>NC_054486.1:104113826-104446326 GCF_017639515.1 Carcharodon carcharias
TCAGATTCTGAAGCAATCTATGCCCATGTGCAGCAAGACATGGACAACATTCAGGCTTGAGCTGATAAGTGGCAAGTAACATTCATGCCACACAAGTGCCAGGCAAGGGCCATCTCCAACAAGAGAAAATCTAACCATCTCCCATTGACATTCAATGACATTATCACCACTGATAAGCCCACCTACAACATCTTGGAGGGTTATCAGAAACTGAACTGGACCAGCCATATAAATACTGTGGCTACAAGAGCAGGTCAGAGACTGGGAATCCTGCAGCAAGTAACTCACCCCCTGACTCCCCAAAGCCTGTCAACCATTTACAGGGTGCAAGTCAGGAGCGTGATGGAATACTCTCCACTTGCCTGAATGGCTGCAGTTTCAACAATGCTGAAGAATCTCAACATCATCTAGGGTTACAAATGAGAGGTTTAATGGGTTGGGGCCATGTCTTTAATTTAGGGTAAAATGGAGGTCTGAAGGGGGTCATGTGACCTGTTCTACACTCTGACAGCAAGCCTGGGTAATTTGGTTGTTAAAAATTAAAGAAGGGCTCAAGTTGTTTTATTGGGTAGAAGGTGCAAGGTGTCCATGCCTATGGACAATGGCAAAAGCATCTGTTCTGACATTGGATAGACTGCTAGTTTCCAAAATCCAGGGAGGCATTAGGAATGTCAGGTTTTGCAAACAGCTATATTTTAACCATCCATTTAATTTCAATGGAGTTGGGTGTCTAGCGGGTAGCTAAAATTAGCATTCCTACCTAGATAAAATGCCCATGTGATTCACATTTCTGGAGAAAGGCTTTGAGAGGGAGAAAGTCCGTAAGAAGCCATTGTACAATCGGATTGCAGGTTTTCCTAAAAATATCACTGAACCTCAGACAGGTTCGGTCTACACGGATTCCAAGAGAGAGAAAGCAGAGATATAAGTGGTAGCAAGTCTCTATGATTCACCAGTCCAGAAAGTGGGTGGGAACTCACACTTGGATTGAAGAGTCCAAGTTTGTGAGGATTTAAATGAGACTGGGAGATTCACCTAGTTTTGACTTTGGGGGTGGGAAAGGGGGATCTCCAGGGTAATCCTCATTGTGAAAGCCAGTTTGGCGATTAGAAGCTATCTGGCTGGAAAAGGAAAAGAAAGGAAGCAAGTCTCTGGAGCTAAGAATCACCTTGGGCTGGTTCTGGGGGAAATAGAGTGCTTCCTTAGGGGACACAGTAATGTATTACCATGGAGGGAGATTTTTGGTCGCGTTAAAGCATTAAGAAGGGTTAGCTTTCCTGTACTTTAGAGTATAAGTTGCCTACAAAATAGTGTTTCGTCAAAGTTGTTTTCAGTTTACTTGTTACAGTACAAGTCTTAAAACTTGAAATCTTGTCATGCAATTCCTTTAACTTGGCAACTGGGAAGGGAATTCCAATTTATTTTTAAAAGTTATCAGTCTCTATGGGAATCATAACAAAGCAGCCCACTTAGCTAGCACCCCATCTACCACCTTAAACATTCACTCCCTTCACCACCGATGAACAGTGGTAGCAATCTGCATTACATATAAGATGCACTGCAGCAACTTGTCGAGGCTCCTTAGATAGTAACATTCAAACCCGCAGCCTCTACCACCTAGCAGGACAAGGACAGCAGGTGCATTAGAACACCACCACCACCAGCAAGTCACACGCCATCCTGGCTTGGAACTATACAGCCATTCCTTCACTGTCACTCGGTCAAAATCCTGGAGCTCCCTCCCTAACAGCACTGTAGTGGGTTCAAGAAGACTATTCACCATTGCCTTCTCAAGGGCAATTACAGATGGGCAACAAACGCTGGCCTTGCCAATGATGCTCTTATCCCAAATACAAATAAAAACAACAACCAGTGAATCTATTTGGCTATGTTGGTTGAGGGATGAGTCTTGGTTACATTAAAATTATTTTATTGGTTGCAAAGTGCTTTGGGACATCCAAAGGTCACAAAAGGCATAATGTAAATGCAAGTTCTTTCTTTCGAGTGCCATCAGGAAAACTCCCCATGCTCTTCCTTAAATAGCAGCATGGGATCGTTAACATCCATCTGGGCAGGCAGACAGGGTCTTGTTTAAGGACTCATCCGAAAAACAGTGGAGAACTCACACACTCCTGTACTTAAAGGATCACATTTGGACACATACAGAAGTCAATCTTTGCACAGAATGATTTCAAGATCCAACATCGATGGCATTGAATTCATATGTTGCTAAAAATAGAAATACAGCTGCAGACTAGCACAAACCAAGGAGACAGAATCATCACGTAATGAACAGCAGGTATTTGGAAGAACTCTTTAGAAGGTTAAAGAAATTAAACAAGCTCCCAGATGGTTCAGGGTGCATACAGTGTGTTGTTGAACTGAATTTGAGCACGTGCAGTGTTCAGACCCTGGTTTACACGGAGTTTGGGGTTTTCTGCTAAGGCATCAATGAGAGTCTGCATCAGCTTCTCGGGCTGCGGGTAAGGGAGGGTGAGGGGGAGAAAATAAACAAAGCAGGGTTCCATTTTCTCACTAATACCCATCAATCTGTGCTGGAATATGCTTGCATTGAGAACGGGACTGAGTTTGACAGTGATGGTTAAATAAACCTACTAACATTCACTGTGCAACTGCTGTACAAGGTCTAGCTAGAAACGTATAACGGGGCAGTCAGCATCTGTACAAAAAAAAGGTCATGCTGTAACGGGCACATGCTGTTGATCAGAATTGTCCTTCATGAATGCTGAGTATTTCTGTCATTTTCTGATTTTATATTAGAATTTATATCCAGAATTTGCAGTTTTTCCCTTTTATACTGCAGAGCTGCATTGACTGGTGGAAGTTCATCCCAGCACAAGTCGTCACCTTCAGAAGGTGAGGGGAACAGTGGGACAGAAAGGCAAACGGAAAGGAGAAAAAATAAACCCACCATGCGAAATCTTATTGAAAGTGGCTATATTTCCTGAAGTAAATAAAAACGCATACAATTATGATTAGAAGGTTATGGCAAGATCAAAATTAAATCTAAACCTATTCATCACAACCTGCCTGCAAAACTGAGCCACAGAATTACACAAATCTACAGAATAATTGGTGTTATTACAGCTAAGCTCCCAACTCTGAATAAAAAAACCCTTCAGCAAATCCATAGTGTAATCCACAGGTTAACGACTGAATTGCAAGCTGAACAAATTCAATCCCCTACAGAATGATTCATTCCGTGTACCCGTTTGACAACAAAAACGTCCCAGAATGCTCGCAGCAATGACATTCAACCACAATACACTATTATTCAGCATCCTCCATGTTTAACCCCTCCAACGCCTGATGGGCAAGGATACTGCAAGGACCAAGCATGTTCCACAAGATATTCGCCAATAATGAGAAATTTATTTTCGGCATTTTTGTTTAAAAAAAAATTTGGAATGAACTAGAAGTGACGTTCTAATAAAATTCCAAGGATGAAACGGCTCTTCAAAAACCTGTATGGCTTTTTTTTTTAAAAAAGATACAAATTTCACTCAGCCTACCTATTTCTAGGGAGAAGAATTATAAACTAAAGCATTGAAACAGGGATAGTCCGACCTTTAGTTTCAGCATGTTGCTGCTTAAAGCATAAATTAGCTAATTGAGGTGGTTTGAACAGACATGTATCTTACATAAATAATTCTAAATTGTGTGCTCTGTGAAGTTCAATATTCTTCAATTTGAATTACAGGTACCAGGACTCTCTCCTCCTCAAAATGTTTTATCCAACTTATCTTCAGTGAAACCATCCAAATGTACCAAAACGATGGGCAGGAAAAGAGCACCTGGTCCAATCAATCCTGCCCATACTCATGCCAGGAACATCATGTATCGACGCTTCACACCCCTACAGAAGCCATGTAATGTCCTGGGAAAGGCAAGGAAAACAGAAAAGGCAGCAATTGTCTGATTCCAGAATGTAAATTACATTACATTAATCACTGGCACATGGTTCAACAACCAACAAAGCCAAAATAATAATTACAAGTAACACATGCAGTCCAACGCAGCCCACAATGACTACTCTACATTTCCTCAAATTCATAAAAAACACCGGGTAATCGTTTTAGAACAAAAGCATGAAGAGGCTTGAAGAGGATTAGGTAGACCACAAATGTTCTCAACATTAGTTGCTGCCAGATTACAACTAAGTGCATTTATAATGGAGAAAAAAAATAATGGCTGGAATTATTTTATTTTATGAAAGGGGGCACAAATATTCCCATCCAAAAGTATAGATATTCTTGTGCCAAGCACCAATTTCCAGTCCTCAGGTCCAGATTCCCTCTCTCAATCTGACTGCTAAGCTAATTATTTTCACGACGTAGAGGTGATGGGTTGGATTTTATGTGAAAGCAGTGGCTCCATCAATTGGCTGAAAAGCTGGGGAAGGGAGTAGTTCATCTCTGCTTGCCAGGATGACACAATCATTATTATTAGTCGTCAGGCCTAAGGTCGTGGCTACTGCCCTCATGTCTCCCCTCCAAAATTTGCCGGTGACCAAGTTAAGTGGGGTGGCCTTGCCAGGGCCAGTAGGCAGATCTGGCAAGGGGGTGGGGGTGCAATCATGAGGCTGAAAGGCTGGGGGCAGGTTGGGGGGTGGAAGGAAAGAGTTGGGGCAAGCAAGTGCGTCCATTTCCATTGAAGGTGGGTCCTTTAGGCCACGAGGATTTATCATTAATTGCCCACTTAAGGGCCTCATTGCCCCAAGGCCTCCAGACCTGCCACTGGTAAAATACCAGTGGAGGCATGTAGGCAGAGGCACAGCATTCCCCCCCACCAAACCACACGATTGTACACCCCCTGTCTCTCCGCACATTCCCAGGTTGGGGTGTAAAATTCCTGCAGATGTTTCCATTTGTGGGGGAAGAGCATAAATATGGCAGTCACCAACATATCCAATAGGGAATCCAGAAATAATGTCTTTAAGCAAAGAGTGGTTAGAATATAGAACTTCCTAGCACAAGTAGTTGAGGTGAGAAGCACAGATGCTTAAGTCTAGTTAAGCAAGAGGGAAAATGGCCCGTTTTTGTGCTGAAAATACTTTGCAACTCAGATGTGCAAGTTCAATGTCTTAAGGTAAATATTAATTATATAGGATGTGCTCGTCAAAATTGTCGTTGATGTGAAGTATTATTTTTTCAATAATAATTGCCATTAATTTTTCGGACAACTTTAAAACTACTTCTCCGAGTGAACTGGCTACTGGCACAAAGTGGAAACAAAATCTCAATGCCGATGACCTCAAACATTGATCACTACCATGTTGCTTGCTGGCACATGCTGCTGCAGCCCTGTGCTCCTCACTATGTGTAATCTGCCTGCATGTACACCAGATACATAAAGGGTGTAAACTTCTGATGTCTAAGTTCGCTGGCGGGCACGAAAGTCAGAGTGATTTCCGCTGGGAGGTGAGATGGCTGACCACATGAGATCTTATGCTATTCAGCTTATTACCTATGCATCCGGGTAGAGCATGGCAAATCTCATGGCGGAAATGGGCAAGAAGTGACCATCGGCACCTTTACTTCATGGGGTCGAAGGTTCCAGTGATATATTTAAAGGGCACCCTGACACCCATTCACTCACTGCAGGCCAGGAGCTCCAGATTCTTTCGAGACCAGGATGTCCTAGAAAAGAATGCAATGTGCAGCCTTACAGTTCAGCAAAGCCTCCCTGGAAGCTATCATCCAGGCCTACCAGGAAAGGCGGAAGGTGCTGTTTCCCAGGGTCAGCAGCAGGAGGCCCACCAATCTGAACACAGCGGCCTGCGCTGAGATCGCAGCAAAGGCTAGGGCAAATGGGGTCTAGCACAGAAACTCCCAGCAGTGTTGCAAGAGGAGTAATGATCTGCTGCTCCATCTACCCAGTGTAAACAGACACTCATGAGGTCATCAGGCAATCTAAGTGTGCGAGTGCACAGGGATGTCAGGCAGGAGTTTGGCGGCAGCACTCACCAACAGATGGGACATCTGCACTGTATGCCAGCCACTTCATGCTCTCAGAGAGATTTAGCATCAGAAGAAAATAAGTCATAGCAAACTCAGAATGTGATTTTGTGTTTAATAAAAATTAAATAAAAGGGAATTGGATGTAAACTTGAAAGTGAAACATTTGCAGGGCTATGGGAAAATATTAGGGGAGTGGGACTAATTGGAAAGCTCTTTCAAAGAACTGGCACAGGTATCATGAGCCAAATGGCCTCCTTTTGTGCTCCTTGATTCTATGATCTGAAGTTTCAGATCGGCAGGCAGGCGCAATCTGTGGGTGTGGGATCGGCTCAGAAACGGACCGCCGGCTGTGAGTGGGCCTGACCGTGATTTCACGCCTCAGGGAACTGCCTCAAGGAGCTTCAGAAGCGAAAACCACGAAATAAAGTTTTGAAAACCAGAAAAAAAATGTCCAAGCATCACAATCAGGCACCTGAACATATAGATCATACAGATGATAAAAATGCTGTCCACAGATTTTTATTTTATTTAATAATGGAAACCTCATTCTGCCCTTGGATGAGGGTTGGTGAAAAATGTAATGGCCGCCTGGCCGATTCGCCCATCTGCCAACCGTAAGACAATTGTGTCGTTAATGGGCTTAACTGCCCACTTAATTGTCAGCAGGCATGCTTCCGACTTTTGCGCGCGCCCACCAAGGGAAATATCACACGAGCGCGGGATGATGTCGGGACACTGGCCCAACGTTATCGTGCGCAATTTCGTGTCCAATCGGGTTGGGCACTCGCCCACCCAATCAACGTAAAATTCAGCCCTATGATTCTAAAAAAGCAATTGACCTTAGTAATTAAAAGTTACTAACTACTTAACAGTTACTAATTTAGGAATGCAAAATGATGTAAAATAAAACTCAGACAGACAGTAAACTGCTCAATCTGCCACCGACACTAAGTGTTGTGAACCTTTTATCAGGTTAGATATACTCCTGGAATACGTACAACAAACGTACAAAGATAATGCATGGCAATCACCTAAGCTCACAAATAAACTTTGCCAATGATGATTAAACTACTTTGCTGAAGTGAACCCAAGCAGATTGAAACAGGAATGCAGGGTAGGGAGATCAAGGAGACTGGGATTTCCATAACTCCGCAACTATGGCATCTGCAAGTTATGTGGTTCGAGTTACCCCTGAACCATTGCCACTGATCAGTCGCAAAGCTCTGGAAGAAAAATCTATTTTTACCCAAATCTGGCGCAATGAAAAGAATGCACATAAGCTCCAGCTGCCAGAGACGGGTTCTCACTATTAATGATTCTTTTTAGTACACACCATCATATGTGACATTGCAGTTAATTGCAGCCTTTCTGGTTTACTGTAATGACAATGCTCTGTAGAGCAACAAAATAACACTTGACGGTATTGTGGCTAGATGGGGAAACTTTCCTAAGTGTTGTCCTTTTCGTGGCAAGTATGTTTTTATTGGTGACTAATCCAACATTCTGAATTCCCCAAGGAACTGATGTTTTTATATTGTGGGTTAGGGAGCATTTTGAAGATGGCAATACATGTTTTCTCTTCCAAAGTTCTCCCTTTTTCTCCTGACGGTGCTGCCTATTGTTGAGATCATAAAGGTGAGCACCAATGAGGAAGGCTGTTCTACCACAGCTACCTATAGAAATCTATGGTACTCCCATCAAGGGATCAAACTATCTATAGAAAGAGTCTACAGTTTTGGCCTCCATTATCCTACTCTGATCTTTATTCTACAGTCGATGATTCTACCCTAGTTCTTTGTCTAACTGTTAGAGTTGAATGTTCCCAATCCTATTCCTCTGCTTGATGACATCTGCGATTCTGTATAATTTGCCCCTCGTTCTTGAATCCTGGCCTTACTCTGCTAAGCACTACCCACTCCTCTTCTTCTGCTAATTTGTCACCCAGCTGTTCGGTTTCAACATGAATACCCTACTGCCCTTCATGAGGGATTTTATCAAAGGAAAGAATTATCTACTATGTCAAGGCGAGAGAGCACTTTTTGCTTTATTAACCTCCTTAACCAAGAACAGCAAGGCCAATTTAAATCTCTCCAGGTACTGCCTGAATTAAAATCAGAAATTAAACAAAGACCAACCACAGCAATTTGGAACTGTTCTGGTTCCCGACAAAGTGCTGTACTTATCCAAAAGGCCATTGGGGCAGCCAATGGTTGTTTCTGTCCCCCACTGTTTTATATATTTGTGATAGCTTAATGCTTACTAATCTGGGGACCTGTGCATATAATCCAGTGCAATACTGAAGGAGTGCTACACTGATGGAGGTGCTGTCTTTCCAATGAGATGTTAAACTGAGGTCCCATCTGTCCTTCAGGTGGATGTAAAAGATCTTATGACACTATTTCAAAGAAGAGCAAGGGCGTTATCCCCAGTGACCTGGCCAATATTTATCCCTCAATTCATTTTATAAGCCAACACCTTAACTGGTGGTGTAATCTTAGACAAACAGCAGGGAATGCTCTGTATTGGTAAGCTGCACCATTTGCCCTGGTTAAACACCAGTGGGCTTGCTTGGGGATTCACAAGCACTGCTTTATAGATTTGGGTAAGCAAGGTCCTCACGGGGAGACGGTGGGAACACCTTAAAAAGCAAACAGAGGTTCCAAATGTCTGACTTTGCAGTAGTTTGGTTTGAGAACTTAGCAGTTGTCCATGTCGGACACCTGACCAAGCAAGAACAAAAATTGATAGAATACAATTTTATTGCTTCCATTTCTTGTATAGAATGTGGGAATATTGTAATTTAAAACATCTCTTCTTACCGGTTTTTGCTGCTCATATCTTTTTGATTTCTTACATAAAATTTTAACCTTGCATTATATAATCTGAGGGTCATCACTCTGAAACAAATGATTTCTTTGTATATGAAGCATCTGTACTGACAGGGAAGCCTGGTTTTCAGACACTATCTGCCAAGTGCGATTGCAGTTGATGTCTCAATTTCCCTGAACTTTAGTGTTGTTCCCATCGCACTAGGGTTCAACACTACGCAGATGGAAATGCAAATAAAACCCTTTGCACATTTCACTTCATTTTAACACTTGAGTTTCCTTTACAGTCTTCTTAACAGTCTTAAAATGCTACACTTTAAGAAAAATTATCCTGCAAGTTGGTTAAACAATGCTCAACAACGACTAAGAAATACAATGTACAGAAGGTAGGATATTTCCCTGTGACATTTTAATGTTTATGTCACCTGCTGTATCAACTTTCAATTTTTTTTTACAGTATCTTTAACATCAAAAATATCTTCCCCCGCTGATTGACAGAAGCATAATCAGACAAAACGGATGCCAAGCCAAAGTAGGACAGGCTGAGGTGAGCTTGGGAGTTGGGGTGATGGGTCTTAAAGGAGAAAGAGGCAGAGGGGTTTCAGGAGGGAATTTTGGAGTTGTAAGATGCCCTGGTTGTGAATTTTTGTATTCATTCATGGATGAAACTGTCATTGGCAAGGCCAGATTTACTGCCCACCCTTTTTTTTTCCAAAAATATACTTCATTCATAAAATTTGTAATAGTACATTATAACATTTCAACTTGAAAATTACACCAAGTGCCATAAAATTCAACTAGTCTCCATACGGTTTGTTCCGCTCTGAGGTGCCTCTATACAATTGTAATTCTCTGGATATTTACAAGATACATTCCATATCAGGCATGCAGCCTGGGGGGAAAACATTTCAAATTCAAAAATTACAGAAAGTGCAATAGAATTTAACTTTCCCTCACATAGCATGTTCCTCTTGGAGGTGCCTCAACACAATTTCAATACTCATATGCACAAAGTACATTCAATGTCAGGCATACAGCCAAAGGGGTTCTTCAAATTTTACAGCCTTTTGGTGTACTGTGGCTGAAAGACCTCAGGCAGTAACCTTTCCCCATTGAGCCTCTGTGGCGTCTACCCCAAGCTTTAGTGAGTCCATCAGTTCATAATCCTGAACCTTGGAATGTGCCAGTCTGCAACATTCGGTCGAGGACAACTTTTTGCACTGGAAGACCAGCGAGCGTCTTTCACCGAGTTGATGGTCCTCCAGCCGCAACTAATGTTTATCTGTGTGTGTGTCCCTGGGAACAGCCTGTAGCAACTGCTTGGAGCATTCCATGGCAATGTGGCCAGACCCATCCTTCACAACACTGGGGACAGGTAGAACCTCAGCATGTAGTGACACTTTGTGATTGCATACCGAAGGTCCACACACAGCTTAATGCAGCCACACACAAAGGTAGCCATCAGGGTGAGGGCGATGTTAGGCATGCTTTTCCCCCCGCCCTTTATCTAGAGGTTTGCACATTGTGTCCCTGCGAACACAGTGCATTTTCGACCTCCAGATAAAGCGGAAGATGGCTCGGTGACCACTACCTCGACAAGGTCTTAAAGACCACCTTTTTAAGGTAGCTTGCTAAGCCATTTCAAGAGGGTAGTTAAAAGTCAACCACATTATTGTGGGTCTGACTGGGTAAGGACAGCAGATTTCCTTCCCTAAAAGAACATTAGTGAACCAGGGTTTTTAGAACAATCTGGTGGTTTTATGGTCTATTCCAGATTTATTTAAGAAATCAAAACTAAATTTCCCCGGCTGTTGTGGCGGGATTTAAGCTAGTCAGTCTAGGCCCCTGGATTACTAGGCCAGTAGCATAACCACCAAGCCACTGTGTCTGCAACTTATAAATGTAGGAGTAGGATTTGATTTAATCTTATATGATTAAAGATTTTGTTTCTTTGTACTTAATAAAATGGTTTAAAAGATGTTCATTCTCAAGATGCTTTAGGGTTTAATGCATCAGGTTATAACTTAGCTGTCACTGTGGTTTAGTCATTGGCTGAAAAAAAAAAGAGTTGTGTTACTTGACTTGTTTTCGTGGCCACATTGTGAAACAGTTACCCAAGGCAGTTTTGAGATAAGAAGCAGAACAATGGGAAAAAGATGGAAAACGGTTCCATCTGTTGTTTGAAGGAAATACATCCTTTCGGGGGGAGGGTGGTGGGTGGGGGCGGGGGGGGTTGTCTTCACAATGAGACTTAATTAATTATCACTGACAGCATTTGGAAAAACAGACTACAAAGACCCTAAGCTTTTCTTCATAAGTTGTAGAAAGAGAGTTCCATTTGGATAGGACCAACGAAGGTTACATTTCTGTCCACAGAAGAGCAACAGGGTAACGTTGTTTCTCTGTTTAAAGTTTAATGATTACTGCTTAAAGATATTGCATGTATCTGGATTTGGTCAGATATGAATAAATGGAGAATGCTGCAAACCACACTTGGTGTCAGAATCAAACTGTTACAGTATGGGGCCTGGGTACCTGGATATAAGGCTGGAAAAAGCGGGGCCAAGAGGGGAAAGGTACATATAAGACTAGGTTTGGAGTAATGGCGAGTTGAGGGCAGAGTGGTGTTTGTAGAGTTGGAAGAAGTTTCAGGTCATGGGCAAGACCATGAAGGAATTTTAAACATGAAAATAAGAATTCTAAATTTCAAGTTTTGGGGGCCTTTTTTATTCATCAACAGAATGTGGGCATCACCGGCATGGCCAGCTTTTATTTCTCATCTCTAATTGCTCTGGAGAAGGTGGGTTGATGCAATCCATATGGTGTAGATACATCCACAATGCTTTTAGGGAGGGAATTCCAGGATTTTGACCCAGCAACAACGAAGGGACAATAATATAGTCAGGATGATGTGCAACTTAGAGGGAAAAGTGCAGGTATCGAACTACCTATACACCAGCTGCCCTTGTCCTTCTAAGCAGTAGGGATCATGGATTTGGGAGGTGCTTTTGAAGAACCCTTGATTAGTTGCTGCAGTGAACCTTGTAAATGGTACACACTGCAGCCACGATGTACTGGTGGTGGAGGGCGTGAATATTTAAGGTGGTGGATGGGGTGTCAATCAAGTGCAGTTCTTTTTCCTAGATGGTGCTGAGTTTCTTGAGCACAGTTGGAGCCACACTCATCCAGCCCTGGGTCTATGTCAGGACTTAGCATGGGATAGAATACAGATATCAGAGTTTTGAAAGAACTACATATTAGGAAGGGTGGAGTATAAGGAGGTGAAGCAGGAGGGAGAATTGGAATAGTCAAATATGGAGGTAACAGAAGCATGGGCAGAGGTTTCCAGCAGCAGATTCAGTGGAGACAGACAGTGTCACGGAGCATCATATCTTAATCATCCGGATGGTTTCGGGAGATTATCATTCTGATACCAAGAACGATTAATGCATAGTGCTGACTTGGGGGTAGGGCAAGAATGGAAAACTCAGCCCCTGGTTTTTATAAGGTCCCAGCTCTGTGGAGTAGGAACACTGAAGGAGATTCTGTTTCGTCTTTCCTTTTCTACTCTTACAAACACATAGAAACGCTTCAGGTATGTACAGTATGCCTATAGAGGAGAATTTGCTTTAGCAATCAGCCATGAGCCAAATGGCTTGCTGAAATTAGAGCAAATTGGGCAATCACCAACAACTGAAAATTGTATTCAACAAGGAAACTGGAATTTTTAAAAATTTACTCTGTCATGGGATGTGGGCATCACTGGCAAGGCCAGCATTTCTTACCCATCCCTAATTACCCTTGACCTAAATGGTTTGCTAGGCCATTTCAGAGGGCAATTAACATTGTCCTTTAACAATTAAGCATTAACAAGTCAACCACATTGCTGTGAGTCTGGAGTCACATGTAGGCCAGACAGGTAAGGACGGCAGGTTTTCTTCCCTAAAGGGCATTAGTGAACTAGATGGGTTTTTACAATAATCGACAACGATTTCATGGTCACTATTACTGATGCTAGTTTTTAATTCCAGATTTTATTAATTGAACTCAAATTCTACTAGCTGCCATGGTGGGATTTGAACCCATGTTCTGAGTATTAGATTGGGTCTCTGGATTGCTAGTCCAGTGACACCACCACTACACCACTGTCTCTCCTTATAGACACAAAGGTATACACGCAAAAATCAATTACATTTATCACAGGAGTGATTCTCATTTTGCAGCATATTGCAGGCTTATACAGGTTTACAGAGAGATGATGGTTGAGATGGAAAGTTTGGAAACCGGGTTTCTACGCTTAATTCAAGCGGGTTCGAGTGGAACAGTAAACCAGGCGGCTACAATTCTGCCTGTACAAAAATGGAACTGTATAGTACATAGGCAAACTACCAAGTGAAACTCCTGGTGATAATTTGATTTGTGGGGAAAAGAGATTTAAACAAAATAAAAACAAACATGGTGTAGTTTTATCCCACAGTTTTCAATTTTCTATGTAGTTATTACTCAAGGTGAAATCAGTGTCTACCTGCGACCATTAAAAATACAAGCTGAAAAGTTATTTCACTATTGCGCAATTCCAAACATTAAAAATAAAAGAATAGTGCTAAGTAACTGATGTAGGTACTTTACCAACTGTAGAACTAATTTCAATACAATCATGGCTTTCGTGTGTTTACAATGTCAAAAATCAAATTGGAACTAAATCAGTAATGGGATAGTTAAACCCAAAAGAAGAGAAATCTGTTCACTGTTACAGATTGGAATTAAGAAAGCAGTTAAATTCTACCTCCCTTTAATACCTCCCACATCACATCACCTCCTATTCAAAAGCCAGAACTGACAAAATTTTAGCGGAAATAATGATGAAAGGTTGAGACGTTAACTTTGTTTTTCTCTCTCCACAGATGCTGCCAGACCTGCTGACTTTTTCCAGCATTTTCTGTTTTTGTTATGGATTGTTAAGATGGCCAAACCGCAATTCATTCTATTTGCCCACCAAACAGTCACTACTCCATGTCAAAAAGGTAATTCATTACCCGAAGTGCTTTGAGACCACCCGCATGTAAAAGTGCTACAGGAAACCAAGGTCATTACAAAAACAAAATATACTCAGGATTTAAATGGGAGTTCAAAATGGATTTTGTGTGTCCATGATTAAATTGCAAGTACTGGATTTCCAATAAATCAACCTTGCAAACTTTAGTAGCTGTAAAAGATCAGAATCCTACAATGGACCACTATGGCAAGCAACATTAGTATTGAAAAAATGGATCTTTGTCTTTTCCAGACAATGCTCCAGTCATGGTTTTACATATGAGTGTAGTTAATAATCACCAGTAAAAAATTATACAAGTCAGCAACTGTAACAGTACTTTGCCTTCCACAGGATCATCCATACCTGACTTGCCCCTCTCCTTCCTCGCATTCACCGCCCAGTCCCTCAAGATGGTTACTCAAAGCAGCACTTGAACAAAGGAACAGAATGCTGTAGCATATGTGCATAAGAAACAGTATTAAAATGCCAACCAGACTGTAGTTCCTTTGAGATTCACAATTACCCAATTACACCATGAACTTTTTAAAGCTGCAGTATTCTAAGCTAATTGGTATAATGCAATTCTAATGCCCTCCAGAATTCTAATATTCCATAATCTCCATTTTAAATGCTCTTCGTTATACTGATAGCAATAGTGAGTCATGTGAATCTGAGTAACATATTTGCAGATGACTTGGATACGTTTGTATTGCACATCTAAGAACATACCAATACTATTGCATCATTCGCTAATGGCCCAGTCACTATGGGCTGGAAAAATCACAGCCGCAAATCAGGTGGGTTGCACCCGCTCCGTGAAGATGAAATAGGATGTGATGACATCAGGTCGGCAACATGACATCCTCATGCCAATTTCTGAGATTATAGAAGGCGAGTGGACACAGAAATCAGCTGCCCAGCCGCCCCAATGGTCTACATTTTTTCATTGCCAGCTGCATTTTTCAGGCATTAGACGTGAAAACATTTCAGAGTGTTTTACAGCGGCTCTGCTAAGGCGGTCCAAGGGCAGGAGAAAAGGCCTGCCCCTCGGACCATGGCAGAATGTAACAGCAGATTCTGCTGGTGAAGGTGGCAGCATCTGCATGTTTTTTTAAAACTCATTTTAGTTTTCTTGAGCCTTCATTAAAAAAAAATTTAAAAAAACATTCAGAGAGCAGGGGGCCTTTAAACTTGCAGCTGTGACCGTCTTCCTGTTGACATTAGCCCTCTGTTGCATGACATCCCAGCCTACAGTCCCGATTCGATTCTGGAGGAGCATTCTTCACACAGACACACAGACACACAGACACACACACACAGACACACACACAGACACACACACAGACACACACACACACACACACACACACACACACACACACACACACACACACACACAACCCACCCGCTTTGCACCCTTAATTGGCCTCCTTCCAGCCAAATGGCCATGTACTAGCCATCTGACACCTGATGAGACAATGGGGACGGGAGCAAATGGGCCACTCAGTTTCCATTCCACTTCCTTCACCCCACTGAAAAAAATTAAAATCCAGCTCTATAATTCTATTTCAGAGCTCAAAATGGTCTTATAATGTATACCCTACATAAACATACAGGGAATGGAAAAATCAAAAATAAATTGCAAATAGTTTACTAACCTTCAGATAATACTACATATTGGTAATAAGTACCCTCGATATGGAGCAGCTATTATTTACGCATAACGTAACGCATAGTGACTCCTTCAAGTTTGCAACCAGAACCACAACTGTCATGTGGATAGACTTGCAACCAAAGTTTTCAGTGCATGTATAATTCTTATCACATTTACCTTGCTACAACAAACCACTGCTCCAGCTTCCAAGTAGTGCAGTACAGCAAAAGACTGTAATAGCGGGACCGAATTCTGCAGTGGTGCATTCCTAGGAATTGGATAAACTACAACTTGAAAGTTCAATCTGTGGAAGACTTAAGAAAATAGCATGTTGCTCTTGGGCACTTATGGGAAAAAAAACCGGTAGGAGATGATCCATTACAAAAAGGCTTTTTCATCTGTGTCCCCAATGGGACTCATAAATCTCACTGTGCTGTATCAATAGCACTAACTACAAGCTGCTGAGACAGGGATTATTCAACTTCTATTGCAGACATCATCAGTGCAAAAGAATTTATTGGACTCTCCCTCAGGACGTAAAGTGCTAAGATTACAAATAACTGAACTAAAGTGAAATAGTAAAAGCCTGTGGGAGGTACACTGATGAAAATATTAAATGAATCCAATTTACAAATCCATGGTGTCAGCCGTGGCTCACTGAGCAGCACTCTCACCTCTGAGTCAGAAGGCCATGGATTCAAGCATTCACTCCAGAGACTTGACCATAGAATACAGGCTGACACTCCCAGTGCTGTACTGAGGGAGCACTGCTCTCGAGGAGTGCCTTCTGAAGGATAAGACATTAACCAACCGTCTCTTCTATCTTCTCAGGTGAACATAAAAGATCACATGGCAAGGGAATTCTCCCCAGTGTCCTGGTCGATATTTATCCCTCAACCAACAAAACTAAAAGAAGATTATCTGGTCATTATTTCATTGCTGTTTGTGGGACTTTGCTGTGTGCCCATAGGCTGCCATGTTTCCTACATTCCTTCAACAGCACCTTCCAAACCTGTGGCCTCTACCACCTAGAACAACAAGGTCAGCAGATGCATGGAAATACCACCACCTGCAAGTTCCCCTCCAAATCACTCATCATCCTGACTTGGAAATATATCGCTATTCGTTCAGTCACTAGGTCAAAATCCTGGAACTCCCTCCCTAACAGCACTGTGGGTGTACCTACACCACGTGGACTGCAGCAGTTCAAGAAGGCAGCTCACCACCACCTTCTCAAGGGCAATTAGGGATGGGTTATAGATGCTGGCCTAGCCAGTGACGCCCACATCCCATGAATTAATAGATAAAAAAAAACAACAGTGACTTCAAAAAGTACATCATTGGCTGTGGGGCACTTTGAGACCAGAGATCATGTGGATGCTATAGATATGCACACGTTTCTTTATGGAATGGACTTGTAAAAACTACTCACCACAACAAGCCTAACACGATATTTAGATTGTACATCAGCTACTCTGCACAAACTAGGCTTCTTCTCCACCACCAAGGCCCTCTCCCTTTACTTGTGTACATCCTGTGCTCCCCATTGGATACGCCTCAATTTATCACAGTTGCTTCCCATTTGGACAGTGCTGGCATAAAATTCACAAACAAAACCAACTCTTTCAGGTACTTTCACCATAAGGCCGCTTCTAATTCAATAGATTTGCTTTCTTCTAAACAGCAAGTATACTCAACAAAGTCTTACTTGTGATGCACTCTCACTCAGCACTGGCAACAGTGGGAGGTCAAAGTTATTACAATCATTTTAGCCTCACATCCCCACAGCTGGAATTCCACACCGTACCATACCTGGTCTGCTTTCCTTTTGCTATTCCTTTTGTGCAGAAACCTCAACACAGACCAACGACTGTGTTCAGCAATAACCCGTCACTCTACAATTCAATCGCTGTGGGAGACCGTCATTGATATTAATTACAAATACTGAATGCTTCATTCCATTCCAAAGCCCTGAGAAAGTGAATTGGTGCTGGTCAGAAACGTTTTACTGTTTCTCTTCGCTGCACTTAGCTGTATAGCTCAACTCAGCAATGAAGAGTTACAGGACTAACCTCTTTTTTCCCTGTGAATTTCCTCAAGGAGGTGTTCTTGTTTTGTAATTTGCTCTATGAAAAGTTGGCTCTCTGACTCCTTGTCCTGTAAGAGCTCCTTCAGCTGCCCTCGACACTGCCGTAGATGGCATCGCAGTTTGAGCTCTCGTCCATCTCGTTCCTTCACTTCTTCACATAACCATTGTAGCTTGGTCTAAAGAATAATATTCTTAGTCAGTTTACAAGTACCACTTGTGTCAAAGGCTTATCCAAGTCAGTCTGAACTTTTGAATGGGGGGGGAGGGGATGGAGAAGAGAACAGGGAATTAAAATCACGCTAACATTGTTAACAAGTAGACTGAGTTATGCTATAATGTCCCTATCACCCCACTTTATTGTTGCAGAATGTGAGAATCCTGCTAACATCTTAATTTACACTCCCAGAAGGCTAAGAAATATGTTGACCAGCAAAGTCTTGCAAAAAAAATTCATTAAGGCAAATGTGATCTGACCAAAGATGAGCTTAAAAAGTCTGCAACATACAAACAGTCACAACTTTAATCCAAAATTGATGCATTCAAGGTCAGCAAAAGTATTTTTTTTAAATTCTTTCACAGGATGTGGGCTTCACTGGCTGGGCCAGCATTTATTGCCCATCTCTAGTTGCCCTTGAGAAGGTGGTGGTGAGCTGCCTTCTTCAGCCGCTGCAGTCTATGTGGTGTAGGTACACCCACAGTGCTGTTAGGGAGGGAGTTTCAGGATTTTGACCCAGCGACAGTGAAGGAACGGCGATATATTTTCAAGTAAGGATGTTGAGTGACTTGGAGGGGAACTTCCAGGTGGAGGTGTTCCCATCTATTTGCTGCCCTTGTCCTTCTAGGTGGTAGTGGTTGTGGAATTGGAAGGTGCTGCCTAAGGAGCCTGGATGAGTTTCTGCAGTGCATCTTGTAGATGGTACACACTGTTGTTACTGTGCGTCGGTGGTGGAGTGAATGAATGTTTGTGGATGTGGTGCCAAACAAGCAGACTGCTTTGTCTTGGATGGTGCCCAGCTTCTTCAGTGTTGTTGGAGCTGCACTCATCCAAGCAAGTAGGGAGTATTCCATCACATTCCTGACTTGTGCCTTGTAGATGGTAGACAGGCTTTGGGGAGTCAGGAGGTGAGTTACTCGTCACACGATTCCTAGCCTCTGACCTGCTCTTGTAGCCACAGTATTTATTTGGCTAGTCCAGTTCAGTTTCTGGTCAATGGTAACCCCCAGGATGTTGATAGCGGGAGGTTCGGTGATGGTAATGCCATTGAACATCAAGGGGCGATGGTTAGATTCTGTCTTGTTGGAGATGGTCATTGCCCGACGCTTGTGTGGCACGAATGTTACTTGCCACTTGTCAGCCCAAGCCTGGATATTGTCCAGGTCTTGCTGCATTTGGACATGGACTGGTTTAATATCTGAGGAGTCACGAATTGTTCAATTATCAGCGAACATCTCCACTTCTGACCTTATGATGGATGGAAGGTCATTGATGAAGCAGCTGAAGATGGTTGGGCCAAGGACACTACCCTGAGGAACTCCTGCAGTGATGTCCTGGAGCTGAGATGACTGACCTCCAACAACCACAACCATCTTCCTTTGTGCTAGGTATGACTCCAACCAGCAGAGTTTTCCCGGATTCTCATTGACTCCAGTTTTGCTAGGGCTCCTTGATGCCACTCGAATTCAATTGCTGCCTTGATGTCAAGGGCAGTCACTCTCACCTCACCTGGGGAATTCAGCTCTTTTGTCCACGTTTGAACCAAATTCAGTTCCAGGAGTGAGGTGGTTATGTGTAGGTGCTTTGAAAGGGGAGTTACCCTGCAGCCAGTGAGGTGGTCTGCACCTTTGACTGCCTTTCACTTCCAATTTTAGCTTCAGCCAAGCACTGATGTTTGCTGCTAGCCGATAATGGTTTTCTTTTAACTGTATTTACCATAACCAAGCGCCTGATGGGAGCATCAGTTGAAACCACCACTACAGTCATAAGCTGAAAGATTGCTGTGTTACTATTCATACATTTGTACAGTCAAGGGGCTTAGAGGCAGTTTATTTTTGCCTATAAGTGTATTGAGACAGCTACTTCACCACCACGGGGCTAGACAGCACTTCCCCGGTGTCTCCTAATGGTATCATTTCAGGAAGAGGTGAAAATGTTAGCCTACTGAATGGACAATGATGGTGATCTAAATCATACCGTGACCAGTCCCATGATCAACTGTAACATGCTCTGCAGTGGAAAAAAGAATATCATTAACCTGAAACACTTCAGCTTATTTGCTCTCATGTTTACATTTGGTCTACTTTCAAAGAACAATGCCTGGCAAAAGATGGTGGCTCATGTGAAGCTACCCTATTTATTTGTGGTATTTGGAAGCAAACAGCATAATGATATAAAGGGGCTTTTGACAAAACTTTGATTCCAAACATGTATGAAAACAAAGCTTCAAATCCGCCTATGGCCAAGCAGAAAGCAACAGCAAAACACTGCTGCTAATAAGAGGAAAATAATAGGGTCTTTGAGCAGTGTTCTCGTACAATATGAGGAATTGGAACTATACGCTGAAGGCTTGAAAGTAATGTAATAGTGCAACTGGGCTTAATATACAGTGATAAGTAGGAATCAACAATAAATGTGTTTAAATTTTAAAAACAAAGCATTGTCAAAGAATGTTTCAAATGCAGCATCATTGCTCAGCATTACTGTGCTTAAGATATCATGGTGCACTTAGTATAAATATGACATTGCAACAACTCATGCTGCTATAGCAGTAATTACATACAAATAGAGTCTTTCCAGAACTGGTCAACTGGGAGCAGCTCAATTGGTCAACTTGGAGTAGCTCAACTGGACCAGTTCCAAGTTCCTTTAAAGAATGGACCCATTGAAAACTGTCATTTGTAAGGGGGCAATGGACATGCAAGTATACACCGAGCGAGGGTGGGGGGTAATCTAAGAGGAGAGTTATGTAAGGTTTTTTGAATAGAGTGGCAAGACAGGAATGTGGGAGAGGCATTCCAAAGCAAGGCGAAGGTGGCTTTAAAATGGCCACTGGCGGGGCCAGATAGAGCAAGAATCAGAAATGTACTAAGTATTGCTGAAAAAAGAGACAAGCTGAAGCTTTTCGAAAAGCTTAGACGTGTCCCTTTTTTCAGCAATACTCAAGTTCTGTACTACCAAACAAGTATAAATATACCAAGGTTGATCTGAGGGGCAAAGAGCTGGAGGAGACCACAGAGCTGGCAAGCTGGTTGTAGAGGCTGGTGATCAGCTTTCAATTAACAATTATTAAAGTATCACTTACAATACATGAATTAATGTACCTCTAAAATGTTACACAACGACAGCCCTACCTCATGGACAGCTACTGCATATAATCATTAATGCTGGGGTCATCTCCAGTGTAAACCTCCTCCACAATGGCCCATCAGTCTACCAAGCTTCATCCCACATTAAATCCAACTCGATCACTGCTCCACTGCCCATGTCCTGGGCAGTATTTAACACAGGCAAGGGAGGGTCTCGCCCGCTGGCAGGAGAGCTAGCAATAGCCCCGCATCGTCTCCTTTTGGGAAGGCCTGCCAAACTAAGTGCCCATCAGGCACTTAAATGGACAGCAACGGGCCTTCCCCGGGATCAAGAACTACGGGGGCAGAAAGCCCGTCCTGCCCCCCCACCGTGAGCTGCTGGCCAATCAGAGGCCAGTAGCTGTTCATTGCAAGCAGCACTACTGGGTAGCAGTGGTAGAAGCCGGTGATACACCCACCAGGGGCCCAGGATGGGGTGCGGGTAATTGGATGTGGAAAATGAGGGTCAGCAGGAACAGCAGGAGGTAGCTCTCAGTGGGCATCCACCTTCCCTAACCTTGCTGATGCCAGGTCCCTCAATAAGGTATCAAGTGCCTCTGAAGGAAGGACCACCCCTCCAACGCCCCCACCCCCAGGAGTTCGCAAGCAAATACAAGGGGATTTGGTTTTTGGACTTCCCACATGGCAAGTCTCCCACCTGCCACTGGCTGAGTACTAATGGTAGCGGAATGGGACCCTTGTGGATATTAATTGTCCAGACAAAGGCCTCAATTGGCAGCAGGGAGGGAAGGCTGTCACAAGTCTTCCTTCCCATGACTTAATTGGTGCAGAGGCAGGAAGGAGGTGGAGTTCCCACCCAATTAAATGTCCTCCACCTCAAAACTTGCCTCGGGAGGGCATTCAATTCCTTCTCCATGACTGATTTTCATTTCTTTACCCAACAGCTAGATACATCTATTTTACATTAAACTGGATTTGAGCATCAAACTGCAAGATTAAGACTGGAGTTATACTGAGTTACCCATCTTAACTTCATTATCATTTCCCAGTCAGCAAGGAATTAATGCTTTCACCCATGAGATGGAGCTTTTTTTTGTTTACTCTTAACGCGGCACCTTCTCCACTATGTCGTTCCTTTCACAAAACTATCAACAAATAACTTCGCAATACTTGTTCACAAATCAAAATATAACAGCAATTTAAAGCACAAATTAAACATTTCTAGTATATGACTAATGAGCACAAGGACATATTTGTAGGAAAACAGAATAGAGACAAAATATGATAATCAGGGTTGAACAATTTTCCAAAACAAGAACATTTACTGAGTGAAGTTAATGCAACCAAACTACTACTTACCTTAATGCAGCACATTTAGCGTAAAGATACTTTCCAAAGAACATCACAAAAAGATGCAAGGAGAACGGATAATAAGGCAGAGGGAAAAAATTAGAGGGGTTATAGTCAAATGGATGGGTTTTAATGAGGTTTGTAATGACGAAGAGAGCAGCAAAGAGGTTTAGAGAAGATCCAAACAGTGAAGTGGTTGCATGCTGTCACCAATGGTGGGGCAAAGGGAGAAGGGAATGCACAGAAGTCCCCAGTCAGGTGACCAGGCCACTCAATGGGGATACAACATTACATAGATATTATGGGGAAAGATGATGGGAGTGGGGGGGGAGTTGTCAACAACACTATGGCCAGAATTTTTACCTTGATGGGCGGGCCCCACTGGTTCGGTGGCAGGCGGGCAGCCGAACTCCGCTGCCAAAACGGGGCCCGCTGCCATTTTAAGTGGGTGGACCAATTAAGGCCTGCCCAGGGGCCTGCCCGACAGGAAGCGCTGTGCTCTTCCTGTGCAGGGTGGAGGAGCGATTCCCCAACTGTCAAAGTGCGCTCTTTCACGCATGTGCTCGAAAGAGGGCACATCTCCCTGAGACAAGGTGCTGTCTCAGGGAGATTACTGACAGTATAAAAATCTTTGAAAATAGAAAATATTAAAATTATTAACTTGTCCCCCTCATGCGACAATGTCACACGAGATGAGACATGTTAATAAGAAGCACATAAACTTTATTGAAGTTTTTAAAAATAGACATGAAACCTCATCCCGCCAGTGGATGAGGTTTCATGTATTATCAGAAGCCCACTGGGGCTCCTGGTCTGCCCGCCAGCCTTAAGCTTGGACGGGCAGGGCCTTTAATTATCTTAATTAGCCTGTCAACGGCCTTAATTGGCCATTGACAGGTCGGCAGGCGGACAGCTGATTTCGCTGCCTGCCCGCCTTCCTCAATATTTAAATGGACCAGGATGACATCGGGGGTTCCTCCCGACATCATCCCGCGACATTTTCCTGTCGGCGAGTAGGCCCCGCCCCCAAATCGCTGACGGGAAAATTCTGCCCCATGAATTTCAAATGCATTTTGTTGGGGATGCTATAAACCAGAGTTGATCAGCAAGGACAAGAGTTATGGGCCAGTGCAGGGGAGGATATATGCAGCACTGCTCTGAACAAGTTAGAGTAGAAAATGGAGGGCCAGCAAAGAAAGACATGTTTAGTAATTGATCTCCCTGGCAAAGTGCATGAAGGTATGGATAAAGATCTTGGTAGCATGGGGCAGAGGTGGAAATAAACAATCTTGGCAATGTGTAGGATATGGGCTTTAAGATTCAGCTAACAGGATTAAACCGGAAACTGAAGTTACAGGTGCTCTGATTCGACCCAATGGCTGGGAAAAGGGGTGTTAAGTCAAAATAGTACCATCCAAACCAATTAATACATTAAACTGTAAATAAAGACAAGACCAATAGCATAAGACATCAGAAATCTCTAAGTTTTCAGAAGATGCATACCACATTGCACTGCTATGTTGAATGATCTACAACATCTGTATGAATTATGCAAGAAAGACCATTAAAAAGGACTCAGAACAAAGAACTAGTGAATATATTTTATTCCAAAGAACATATAAAAGTTTCATGTTGAAAAAATTAACTACACTGTAAACAGGTTAAAAGTTAAAATGATGAAATTGTATTCATAACCCCATTTAAAATATAAATACTAAAGGCAATTACTTAGTTAAAAGGTGCAAAAATTCTACGATGTAATTCAGTGAACATTAGCTCACCATCAGGAGGTCTGAGAAGTAATACCTCACTTCACTTACTCAGCAGAACTGACTCATTTGTCAAAACTGCACACAGATCAGAAACCCATGACCCTTTGACCCAACCTTCACATTTCTCTAGTTTAGGACTCGAGGCTAAATTCTTCCGAGTTTCCTTTTGGAAGAGGGGTAGGTTGGCATCCATGAACTCTGGCTAATGTTTAGCTCTTATTTACATTGGCCCTGTGGGAGATACCTCAATGTTAGGGGCTGGCTGAAATGCAGTTGTATTGTTGCTAAATAGACTACTGGTCAGGCCCTATCTGCAGCATTATGGAGCAGTTGCAGTCACTGCCACAGACAGCTTGTTACTGCTCTTGAGAGGGTACAGGCGGGGCAATAAATATAATTTCAGGTATTAGAAATCCTAGTTAAGAGGTGAAGAAAGAAAAGCTTGTTTTCTTAGGACAGTTGACACTTTGGAGATGACCTAATGGAAGATTATGAAGGGAATTGGGTCAGGTAAATTGGTCATGACAATAAAAACTCTGCCACGCCAGGGGACAATCAGTTACAAGAAGCCAAGTCAGGCTTTCCATTTGGAAGGAGTTAGCAAAGAAAAATCACTGAAGCAGACAGAAAAGTTGAGGCATCGAGGGATAAATCAACATACTTCTAAGAAGTAACATAGTAGATTTGTAGAGTCAACATAGGAAAGTGGTGCAGTATTTATTGGGCCTAAAGGTCTTTCGCTGGTCCCAAAGTTCTTCTTTTAATCTAAAGACAATTAAGTTGCTCCCAACAAGGATTTCTTCAACAACTAAACTTTCCTCTTGGCATGAGAAAGTCTTCTCTCCCCCTCCAGGGAATCATGAGGTGTGCCTCATGTGCTGACTCCATTATCTACGGAAAGAAGAAATATATTTTGCTTAATTGGCGTTGGATGATGTCAATCTAAGTATAACACAATGAAACTTTGCAAGAATTTTGTTAAAGGGAGTGTGCATCAGCTTCAAGCACACCCCCCAAAAAAGTGACTCATTTGGTTCAAAAGTGCTTCTGGTTAAATTATTACAAAGCACATCACATAATCTGCATTAATAATTGATATCCATAAACAATATAATAAGAACATGATATAAAGTTAGGAAGCACTCACCAGAAGCAGTGGAGTCAGGTTCCCCACAGCTTGGGACATTTCTTGGGGCCCATGGTAATTGTATCCTTTCGACACATCAGTTTCTTGCACTAGTGCTTTCATTTTATCAAAGGTCCTTTGGTGGACCCATCCATCTTGGATGATCAATGCAATTCTGAGAGCCCTCAGAAATACACCCAATCTTTGACATTTGACAGTTTTTCTTTTTTTAAAAGAAACAAAGGAAAAGAGATAATTTTCCAGCAAGCTAGAGTAGAGAATTCATTTTTACTGCAAGTATTGTGTCAAGACCGATTATCTCCATTTATCTGCAAGGAGTAAGGGAAAGGCATTTGTGCAAGTCAGGGCGGTTTATTTATTTTAATTGGGAACATGAGTATATTTAAACAAGTGACATCTGATGAGTTTCCTTTCGTTTCCTGCTGGAAGAATTATTAGTCTCATCTACAAAATCCTCTTTAAAAACAATCTAATAATCACAAAACCCGCACAATATGACATTTAATATGAGAATGAAAGCATAAGGGTATTTTCCAACTGGAAAGGCAGTGCAGCGCTCAGACTTAAGGCCCAGAACTCTTGTTTTATTCATTCATGGCTTTGCGGGCATCGCTGGCTAGGCCAGCATTTGTTCAGAGGACAGTTAAGAGTCAACCAC
Organism: Carcharodon carcharias; assembly: GCF_017639515.1. Lineage (NCBI taxonomy): Eukaryota > Metazoa > Chordata > Chondrichthyes > Lamniformes > Lamnidae > Carcharodon > Carcharodon carcharias. The sequence goes on from NC_054486.1 coordinate 104,139,644, forward strand.
ATGGCTGTGGGTCTGGAGTCATATGTAGGCCAGACCAGATAAGGACAGCAGACTTCCTTCTCTAAAGGACATTAGTGAACCATATGGGTTTTTACAACAATCGACAATGGTTTCATGATCATTAGACTTTCAATTCCAGATTTTTATTGAATTCAAATTCTACCATCTGCTGTGTCAGGATTCGAACCCGAGTTCTCAGAGTATTATCCTGGGTGTCTGGATTACTAGTCCAGTGACAATACCACCACACCACTGTCTCCAGATCATCCAGAATAATTTTCAGTCAACTGAGGGTTCTAAAACTGCATAAGATTCTTCCCACTGCACAGGTTGGCCATTAAAGTATTTAAAATAAACTTTCGTATGCAAGTTTAAATTTAGGATTTGGTCTTGGTGCTCTTTATGATTTTTTAAGATAAGATTTGTTGGTCTACTATTTCCAATGCACTCCAAAGGAAAATTAAAGCACTCTAAGCATTGCCAAGTAATACTCTTGACAACAACATAATTTTAGGAAAAGGAAAAGGCTATTCACAAGCCTGGCCCGTTCTGGTCAAACCTGTCCATCTCATCTCAAAATTACATAGAAATGACAGTATAGAAATAAGCCTTTGGCCTAACTGGTCCATGCCAATGTTTGTGCTCCATACAAACCTCATCCTTCTCTCCATTTTATAACCCTATTTGCAAATCCTTCTATTCCTTTCTCCTTCATGATAATTATGCAATGGGTTCCCCTACAGTTCGGTATTAGGACTATTGCTCTTCTTGGTTCTAAGACCAAATGTAAAGAGTACAATTTTGAAATTTGTAGATGATACAAAACTTGGCAACATAGCAGGGTAGCATGCAGCATTGTAGAAGACTGCAGGAGCACATAGACAGACTGAAGTGGGCAGACACATGGCAGATGCAACTTAGATGGAGAATTGTGAAGTAGTGCATTTTGGGAGGAACAACAGAGAGGCAATATAAACTAAATGGTACAATTTTAAGAGGTGATGCAAGAGCAGAAAGAACATTCACAAATCTTTGAAGGGAGCAAGGTAAGTTGATGAGGCATTTAAAAAAAACATCATGGGATACTTAGCTTCGTCATGCTAAGTCTTTACAAATTACTGGTTAGGACTCAGCTGGGGTATTGTGTACAATTCTGGATGCCACACTTTAAAAAGAATGTCAAGGCCATGGTGAGAGTACAGAGGAGGTTTACAGAATGATACCAGGTACTTTAGTTATGTGAAAAAGTTGGAGCAGCTGGAATTGTTCTCCTTGGAATAAAAGTGGTTATGGGCAGACCTCATCAAGGTAACAGAATGTTAAGATCTGGAATATACTACTTGACAGGGTGGTGGAATCAGATTCAATAGGAATAAAGCTTGAAGACTAATTTGCAGGGTTATAGGGAAATAAACTGGTCAGTTCTTTCAAAGAGCCAGCACAAACACAGTGGGCCTAATGGCCTCTTCGGTGCTATTAGATGATATACTATTTAGCTGCCCCCAAATGCATCTATGCTATTCTCCTGAACTACTCCATGATGAATTGTATATTCTAACAATTCTCTGTTTAAAGAAGTGCTTCCTGAATTCTTTATTCAAATTTATTAGTGACTATCTGATAGTGGTTTTGGATTTCCCACGTGGAAACATCTTCTCTGTGTTTACCCTACCAACCCCTTCAAAATTTTAAACCTTTATTAGGTCTTCTTATATCATCCCATCACATACCCTCAGCTCCTTCATTTTAAACATTTTCACGGAGCTCATGTATACTGCCATCTTCTGTGACCCTGAAAGCATTGCTGCCAGTATGCCAAAGCCCTTTTTTGTAAATTTTCCAGCACCATAAGTAGTTAATCAGACCGGTGCCCTGAATACGTACCTTCATTTCGGCCAGCCAGCGATGGGGATCATTTTCTAATCCAGGTGTAAGTGTTATTGCCTGCAAAGAAAATTAGATTGTTGTTTGTTTGTTAACAGAAGAGATTGCATACGGAAAGAATGATTGCTCGAGAGAGAAAAAAAAACTACTTTCCAGGTGGCAATTTCATACAGTTTATAAAGGAAATTAATTAGGCCCACGATTCTAAAGCATGAACCTTGATTGATTTCCTGCCGAAGCCCTGAAACACAATCTCTGGGAAGCTTGTACACAGAAGAACAGTTAGGAAGTCATCAGCACTCAGCCTCTTACCAACTCCAGTTAGTCACAAGTCACCCTTCATCATCTGCATATTTTTTTTAATGCAGAAAACTAAATGTGATTTGCAAGTCAGCCCATCACAAGTTGTTCCTGCCCTGCAGGATATTATTTGCATCTTATAAAAAAACATGTAGCTCTGTTTGCACCGTAACAGCTATGTACCTGTCCACAAAACATACGGCATTGCCTAGCAGGGAGTTCCAAGGGGAGAGATTGTGTCCAGAGATTCTGATGGCATCACAAAATCAGAAAAACATTAAACGCACATATTACCACATCGCTCAAACACCTGCAAATTCAGTGATTAACTTTTGAAATGCATCTGTTCGGTGGACAAAGGCAGCGGCATTTCACACGCAGCAAGATCACACAACAGCAACAAGATAAATAAGCAGCCGAAGGAAGGCCAAGAGCAGCTGGTTGGAGCTGTTCATGAATGGCAACTGAAACCCAAGATAGAATTATAGCCTTAATTTCAGTTAACCGATTGTTAAATCCCCAATTAATATAAATTGGGAGTTCATCAGAAGCATTTTTTTTGCCAACACATGGTGGATGCACTTAGATAGGACCGAGATATGTAGTGGTGCTGGATAGAGGTTCATTACCTTAGGCAACTGGCTCTGCAGCAGGATTTGAAATCAGTAAATTATTGGAAAATCCATTTAGAAAACTGGTGAAATTGTAGATAGTGAAGGAACCTTCCAATATAACTACTTACCTGAAATTATTCATTCCTCAGTGCCAGTATAATGGCAGCAAGGTGTCAGCCATTAAAATTATACAATGACAGTATCAGTGCTTCAAGCAATAAATTACTTTCAGGTACGATTTAAGACTGTTCAGTCGTATTCGTCCTGTAGTTGTAGTTAAGATTGCTAACAATTACAGTATTTAAGCAAGGGGTGACTTGTAATAATTTAGCACCCTCTTCTGGAAAAGACTGATCGAGCATCTGTGTAGAGGCAATTTTGCAGGAGATCAAAAAGGAACACTTGTATTTTTGTAATATACACAGAAAGTGCTGGAAAAACTCAGCAGGTCTGGCAGCATCTGTGGAGAAAGAAACAGAGTTAGCGTCAAGTTCAATATGACTCCCGGTTCTAAAGAAGTCATATTGGGTTTGAAACTTTAACACTGTTTCTCTCTCCACAGATGCTGCCAGACCTGTTGAACTTTTCCAGCACTTCCTACTTTTATTTCAGATCTGCAGTGTTTTGTTTTTATTATACTTGTATTATATTATGCTTTTCACAACCACCACTTGTCCCAAAGTGCTTTAGAGCTAACAAAGTATTTTTGAAAGTATAGTCACTGTTGTAATATAGGAAACACAGCAGCCAGTTTGTACATTGCTCCCATAAACAGCAATGCAATAATTACCAGATAATCTGTTTTTGAGAAGCTGATTGGAAAATAAATATTGGCCAGGACACCAAAGATAACTTTCCTGCTCTTCTGAGGCGGAGTGCAATGGGATCTTTTCCAACAACTTAAGATGGTAGACCTGTCTCATCCGAAAGACAGAATCCCCGATGGTGCAGCACTCTCCCAGTTATGCACTGGAATGTCAGCCTTGATTTTTGTGTTTAATTCCTGGAGTGGAACCTGAACCCACAACCTTGTGACAGAGATGCAAGGAGCTACCGACTGAGCCATGAACGATCAACAGGAAAGGCTGCAGTAGAAGAATCAACTGAATGCAATTTAACTGTCTATAGAATCCAGGTTCACAGAATTTAAGAAGTCAAAAATGTGACCACATTGAATAAAAGCAGCAAAATAAAAATCTATTATTTCAATTGTTATTCACAATACTTCACTGCCTCTTAACTGATTTATGGTGCAGTGCTGGGATTGAAAAACATCAAAATAAAAAATACATGCATAAAGGCAATGTATTGTCAAAGGAATGCAAGCAGCTAGAGTTTTTATCATCTGCACTTAAGTTAAACTGAGTTAAAATAAATGGCCAAACTGGTGAACAGACAAAAGTGAGGAGGAGGGTAAACAGAAGCTTTTTTCACATATTCATCTGTTCCCTCATTCTTCAAGTACATGTTCTCTGAAGTTAAACTTTCTAATATAAATATGATAAAGGATATTCTGACATATACAATACTGCAGGCTCGTGTCAGCTGAGCCTCGTAGTGGAGCTCCTGCCTCTTAAGTCAGAGGTTGTGAGCTCAAGCCTCACTCCAGTGAATTGGGCACCTTGGCTACAGTTTAGTGCAGTGCTGAGGAAGTACATCCTTTTGGTTGAGATATTTTGCCAAAGCTTTAATTGCTTTCATGTAGGTGAAATCAAAAAGAAAAGCAGGAAGAGTACATCACCTGGTATCCTGGCCAACACCACGAATAAAGACTGAGGGGTCTCACTGCTGGTTGTGACACCTTGCTTTGTAAAAATTGGCTTGCTTACAAAACAATAGTGCCTACACTTCAAAAGCATTTCATTTGCAGCATCGTTAGGGCATGAAAGACATTATCAAATAAAACTTGACATAGATGATATTGGGAGAGCTGGGCACAGGGGTAAGGTTTTAAAGTAGTGTCTTAAAGGGTAGAGGCGGTGCCAGAAGATTGGATAGTGGCAAAAAAGACATCCTTATTCAAGATAGGGTGTAAGGACATCCCTAGTAACTCCAGGCCATCATCCGTGGTGGGTAAAGTTTTTAAAACTATAATCATGGAAAACATGAATGGGTACTTGGCGATGTTCAAGTTAATTAGGAAGAGCCAGCACAGATTTTGTAAGTGGTAGATCATGATTAATCTAAATGAAACTTTTGATGAAGTAACAGAGAAGGTTGATGAAGGGGTGATGCTATCTATATGGGCACCGAAGATAACTTACCTGCTCTTCTGAGGTGGAGTGACAGAGAAGGTTGATGAAGGGAATGCAGCATGCTGTCTTTATGGATTTTTAAAAAATGTTTGACAATGTACAACTTAAAAGGCTGGTTACCAAAATTCAAGGTTCATGGAATAGGAGGGTCAGTGTCAGCTTGGATAAAAAAATTGGCTTAATGACAGAAAACAGCAAGTTGTGGTAAATGGTTGTTTTTCAGACTGGAAAGTGGTAGACAATGGTGTACCCCAAGGGTCAGGGCTAGAACCACTGTTTTATATATATATATATATATATATATATATATTACATATATTGTTGGCATCTCATAGGTTCTGTTGCTGTCTGGTATGTTAGAGGGGAGAAGTCAGCTCCTTCAAATCCAGGCTTGCGAGTTAGCCAACACATAAATAATTTGGATGTTGGAATAGAGTAAAATTTCAAAATTTACCAATGATACAAAACTTGCAGGTGTGGCAAACAGTAAGGATGCTACCAATTGACTGCAACAGGACAGAGAAAGGTTGGTAGAGGGGCGGGTAAGTAGTTGATGGAATTTACTAGGGAACTGTGAGGTGATGCAGTTTGGCAGAAGGGATAGCAAGAGGCAACATATACTTAATGGCACAGTTTTAAAGAGTGCACGGACAGAGAGATCTGGGGGCTCATGTGCACAGATCTTTGAAGGTGGACATATTAAGAGTATAGTTAGCAAACCTTATGTGATCTTGGGCTTCATAAATGGAGGTATTGAGTACAGCAGCAGATGAGTTATGCTGAACCTGTACAAAGTTCTGGTAAGGCCACAACTAGACTATTACATTCAGCACTTTCAGAAGGATGTGAACGAAGGGCCCTGAGAGGATGCAGAGAGGCTTTTTCAGAATTATTCCAGGGAATTTGGCTACAAGGTTAGGTTGGAGAAATTGGGATTGTTCTCCTTGAAGTAAATGGAGGTTGAGGGGAGAACTGAAAGAGGTATACATTATGATAGGTAAGGTAGACAAAATAAAAGCTATTCCCTTTAGCTGATGGTACAAGGTCTAGGGGACACAGATTTAGATTTTGGCCAAGAGATATCACAGGGGAAGCGAGGAAGAACTTTTTTACTCAGCAACTGAAAATGATCTCAAGCTCACTGCCTACGGGTAGGAAACAGAGACGATCGATGATTTATAAAGGAAATTGGAGAGGCACTTAATGAAAATGAACTTAAAAGGTGGCAGGGTTGGAGGAGACTGGGACAAGGGATTGGATTGCTCTAGAGAGCCAGCATAGGTTTGATAGACCGAATGGCCTTCTTATGTGCCATAATGACTGAGGTGGAAGGGTTTAGGAAGGGAATTCCAGAGCTTGAGGCTTAAGCAGATTAAGGAATATGGTGGAGTACCTAAAATCAGATGCGCATGAGGCCAGAATTGGAAGAGCACAGAGATCTCAGAGGGTTGTAGGGCTGGAGGAAGTTAGAGATAGGAAAAGGGTAAGCCCATAGAGAACTTCTCTGTATTATAATGTTTCATTATGGATTAGGAGTCACAAATCCAAATGAGAAGTGAGAAGAGGACCGGAAGAAATCTCAAAGCCAAAGTCACGCCAAGCTGCTCACACACATCTCCATTCATTCTCATCAACAGCGCATCGTCAACAAAGGCTTAAATACAGGTCATCTGCTTGTGGTATTTGCTGAAAAATGAAATACAGATGACAGAGTTTAACGTAGCAGGTGGTGGTGGAGGGGGAAAACAAACTGAAGTTAGTTGCGTAAAGTCAATAAGAGTTTACATTGATTACTTTGAACTTGTCACCAGGATCCCTGGAGAGGAAATCACACGCAGCATCAATTTCTTTTCCTACAGCACAAAGGATCGTCTCTTGCTCTGTTTGGACTCTTCTAATCTGATCTTTAAGCTGAAATGTTATTTGCTCCAGTTGCCTTGCACATTCTTCACCGTTAACTGCCAGCTTACCCTGCAGAAGCAACATAAATGATCAACGTTACAGGTTTCTCAACTATAAGTGTATTCAATGCTTCAGTGCAGAAAGACAAAGGAGAAAAAAGCAACTTGGATTTATATTGTGCCAGGCTATCCCCAAAACGCTTCACAAGTACTTTTGAAGTATAGTCAGTTTTGCAATGTAGGGAAGTGCAGCCAATGTGTACATAGCAAGATGCAACAAATAGTAGTAGACAAAGGATTAGATAATTTGTTCTTTGTTTTAAAAAAAATTTATTCATTCACAGGATGTAGGCTTCGCTGGCTGGGTCAGCATTTATTGCTCATCCCTAGTTGCCCTTGAGAAAGTGGCGGTGAGCTGCTTTCTTGAACCGCTGCAGTCCATGTGGTGTAGGTACATCCACAGTGCTGTTAGGGAGGGAGTTCCAGGATTTTGACCCAGCGACAGTGAAGGAACGGCGATATATTTTCAAGTCAGGATGGTGAGTGATTTGGAGGGGAACTTCCAGCTGATGCTGTTCCCATCTATCAGCTGCCCTTGTCCTTCTAGATCATAGCGGTTGTGGGTTTGGAAGGTGCTGATTAAGGAGCCTTGGCGAATTCCTGCAATGCATCTTGTAGATGGTACATACTGCTGCTACTGTGTGTCAGTGGTTTGGGTGGGGGGGAGGGGGGGTGGGGGGGTAGTGAATGTTTGTGGATGTGGTACCAATCAAGTGGACTGCTTTGTCCCGGATGGTGTACAGCTTCTTCAGTGTTGTAGGAGCTGCACTCAACCAGGCAAGTGGGGAGTATTCCGTCACATTCCTGACTTGTGCTTTGTAGATCGTGGACAGACTTTGGGGAATCAGGAGGTGAGTTACTCATCGCACGATTTCTAGCCTCTGACCTGCTCTTGTAGCCACAGTATTTATATAGAAACAAGGAGCAGCAGTAGGCCATTCAGCCCATTGAGCCTGCTCCACCATTCATTATAATCATGGCTGATAATCCAACTCAATAGCCTGCTCCCGCTTTCTCCCCATACCCTTTGATCCCTTTTGCCCCAAGAGCTTTATCTAACTCTTTCTTGAAAACATACAAAGCTTTGGTCTCAACTACTTTCTGTGGTAACGAATTCCACAGGCTCACCACTCTCTGGGTGAAGAAATTTCTCCTCATCTCAGACCTAAATGGTCTATCCCCTATCGTCAGACTGTGACCCCTGGTTCTGGACTCCCCCACCATCAGGTACATCCTTCCTGCATTTACCCTGTCTAGTCCTGTTAGAATTTTATAGGCTTCTATGGGATCTCCCCACATTCTTCTGAACTCCAGTGAATGTAATCCTAATCGACTCAATCTCTCCTCATATGTCAGCCCCGCCATCCCAGGAATCAGTCGGGTAAACCTCCGCTGCACCCCCTCTATAGCAAGTACATCCTTCCTCAGATAAGGAGACCAAAACTGCACACAATATTCCAGATGTGGTCTCACCAAGGCCCTGTACAATTGCAGCAAGACATCCCTGTTCGTGTACTCAAATCCTCTGGCTATGAAGGCCAACATACCATTTGCCGCCTTTACCGCCTGCTGCTCGTTGCACATTCCCCTCTCAATTTGTAGCCACTCAGATAATAATCTACCTTCCTGTTTTTGCTACCAAAGTGGATAACCTCACATTTATCCATATTATATTGCATCTGCTATGCATTTGCCCACTCACTCAGCTTGTCCAAATTACACTGAAGCATCTCTGCATCCTCCTCACAGCTCATCCTCCCACCCAGATTTGTGTCATCTGCAAATTTGGGGATATTACATTTAATTCCCTCATCTAAGTCATTAATATATATTGTAAATAACTGGGGCCCCAGCACCAATCCCTGCAGTACCACACTAGTCACTGTCTGCCATTCGGAAAAAGACCCATTTATTACCACTCATTGTTTCCTGTCTGCCAACCAGTTTTCTATCCATCTCAATACACTACCCCCAATCCCATGCGCTTTAATTTTACACGCCAATTTCTTATGTTGGACTTTGTTGAAAGTCTTCTGAAAGTCCAAATAATCCACATCCACTGGCTCCCCCTCATCAACTCTACCAGTTGCCACCTCAAAAAATTCCAGTATATTTGTCAAGCATGATTTCCTTTTCATAAATCCATGCTGACTCTGTCCGATTCTGCCACTGTTTTCCACATGCACAGCTATTATATCTTTTATAATGGACTCTAGAATTTTCCCCACTACTGATGTCAGGCTGATTGGTCTATAATTCAGTTTTCTCTCTGCCTCCTTTTTTAAATAGTGGGGTTATATTAGCTACCTTTCAATCTATAGGAACTGTTCCAGAGTCTATAGAATCGCAGAAGATGACCACTAATGCATCCACCATTTCTAGGGCCACTTCCTTAAGTACTCTGGGATGTAGATTATCAGGCCCTGGGGATTTATCGGCCTTCAATCCCATCAATTTCCCCAACACCATTTCCCTACTAATACTGATTTCTTTCAGTTCCTCCCTCTCACTAAACCCTGTGGTTCCCCAACTTTTCTGGTATGTTATTTGTGTCCTCCTTTGTGAAGACAGAAGCAAAGTATGTATTTAGTTGGTCAGCCATTTCTTTGTTCCCCATTATAAATTCCCCTGTTTCTGACTGTAAGGGACCTACATTTATCTTCACCAACCTTTTTCTCTTCACATACCTATAGAAACTTTTACAGACAATTTTTATGTTCCCTGCAAGCTTACTCTCATACTCTATTTTCTTCTTCTTAATCAATCCCTTGGCCCTCCTTTGCTGAATTCTAAACTGCTCCCAATACTCAAGTCTGTTGTTTTTTCTGGCCAATTTGCATGTCTCTTCCTTGCATCTAATACTATGTCTAATTTCCCTTGTAAGCCATGGTTTGGCCACATTTCCTGTTTTACTTTTGCGTCAGACAGCAATAAACAATTGTTGCAGTTCACCCCATGCGCTCTTTGAATGTTTGCCATTGCCTATCCACCGTCATCCCTTTAAGTAACATTTCCCAATCCATCATAGCCAACTCACGCCTCATACCATCATATTTCCTTTATTAAGATTTAGGACCCAAGTGTCAGAATCAACTATGTCACTCTCCATCTTGATGAAGAATTCTATCATATTATGGTAGCTCATCTCCAAGGGGCCTCACACAACTAGATTGCCAATTATTCCTTTCTCATTACACAATACCCAGCCAAGGATGGCCTGTTCTCTCGTTGGTTCCTCAACGTATTGTTCCAGAAAAACACCACGTATTCACTCCAGGAATTCTTCCTCTACGGTATTGTTACTAATTTGATTTGCCCAATCTATATGCATATTAAAGTCACCCATAATTACATATGTTCCTTTATTACATGCGTCTCTAATTTCCTGTTTAATGCCATTCCCAAAATCACCACAACAGTTTGGGGGTCTATATAAAACCCCCACTGACATTTCGTGCCCCTTAGTGTTTCTCAGCTCTATCCATACAGCTTCCACATCGTCGGAGCTAATATCTTTCCTCACTGTTGCCTTAATTTCCTCTTTAACCAGCGATGCAACTACAGCACCTTTTCCTTTTTGTCTGTCCTTCCTAAATACTGAATACCCCTGGATGTTCAGTTCCCATCCCTGGTCACCCTGCAGCCATATGGTTAGTCCAGTTCAGTTTCTGGTCAATGGTAACCCCCAGGATGTTGATAGTGGATGATTCAGTGATGGTAATGCCATTGAACATCAAGTGGCGATGGTTGGATTCGGTCTTGTTGGAGATGATCATTGCCTGACTCTTGTGTGGCACGAATGTTACTTGCCACTTGTCAGCCCAAGCCTGGATATTGTCCAGGTCTTGTTGCATTTGGACATGGACTGCTTCAGTATCTAAGGAGTCCCGAACCATGAACATCCCCACTTCTGACCTTATGAAGAAAGGAAGGTCACTGATGAAGCAGCTGAAGATGGGTTGGGCCAAGGACACTACCCTGAGAAGCTCCTGCAGTGATGTCCTGGAGCTGAGATGACTGACCTCCAACAATCACAACCATCTTCCTTTGTGCTAGGTATGACTCCAATCAGGGGAGGGTTTTCCCCCTGATTCCCATTGGACTCCAACTTTGCTAGGACTCCATGATACCACTCTCAGTCAAATGCTGCCTTGATGTCAAGGGCAGTCACTCTCACCTCACCTCAGGAGTTCAGCTCTTTTGTCCGTGTTTGAACCAAGGCTGTAACGAGGTCAGGAGCAGAGTGACCCTGACGGAACCCAAACTGGGCATCAGTGAGCAGGTTATTGCTAAACAAGTGCCGCTTGATAGCACTGTTGATGACCCCTTCCATTACTTTACTGATGATCAAGAGTAGACTGATGGGGCGGTAATTGGCTGGGTTGGATTTTGTCCTGTTTTTTGTGTACAGGGCATACCTGAGCAATTTTCCACATAGCTGGGTAGATGCCAGTGTTTTGGCTGTACAGAACAGCTTGACTTGGAGCACGGCAAGTTCTGGATCACAAGTCTTCAGTACAATGGCCGGAATGTTGTCAGGGCCCATAGCCTTTGCAGTACCCAGTTCCTTCAGCCATTTCTTCATATCACGTGGAGTGAATCGAATTGGCTGAAGACTGTCATCTGTGATGCTGGGGACCTCCGGAGGAGGCCGAGATGGATCATCCACTCAGCACTTCTGGCTGAAGATTTTTGCAAATGCTTCAGCCTTATCTTTTGCACTGATGTGCTGGGCTCATTCATCATTGAGGATGGGGATATTTATGCAGCCAACTCCTCCAGTGAGTTGTTTAATTGTCCACCACCATTCACGACTGGATGTGGCAGGACTGCAGAGCTTAGATCTGATCCGTTGGTTGTGGGATTGCTTAGCTCTTCTTTCACTTGCTGCTTTTGTTGTTTGGCACGCAAGTAGTCCTGTTTTATAGCTTCACCAGGTTGACACCTCATTTTTAGGCATGCCTGGTGCTGCTCTTGGCATGTCCTCCTGCACTCTTCTTTGAACCAGGGTTGATCCCCTAGCTTGATGGTAATGGTAGAGTGGGGGATATGCCAGGCCATGAGGTTACAGGTTGCGTTTGAGTACAATTCTGTTGCTGCTGATGGCCCACAGCACCTCATGGATGCCCAGTCTTTAGTTGCTAGATCTGTTCGAAATTTATCCCATTTAACATGGCGGCAGGCAGGTTTGTCCAGTATGTTTTTCCCTCTTGTTGGTTCCCTCACCACCTGCCACAGAACCAGTCTAGCAGCTGTCATTTAGGACTTGGCCAGCTCGGTCATTAGTGGTTCTACCAAGCCACTCTTGGTGTTGGACACTGAAGTACCTCTCCCCAGAGAACATTCTGTGCCCTTGCCACCCTCCAATGTTCAACATGGAGGAGCAATGATTCATCAGCTGAGGGAGGGTGGTACATGGTAATCAGCAGGAAGTTTCCTTGCCCATGTTTGACCTGATGCCATGAGACTTCAGGGGGTCCGGAGTTGATGTTGAAGACTCCCAGGGCAACTCCCTCCCGACTGTATACCAATGTGCTGCCAGCTCTGCTGGGTCAATCCTGTCGGTGGGATGGTGATGGTGGTGTCTGGGACATTATCTGTAAGGTATGATTCCGTGAGGGTGTCTATGTCAGGTTTGACTAGTTTGGCACCCCCAGATGTTAGTGAGGAGGACTTTGCAGGGTCGACAGGGCTGCGATTGCCATTGTCATTTCCTAGGTCGATGTTGGGTGGTCCGTCCGGTTTCATTCCTTTTTTGTGTCTTTGTAGCAACTTGTTACAACGGAGTAGCTTGCTAGGCCACTTCAGAGGGCATTTATGAGTCAACCACATTGCTGTGGGTCTGGAGTCACATGTAGGCCAGGTAAGGATGACAATTTTCCTAAAGGACATTAGTGATCCAGACAGGTTTTTACAACAATTGACAATGGTCATCACTGGACTTTTAATTCCAGATTTTTATTGAATTCAAATTCCACCATCTGACGTGGCAGGATTCGAACCCGGGTCTCCAGAGCATTACTCTGGGTCTCTGGATTACTAGTCCTGTGACAATACCACTACGCCATTACCTCCCCATATTATGTTAATTGAGGGATAAATGTTAGCAGGACACCAGGGTTCTCCTGCTCTTTTTCAATTAGTGTCATGGAATCTTTTACACCCACCTGAACAACAAAAGGGCCTCAACTTAACATTACCCTACACTCTCACTGAACTGCACTGCAACGCCATCCCAGGTTATCTGCCTAAGACTGTGAAGTGGGACTTGAACCCACACCCTCTTGTCAGAGTTGACAATGCTAAGACCTTTAGTATGTACAGAAACAAAATACAGTTGCATTATTCAGCTGTGCCAATTAAGCTGCTTCGCCCCAGAAACCTCCGGCAAATTTTCAAACCATTCACATGATCATAAGAGCTAGGAATAGGACTAGGCCATTCAGCCCATCAAGCCTGCTTTGGCATTCAACAGGATCATGGTTGATCTAATTGTGGTCTCAACCTCACTTCCCTGCCTGTGCCCCAAAACCCTTGATTCCCTTGTCAATCAAAAAATCTGCCAGACTCAGCCTTGAATATATTCAATAACCCGGCCTCCACTACTCTCTGGAGAAGAGAATTCCAAAGATTAAGAACCCTCAGAGTATGTTGATGTTGAACTGAGAACTCAGTGCCATGTTTCTCCCTTTAATGATCACAGTACAATATTTGGCATGCTGCCTTCACCAGCACTTTCCAGAATTGCAGGATTACTAATTCCTTCTTAGTGCAATATTCTATTTACCCCTGTAACTGCTGCCTATGCTGTGAAACTTACTACATTTGGCCAGCTACTTAGCCAGCTATTGCACCTGCTCTATTTAACAATATGCCAACATTTCATTATTTTTAGCATCAACATGCATTACCTTACAAGCCTTAAACACCATATGCAAGCCACCTGATAAAGTCTTTGTAGTTCTTATCATCCTCTTGGCCAAACACCCTGCATTTGCCACATAAGTTGGCAGCCTCTGCAAACCTAGGCTTCCATTCTGCTTTCAATATCATCCCCAACATCATTTACAAATGTTATCATCAGTGGCCTCAAGAGCACTTACTCTTAACCGGGCCCAATCCAATGGAATTATGGGGCAGAATTGTCCCAGATTTGCACTAAGTGCAGTAGTGGGCAGGTAAAATGACAATTTACCTGCCGGCTGCTTGGCGGGTTTTCACGGTGTATCATCCCAAACCCGCCTCATTACTTAAGCATTCCTGGGAAATACAACGTTTCCATGGCAGGCGGGCTCTCACTCGCCTGCCACACCATCACCTCGCCGCTTCATCAAGCCTGACGCCATGATTAAAGTCCAGTTGCGCGCACACATCTCTATGCTTCTAGCCCACGTCTACTGCAGAGATGTCCATGAAAGGCAAAATGACTGCAGCCCCCAGGTTTAATAACGCTTCACTGGAGTGTTATTTGGATGCCGTGGAGGCCCGCCGTGATGTCCTCTATCCTGGCTCTGGCTGCAGGTCAGGCAGCGGCATTACCAATCCAGCATGGCAGGCCAATGCTGCACAAAAGAGGTTGGCCATCCAATGAAGATACAGGATGAATGATCTCATCCTGTGCAGCCAGGGTATGGCAACCATCTCATCACTCTAAACTCACACACTCAACCCCAGTACACATTCACTAGCATCTCACTCTCTGCCAGCTCAAGGGACATCACCACTCACACTCTCACACACATACCCTCACGTGTCCATCTCACCTCATCTCCTCTGGAGACTGCCTCCTCAGCCCTCACCATTTTGAGGCCATTTGCACAGATCAACGTGTGCCCCACACACAGCCTGTCGTACGCTCTTTCCCCAGTACAGCTCTTGTCCTGCAGCCTCTTCCCTTGCCTGAGGCCACTTCTCCCCCTTCCCCAAGCAAGACCTTGCCCTGCAGCCATTGAAATGCCACTCACGTATGCCTGATCTGGTAAGTAGAGAGCTACCCATAAGCCCCCCTAAAAGTGATGTGGTGCTGTCTGTGAAAGCTGACGCTGAGGACTACGAATGCTGATCGAAGCAAGGTAGGCGGGGGTGGTAGTGAATCCAGCAGGCTGGCCTTAAAATGATATGCTGATGTATTACAATGAGGTCTGATGGAGGGAAACGCAGCCCACCATTGGCAGGCTGAGTGGACGCTCACAAACTGGTTTCACACTGTCCTGAAACCTATTGCGCCATATTGTCTGCCCACGCCACTGAACACGCCCGACACCAGCGGGCACAAAAGGTCCCGGTCATGATCACTAGACATGGGGTAGTAATGGACATTTCTGTAAGGTAAAGCATTTAATAATTAGTTGTGGGATGTATGACTAAAGGGGGAGACCAATGATGCAAGTGCTCAGTGTACACCAGGGAGTGGAATCAATAGCCCCACTTTCCTACTTCGAATAGTCGGAGCGCCAGCAGCTGATTGTGAAAAAATGCTCAGAGTAACGGTATTCCTATTGAGAATGCTGCTGATGGGTAAGGACAGATGAGAAAATACATGTGGAATTACAGCATGACAGTGAAGAGTGGGAAGGAGAGAGAGAGAGCAGGAGAGAGCGCCATTTGGTTTACTGAGTGTGAGCCAGCTCTTTTGAAAAGCAATTCAGTTAGTCCCGTTCCCTCAACTCAGTTCCCATATCCCTGCACATTTTTCTCCTTCAAGTAATTATTTAATTCTCCTTTGAAAGTTCTGTACTGATTTTGAACAGTTCCGAAGAAGTCGTATTGGGCCCGAAATGTTAACTCCTTTTCTCTGGGCAAATGTTGCCAGACCTGCTGAGACTTTCCAGCACTTTGTTTTTATTTCAGATTTCCAACATCTGCAGTATTTTGTTTTTCTTTTAAGGTTAAGAGGAGGTTTGATAGAGGCATTTAAAATTATGGATGGGTTTGATAGAGAAAGCAGTGAGAAACTATTTCCGCTGACAAGTGGGTGATAACCAGTGATAAAAACAAAAAAACTTCGACAGTTCTGTCGAAGGGTCATGAGGACTCGAAACGTCAACTCTTTTCTTCTCCGCCGATGCTGCCAGACCTGCTGAGTTTTTCCAGGTAATTCTGTTTTTGTTGTGGGTGATAACCAGTGTTATACATCTGATAGCCAGCTGGTGAAGGAAGAATCCAAAGCCACTCTACTTGGAATAGGCTTATTCACAGAGTGGTATATTACAGACATGTATCTCCTGACTCCACTCAACTCTTTATACGTGCTCAAGTAACCATTCAATCACAGAATCAGAGAATTGTGACCGTGTAGAAGGAGGCCATTCAGCCCATTGGATCTGCACTGGCTCTCTGAGCATTTTAACTCACATTGTTTCTATTTAGATATCAATGCCCTCCACCAGCATGTACTTAACTTCAATTGATACAATTAACAACCAGAGGCTATAGATTTAAAATAATTGTTCAAAAGAACTAGAGGCGAAGCAAGGGGAAATTTCTTCACATAAAAGATAGTTAAGATCTGGCACATACAACCTGAAAGGCTGGTAGAATCAGATTCCACAGGAGCTTCCAAAAGGAAGTTAGACATGTACTTGAAGAATCATAGCATCACAGAACAGTGCAGCAGCAAAAGAGGCCATTTGGTCCATCAAGCTTGTGCTGGCTCTTCAGTAGAGCTATTTCCCCACAGCTCTGTAACTTTTTTCCCATCACATATTTCTCCAAATCTCTTTTGTATGTTGCAATCGAGTCCAAAGAGGATTAATTTGCAGGGTTACGAGAAAAAAGGGGTTATAGGGATGACTGTCACTACGTTGATTTCTCTCTCCTTTCCTAGTCTTCAAATTCACTTATCATAAATGCATTAACCCTGTCCTTATTTCATCTTTTGCAACACTGTTGGTTTCCCTCAACATGTACTTCATACATCTCTATGGGCAGGATTTATCCCAGATCACGGTGCCAAACCAAAACTCCACACATTCGATTAATCCTCTGCACAACCTCTGAGCCCAAGGCGAAGCAGACTTTCTCAATTTGTGCAATACATTCAGCGTGACAAATGCATAGCTCACACTAATTTTGAAATGATACTTTGCACCCTACTAAGAGTATCCTTTATAAATAGTACTTTAACTTCATCTTCTTGTGAAGACAGATGCAATGTCAGAGTAGAGGAGGGGGGAGTAGGAATATTGGATTGCATGAAAATAGATTTTAAAAAAGGATAAAAACAAAAAAACTGCGGATGCTGGTAATCCAAAACAAAAACAGAATTACCTGGAAAAACTCAGCAGATCTGGCAGCATCGGCGGAGAAGAAAAGAGTTGAAGTTTCGAGTCCTCATGATCCTTCGACAGAACTAGTTCTGTCGAAGGGTCATGAGGACTCGAAACGTCAACTCTTTTCTTCTCCGCCGATGCTGCCAGACCTTTTAAAAAAGGTTTGCATGATGCAAAGTTTTAGGGGCAGGCGTTCCACATCTAACAAAGGAGGCTTGGTCAGAGGTGGCATTTCTAGTCAGCAGCCGGGGAAGGTCAATGATCTTCTCCGCTCTGCAAGGGTGATTTTAAGGCCCCATCTAACCTTGAATAAATGCGTGTGGATTTGCTCTTGCTGGGGCTCTCGATTGTAAAGCCGCGAGCTTAAGTTCATGCCCCTATAGACTGCATGGGTCTAGACAGGATAGCAGGCGTGTAGGGAAGGGGCAAGTCCCGCTGGGCACTTAAACCAGCGATATTAGGGGAGGAGGATGCAATGTTCGGGCATATAGAGGGGGAACTCATGAAAGCACTATTGTCCTTACAGGAGGAGTCACAATGCCCAGGAGCAAAGATGAACTGGTAATGGAGTACCAAATCTGGCGCTGCTAACTCCGGTGGAGGAGCAGATTCTGGGAATGATGTGCGAGCGTGGAGCAAGATCCACAGGTCGCAAAGAGACAGGGGTTTCAGAGGAGGGCAAGAGTCCAATGGACATCAACAAGATAGGGGGAACATATACAAAATGTAAGGCAACGGGTGTAAGACTGACAGGTGGAGTCTACTAATCCCTTATGTTCGTCTATTCAGAAGCCGTATCTTAGCCAGAATTCCAATTCAG
This sequence comes from Carcharodon carcharias, assembly GCF_017639515.1. Taxonomy (NCBI): domain Eukaryota; kingdom Metazoa; phylum Chordata; class Chondrichthyes; order Lamniformes; family Lamnidae; genus Carcharodon; species Carcharodon carcharias. The sequence continues at coordinate 104,157,749 of NC_054486.1, forward strand.
AATCTAACAGAATGCATGTACTCTGAATTCTAAGTGCTGATGGATACTCAAAAATGTTTTACCTCCCTCAGATGGAACATTCTCCAGACCACTAAATGATCCAAAAGACTCTCCATTGACATCAGAAAACGATGTCCAGCCAGGTGCACCTGTGTCACATCTTTTCTCTGCACCTTGCACCACCTCAGGTACAGGCACTTCAGTGGATTTGAGGGCTCCTGGACAGATGGTAGAACACACTGGGGAAGGCACACCATACTCAACTGAGGAGCTGGCAGAGGCAGAGAGTCCCCCGGGTTCCGATAGTCAGAACTTTCCTGCAGACCAGGATGATGCTGAGCCCCAGGCAGATGATGAGCCTCCAGAGACATCTATTAGGTTGCAAATGCTGGGTGTCCAGCGGGATGAATGTGAAGATCTGGCAGGAATTCTTGAGGATTTGCATGGCATGGTTTCTGTAATGGAGGAGTCCATGCAGACACACAGCATCCTCCATGGAGAGAGTGGTGGCTCTGAGTGGAAGCTCCAGGGACTCAATCAGGAGTTTCTGGGATTGCGTTCAGACCTGCGAGTCCACACACTGGCATTGGCCTCTGCAGCTCACTGTCAACGTGAGAAATGGAGGAGGCACCAAGTGATGCTGCCAGCTGCTCATCCATCTGTGGTGAGCAGGGAGATTCAAGCAAACCTCAAGTTGATGGACGACCTACAGCTCCATGCATCTAGGGACTCCTCTCAGGGCACTCCTGATGATGGCAGCGGTTCCTCCGCCTTTCTGCCAGTAACTGTCGCATCTGAAGAGACCGCGATGACTAACGCTGGACGCTCCCATCCAAACAGGCCCTGGTGACCAGAGGATGGCCACCAAAGCCATCAAGGCCAAAAGGGCATCAGAGTCAGCACCCTACCTCCAATGCAGCTGCCAGCGAGGGGGAAGCACCTAGATATAGCACTCGTACGCGAAAATTTAAATCACTATAATCACAAGGCTTTCATGGGCAAATTCTTCCTTATTGTCACTTGCATAATGTTGTATACAGCTGTCACACATCACTATTAAAACGTGACATCATGTCAAATGGCCTTATTGTGCTTTATGTGATAGTTTGGGAGGAGGTCTGCAATTCTGTGTATGGCATCAGCTGGGCTGGATAGTGTATTTTAGGAGGAGGGACAGGAGAGGATGGTGCCAGGAGGGCCTCACGGGCAGTAAAATGACAGACTGTTTGCAAAGCTTTGGAGTCCTACTGGAAACTCCTTTGAATCAAGGACCCCACTCCCCTCCCATAAAAGCTGCCTCATCTTCATGACCGTGAGGCTGAGCAAGTTCTTCCTCAGAGTTAGTGCAAGATTCTTCCTCAGCAGCTCTGGAAGCACATCGCTTTCTTCACTCTTCACCTGCTCTCCTCTTGAGACAGCCAGACTGTGAAGGGCACTGGCACACAACCACTATAAGGTATAATGGTTTTATGAAGGGTAAATCGTGTTTGACTAATTTGCTAGAGTTCTTTGAAGATGTGACAAGCAAAGTGGACAATGGGGATCCTGTAGATGTAATATATCTGGACTTCCAGGAGGCCTTTGATAAGGTGTCCGACAAAAGATTAATACACAAGATTAGATCACACGGAGTTAGGGGTAATATATTAGCTTGGAAAGAGGATTGGCTAACCAACAGAAAGCAGGAGAGTCGGGATAAATGGGTCTTTTTCTGGATGGCAAGCTCTCTCTCGCAATGCTTGCTGGCCTTCCATCCCTTCAGGCTGTGCCTCTTAGTCTTGAGGGCAGACTCTACTATGCTTTCTGCAGCCTCTCTTCCTCACCTGACGAAGTCCCTCCAGCAGAATGACCAATGCCTATCTCAAACCTTCTGCTTGGCAGAGGTTTGACCTAACATGATGAGGCCTGTCTGCAAAAAGCCTCTGAAACGATTTAAGCCTCCGAAACTAATGTCAACAAACAGGATGCTTCACTAAATCAGTAACGTACAGATTCACGTCAATTTTAAACTCCGACCTCCTCACTTCTCTATTCCTTCAGGCCCTTATATCGCACCCTGGATCCAGAAAATTGAAAATATACAATTCCTGCCTGCCCGTTTCGCCCATGCACCAAGCGTAAAAATAAAATTATAGTCGATTGGCCCTTTAATTGACAGTGGGCGTGCTCATCCAGCATAATCTCGCGATGCGGTGGGAACCCCTCCTGACGTCGTCATGAGCAATTTAACGCCAAGCTGGGATTGCCAGGCCTCCACACAGGCCATGTAAAATTCCGGCCCTACTCTTGGTAATAGTGACCAGGAAACCATTGTCGATTGTCATAAAAACCCATCTGGTTCAATAACGTACTTTAGAGAATGAAATCTGAAGTCCTTACCTCATCTAGCCTATGTGACTCCAGACCCACAGCAATGTGGTTCACTCTTAAAAGCCCTCTCAAATAGCCTAGCAAGCTACTCAGTTGTATCAAACTCCACAAAGCCTACAAAAAGGAATGAAACCGGACGGATCACCCAACATCAAACTCGGCACCAAAAACGACAACAGCAAACTCAACCCTATCGACCCTGCAAATTCCTCCTTACTAACACTTGGTGGCTTGTGCCAAGATTGGGAGAGCTGTCTCACAGACTAGTCAAACAACAGTCTGACATAGTAATACTCACAGAATCATATCTTACAGACAATGACCGAAACGCCACCATTCTCAACATCAACTCTGGACCCCATGACGTCTCATGGCATCAGGTCAAATGTGGGCAAGTAAACATCCTGCTGGTTACCAGCTACCATTCCCCCTCAGCTGCTGAATCAGTACTCCTCCATGTTGAACTAGGTGGCCAGGGCACAGAATGTACTCTGGGTGAGGGACTTCAATGCCCATCACCAAGAGTGGCTTGATAGCATTACTGCCCGAGCTAGCCAAGTCCTAAAGGACACTGCTGGGTCTGCAGCAAGGGGGTGCAGAAACCAACAAGAAAAGAACCTACTCAACCTCATCCTCACCAATCTACCTGTCACAGATGTGTCTATCCATGACAATATTGGTAGGAGTGACCACTGCACAGTTCTTGTTAAGACCAAGTCCCACCTTCACATTGAGGATACCCTCCATTGTATTGTGTGGCACTCCACCTTGCTAAATGAGATAGATTTCAAACAGGTCTAATAACTCAAAACTGGGCATCCATAAGGCGCTGTGGGCCACCAGCAGCAGCAGAATTGCATACAACCACAATCTGTAACCTCATGGCCTGGCACATCCTTCACTCTACCATTACCATCACCATCAAGCCAGGAGATTAGCCCTGGTTCAATGAAAAGTGCAGGAGGGAATGCCAGGAACAGCACCAGACATACCTAAGAATGAGGTAGCAATCTGGTGAAGTACAACACAGGTCTACTTACATGCCAAATAGTAAAGTATTTGAAAGAGCTAAGCGATCCCACAATCAGATTTAAGCTCTGCTGTCCTGCCACTGCCATTCGTGAATGGTGGTAAATAATTTAACTCACTGGAGTAGGAGGCAACAAATATCCACATCTTCAAGTCCAGCACATCAGAGCAAAAGATAAGGCTGAAGCATTTGCAACAATTTTCAGCCAAAAGTGCTAGGTGATTGATCCATCTCAGGTTCCTCCTGAGGTCCCCAGCATCACAGATGCCAGTCTTCTGCCAATTAAATTCACTCCATATAATATTAAGAAACGGCTGAAGGCACTGGACAATGCAAAGGTTATGGGCCCTGACAACATTCCAGCAATAGTACTGAAACTTTATACTCCAGAACTAGCTGCGGCCCTAGTCAAGCTGTTCCAGTACATCTACAAAACTGGCATCTACCTAGCAATGTGGAAAATGTCCTGTCCACAAAAAGTAGGACAAATCTAACCTAATTACCACCCCATCAGTCTACATTTGATCATCAGCAAAATGATGGAAGGGTCATCAACAGTGCTGTCAAGCCTGTACTCAGCAATAACCTCCGCACTAAAGCTCAGTTTGGGTTCCTCCAGGGCCACTCAGCTCCTGACCGCATTACAGCCTTGGTTCAAACATGGACAAAACAGCTGAACTCCAGAGGTGAGGTGAGTGACTGCCCTTGACATCAAGGCAACATTTAACCAAGTGTGATCAAGGAGCTCTAACAAAACTGGAGTCAATGGGAATCAGGGTTAAGCTCTCCATTGGCTGGAGTCACATCCAGCACAAAAGAAGATAGTTGTGGTTGTTGGAGGTCAATCATCAGCTCCAGGACATCACTGCAGGAGTTCCTCAAGGTAGTGTCCTAGGCTCAACCATCTACAGCTTCTTCATCAATAACTTTCCTTTCATCATAAGGTCAAAAATGGGGATGTTCGCTGATGATTGCACAATAATCGGCACCATTCGTGACTCCTCAGATACTGAAACAATCTGTGCCCATATGCAGCAAGACCTGGACAAAATCCAGGCTTAGGCGAACAAGTGGTAAGTAACATTCACGCCACACAAGTGCCAGACAATGACCATCTCCTACAAGAGAGAATCTAACCAGCCCCCCCTTGACAATCAATGGCATTACCATCACTGAATCCCCCACTATCAATGTCCTGGGAGTTACTATTGACAAAAAACTGAACTGTACTCTCACCACTTGGACTGCAGCAGTTCAAAAAGGCAGCTCAGAATCACCTTTCCAATTATGGATGGGCAATAAATGCTGGCCTAGCCAGCGATGCCCACATCCTGAAAATGAATTTTAAAAATATATAAATACTGCGGCTAAAAGAGCAGGTCAGAGGCTGGGAATTCTGTGGACAGTAACTCATCTCCTGACTAACCAAAGCCTGTCCACTATCTACAAGGCACAAGTCATGGGTGTGATGGAAAACTCTCCACTTGCCTGGATGAGGGCAGCTCCAATGACACTCAAGAAGCTCAAAACCACCCAGGACAAAGCAGTCCATTTGATTGGCACTTCATCCACCACCTTCAATATCCACTCCCTCCACCACCGATGCACAGTGGCAACAGTGTGTACCATTACAAGATGCAATGCAGCAATTCATGTAGACACCTTCGACAGTACCTTGCAAACCCACGACCTCTACCACCTATAAGGACAAGCAGCAGACATGTGGGAACACCACTACCTGCAAGCTCCCCTCCAAGTCACACATCATCCTGACATTTTTTCTTCTTTACTTGTTCATGGGATGTGGGCATCATTGGTATCCTGACTTGGAACTATAATCACCGTTCCTTCACTGTCACTGGGTGAAAATATTGGAACTCCCTCCCTAACAGCACTGTGGGTGCACCTACACCACGTGGACTGCAGAAGTTCAAGGCAGCAGCTCACCACCATCTTCTCAAGGGCAATTAAGGGATGGGCAATAAAAGTGCTGGCCTAGCCAGCAACGCCCACATGCTGTGAAAGGATAAAAGTTTAACAAGTCTACCGATCCAGAACTGAAGCTAAGGGAAGCTAGAGTGGATATAGCAGAAGATCTGACCACAATCATTCAATCCTCCTTGAATTTATCTTTAATTCTTTAATTTTTAAACTTTTAATTCAGGGGATCTGGACTTTCACTAGCTAGGCAATAAATGCTGGCCTAGCCAGCGATGCCCACATCCCATGAACAAATAAAAAAAAAACGAATGTGAAGGGGAGGCAGTTGGTTTCTCTCTTGTTGGAGATGGTCAATGTCTGGCACTTGTGTGGCACCAGTGTTACTTGCCACTTATCAGCCCAATATTGGAGCAGTTACAGAATTGTAAATGTACACTGCTGTTCAAAAAAGTGGAGAGGGAAAAACCTAGCAACTACAGGCCAATCAGTCTAGAGTCAGTCATGGGGAAACAATTAAACACCACTAGCAAGGACAAAAGTAATTCTCACTTGGGGATGCATGAGTTAATAAGAGAAAACCAGCATGGATTTGACAAAAGCAAATCATGTCTGACTAACCTGATTGATCTCTTTGAAGAAGGGTTGATGATGTGGCAGCGAAGAAAATTTTCAATTTAGTCCTGCACCCCAGCTTTTTCCACATTACTTTGTAAATTACTTCTCTGTTACTTCATCAATGAATTCGATCAGGGTACTCAAACATGTTTTGCCTTTACAAAATCCATGCCCTTAATTTCCCAATACATGAACACTTCCACAGAACTCAGGACATAAACGCAAATACTAAAAACAGAAAGCAAGTTCTGCATTAAGTGTATCACAGTCACTTTAGTTATTAATAAAAAGACCCTTTGGAAATCAGCTCAGATGAAACCTATTTCAAGAAGACACTTCATCAGTATGCCTTTTTTCAAACCAAACCTTTGCAAAAGACCTGGCACAGAATCACAATTATTTTTTTCCATTCTGCTGCTGTTCACTTGGTTGAAACAGGGAATGGTGATGACATAATCAAGGAATCGACTTTAGAGAAGTTAAGCAGCCCAACAGTGAGGGAACTGAATCAATGCCAATCGTTAGTTGCTAACCTTGGGGCACTCCATCTATCATGTCATCCCACTAGCGTGTGTTAATTCACATCCCTCACCCTCAGCTCCAGTATCTCCCCCTGTAAAGATCAGCCACTGTTTTTAGAGGCACAACAGGAATCCAAACACAAGCAACCTTTACTTCTGTGCCACATTAATTTTTTTTAATATAAAACCAATCAAAGCCATGTTCTCAAACAAGAAAGGCTTGTGCCTTTTTAATTGAAATATTCTCACCACACATGTATGCTCATGTGGTAGAGACTGCTTTGTGTTTCCTAGTTTTAACATAGAGAATGCCCTATATCAGGAAATTGACCCGTTGTCATTCTGAGTAAAGCAGCTGTGCCATGTTAAGTATCCGCCATGAACAGAGAAAATCCAAAAAGGTTAACTCTGTAGTGATCAAGCAACCTCAATTTTTAAAGTTTTCAAACAGAATTTAGGTAATAATTTCACAACATATTAGTAACAGTGTTAAACATTTTCATACGATCAGTACAGTAAGTTTAACCTATTTACATGGATCTCCCACCTTGCTGTTCTTCAACAAAGCTGTCGTGTGACATATTGCAGAATCATAGAATCGTACAGCACAGGAGGCCATTAACCCAAACATGCCTATGCCAGCTCTTTGTCCCAATTGCCATAGCCCTGTAAATGTTTCCTCTTCAAACATTCATCTATTTCCTTGAGAAAGATACTATTGAATCTGCTTCCATCATCCTTTCAGACAGTGCATTCCAGATCATACCTTGCTGCGTAAAATAATTTGTCATCTCCCCCCGGCTGTTTTGCCAATTACCTTAAAACCTGTGTACTTTGGTTACTAGCCCTTCCTGCCAGTGGAAACAGTTTCTCTATTTATTTACTCTATTTACTCTATCAAAACCCTTTATGATTTTGAACATATCTATTAAATCTAAGATTTGACAGTCTCAATGCTAAGCTGAACGATCCAAGTTTTTCCAGTCTTTTCTCATAATTAAAGTCCCTCATCCTTGCTATCATTCTAGTAAATCTCCTCACAGGCTCTCCCTAAAACCTTGCCGTACTTCGTAAAGTAATGTGTCCACTTCTGGACAACACAATCCAGCTAAGTGATTTGTAAAGATTTAGAATAACTTCCTTGCCTTTGCACTCTAGGCTTTTGTTTATAGCGCTAGATTGAGACCCAAAGGGCATAAATTCACAAGAATTAAGGAAATCTACAACAAGTTATGTGGGTGTCAAGCACACAAGAAACAATATGATCTCAGACCAAGCATTACAGCAGCAAATAGAAGGAATGCATAATGAGAATCATATTACTTTATTTTCTTGCCAGCGATAGGCTGCAATGATCTTTCAGGTCATTTTCTTTGCAAACTTCAGAAGACATATTTCTGTTTCCAGCTAAGGATTGCAATGGCCCAAGAAAACAACAGTGCATTTAAAGAAAAGGGGGAATTCAAACAAAAATTTGGATTTTAATATATGTAAAAATGGAAGATTTAGTCTGATGGTTGTTAATGGTGGGGATGATGGGAAAGAGCATGGGGGGGTGGGAGGAAAGGACTTCCTCTACAATCATTTCACAGTGGGTAGATTGCCACTGTGAACAACACATTTCTGTTGCAAGTGACAGAAGATAGTTCTGGTATTTAGATAATTGCAAAAAAAAGTTAAACTTTATACAGCTGAAAGTGAGTTTTTAAATTTTCAAAGTTGCTAATTAAGCTTCAGGTGGAGGGGAAAGAAATTCCACAATGGGAAGAAAGTTTGTCAATATGGCACAAATGAGGAGCTAAGAACAAGAAAGATGCCAAAATGGATCAATGCGTCAGGAACATGGAGATATACAAAGAAAACAATTGCACCTCAACATCCTCAGGATATGTCCGTGCTCCTCACAGCTAATTACATGTTTTTTGATGTGCAACCACTGTTGTTTTTTGGGCTAGCAAAGCGGCTAATCTGTTCACAACAAAAAACATTAGATAAATGGGCAGTTAATCTGTTCTGAGAGGTGTGAGTGGAAGGGTAAGTGTTGGTCAGCACACTGGGAGAATTCCCCGGCTCTTCGTCAAATGGTGCCATAGGGTTCTTTGCATCCACCTCAACAGACAGATAGGGCCTCAATTTAACTTCTCATCAAAAGATAACACTTGCAACAATGCAACACTCCCTCGGTTCTCCTTCAAAGGTAAGAGCATCACTACTGAATCAAACTGACGCTAAATAAACGATTGGAAGACGGATGCAAAAAACTTGTATTAAGTGTGGACTAACACCTCAAACTTATTGGAAAGATGACATTTTTAGTCTAAGCCCAAGCAACTAAACTCTCATTGCAGGATCTTTAATATTCATCACGTCAGATGGTAGACACTATCTCTTGTGTGTTAACATGTTAACTAGGAAAATTAAATTAGTTGCTTTGAGTAAATAGTCTGACAATTCTGGGAAATCAAACCATCAATTCCACTTAGACAGAAAGGAGACCATCTTGTGCCCAAGACTAAAGAATGGCAGAGAAGTTTAATAAATAACTTGCAACATTTCTTTACACAGAACCATGAAAGTGTGGCTATAGGAGTACACGAAGAGGATGTGGAAAAGACACTACTGAAAATATTCATAAAAATTAGTGAAATTAAAATCACTAAACCCAGATAGTGTAAGTCCATAAGTATCAAAGGACTGAGGGGGAAGGCATAATCGGAATTTGCCATAATTCTTTGTGGAATTAGTGTTTCAACTATTACACTACTGTTTAAGAAAGTTTTAAGGCAAAATGCAGGAAATTAAGGGCTAATCAATCTTACCTTGATTGTGGATTAACTTGGAGATAGTCAGCACAGATTTGTTAGAGGCAGCCCATGCTTGACTCGTTTGATTGCTTATTTTTGTGGAAATCACAGTTTATTAAAGTTGAATGTTGAGTAAATTGATTTTCAGCATAATTGAAATTATGAGAGACATTACAAAAATTAAGTTACATGGTGTTAAAGTGAATATAAAAGCATGGCTATAGAAACAGCAAAGAGACAGATCCTAGAGTAGGGATAAATAAAGTTGTTAGCCAATGTGCCACAGAGCTCTGTGATGGGATGTCTTTTGATTACTATTTATCTACAACATGCCAGGTATGAACGATTATAGTTACAAAGGAAGAAATGAGTATTTTTCACTAAAGCAGAGATTACAAGGAAATTTAAGTTTTTCACAATTATAAAAGCTTTTGAGAGGTTAAATATTGAAAGATAATTCCCGCTGCTTGACAAATCATACAGTTGGGAATATCACAAAGTAGAATGAAAAGGGCAGTTAGGAGATTTTCATTCCACATGAGAGTTATTAGAAAAGAGAGTTCTCCATCACAAATGTTTGCAGTATTAGCTATAGGAAATTGGATGTGTATTTGAAAAGAACAGAAGATGGTACAGACAAGGAAGAGTTAAATAGATAGTTCCAGTGCAACAATGGGGTGACCAACTGCTCTTTATGCTGCAATTTCTATCATTTGTAATTAACTAATCCTTCATCCAATGCCCTGACTAAAAACAAAAAGCAGGCAAATTGCATGGTATAGTCAATATAGATTGAAACAGACCTAGCTTTGCGTATTGACACAAACTAGTACTTTAATGTTTTTACTTATTAAGGCTAGATAATGGCTTTTGCCTTCATTCAGTGTTAACCAGTTAATTAAGCCATATGGACAACACCCTCCTGTGGATCATGTAAACTGGAGAAGGGACTATCAGAGGATCAAAATCTGCATATAATCTAAGAGATCTGGCAAAACAAATTATATTTAGCCTGTGGTTCATGCAGATCCATGGTGATCCTGAGTGAAATAGTGCCATAAGCTGCACTTGGTGTGCAATGAACTATTGAAAAATCAACTTCACTATCTGCCAAGAGTAGTTTAGTTTTAAAGATCAGGACATTTATTGCTGTCAGTTCATCTTAGTTGTGCTGTTTAAAATGTATCTTATTTATTTAATATCTGTAAATAAATCTGGTTCATTCATTCGGAATTTGAACCCCGTTAGATTATTGGAGTGTTGACAACCATCCGTTTGGAAGTACATTTGGAGTAACAATCTAGGATTGACCGCTTCCGAAGGGGTACAAAGTATTTTTTTTATTCGTTAATGGGGTATGAGGGTCACTGGCAAGATCAATAAATATTACGTTTTGCCCTAGATAACGGGTGGTAAACCACCTTCTTGAACCACTGCAGTCGGTGTGGTGTAGGTACATCCACAGTGCTGTTAGGGAGGGAGTTCAAGGATTTTGACCCAGTGAAGGAACGGCGATATTTTTCCAAGTCAGGATGCTGTGTGGCTTGGAGGAAAACTTGTTGGCAGTGGTCTTCTAGTGGTGCCAGCTGCACTTGTTCTTCTAGGTGGTAGAAGTCACAGGTTTGCAAGTTACTCTAAAAGGAACCTTGCAAATGGGACACACTGCTGCCATTGTTGGTGAAGGGATTGAATGTCTAAGGTGATGGATGGGCTGCCAATCTGGCAGGATAATATGTCCTGGGTAGCTATGAGTTTCTTGAATGTTGTTGAAGCTGCATTTATCCAGAGAAGTAGACAGTATATCATCACAGTCCTGACTTGTGCCTTGTAGATGGCAGAAAGGCTTTGGGAGTCAGAAGGTGAGTTACTCGCCATAGAATTTCCAGCATCTGACTTGCTCTTGTAGCCACAGCATTTATATGGTTGTCCAGTTAATTTTTTTAGTCAATGGTAACACCCAGGATGTTGATAAGTGGGGGAAACGGCAGCAGTAATGCCAATGAATGTCATGGAGTGTTGGTTGGATTCTCTCTTGTAGATGGTCATTGCCTAACATTTAAATGAGAAGTGCCTTTTGCACCACTTATCAGCCCAAGCCCGAATGCTGTCCAGGTCTTGCTGAATACCAGTATAGACTGCATCAGTATCTGAGTCGTCGCAAATGGTACTGAACACTGTGCAATCATCAGTGCTCATCCCCACATGATCTTATGATGGAGGAATGGCGATTGGGCCTAAGACCTCCTACAACAATGTCATGCAGCTGAGATGATTGGCATCCAACAACCACAACTATCTTTCTTTGTGCTTGGTACAACTCCGAACAATGGAGAGAGTTTTTCCCCTGATTCTAATAGGGTTCCTTCTTGCCAAAGTCAATTAAATGCTGCCTTAATGTCAAGGACAGCCACTCTCACCTCACCTCTTTTGTCCATGTTTGCACCAAGCTGTAATGAGGTCTGAACTATGTGGTCCTGGAGGAACCTAAACTGAGAATCGGTAAACAGGTTATTGGTGAGTAAATGCTGCTTTATAGCACTGTCGATGACACATTCCATCAATTTGCTGATGATTGAGAGTAGACGAATGTGGCGGTAATTGGCCAGGTTGAATTTGTCCATTTTTTTTGTGTGTACAGGACATACCTGGCCAATTTTCCACATTGTCGGGTAGATGCCAGCGTTGCAGCTATATTGGAACCGTTTGGCTAGGGCACAACTAGTTCTGGAGCACATGTTTTCAATTCTATAGCTGGCATGTAGTCAGGTCCATAGATTTGCTGTAATCAGTGCACTCAGCCACTTCATTAAACCACGTGTGATGAATTAAATTGGCTGAAGACTGCTACGTGTTGCTGGGACCTCAGGGAGAGGTCAAGGTGGATCATCCGCTCTGAAGTTCTGGCTGAAGATGGTTTCAAGGTGATCTCTGCTGAGGTATAAACTGCAGGGCTACAACTTCTACCCTACCAATTAGGTGTCTTGGCTTTATAAAACAGCCAAAAATTGCATCAGCTTTCAGTGTCAGTGATTTGAAAGAAATACATATCTTGTCACAGGACTGGGAACCTCCAATTCAGATTCCTTGAGCATCCCCAATTTTCATTGCTCCACAATTGGTGACCGTGCCTTCAGCTGCCTAGGTCCTAAACCTCTCTGCCTCTTGACCTCTCTTTTCCCCTTTAAGACTCTTCTTAACACATACCCCTTTGACCAAGTTTTGATCACTTGCCCTAATATCTTAAGTGGCTCGGTGTCAAATTTTTGTTTGCTTGCGCTCCTGTGATGAGTCTTGGGATATTTTATTACGTTAAACAGGAACAAGTTGTCGTTGTAGGACTGTGATGCATTAACATTTCTGGTTTTAAATTTTTCCAATATGCAAAACACTCAACAGATAATTGAAGAAAAACAAGAGATGGTCATTTCAGCCCTTATGGAAATTACTGAGAGACTGAAACAGCAGACCTCTTGATAGCTTTGCTAATTATTGCCCATTAACAGCTTCAAGCAGATGCACATACAACCCTGCATAACTCTGAAATTGAAACCTTAAAACATTTGTGCAGAACTCAAGCCGCGTGATTAAAAACTGTTCCAGCCCACGAGCTGGGAAAGGTTTTGAACGAAAAAGATATTGTTCTCTTTAAGCCAATATGGTGCAAAATTGGAAAAAGAATACAAAGAACAAAAAAAAAAGAAATCGATCGCAGGAACTGCGACACTGATTCCAATGCTGAGCATTACGCTGTAAAGACAAAAACAAACAGATTTAGGACTGGTATCAGTGGAATAAAAACAGTAAGTGAACTGTGATATACTTAAAGAAACAGGAATGATTAAGTTTTGACTGCTTATTCATTTCCTTCGCACTGCTGGGCTCAATAACCTTGCTAACCAGCATCGTCAGTGATCCTTGATCCTGGGCTAAAAAAAAGAGTAAATGCTGAACATATAAAATTATTTAAAAATTGCTGGAAATGGGCAGCAAGTCAGTCAGTAACTGAATGAAAAAAGATAACTTGTATTTATATAACATCTTTTACTGTAACAAAATTTCACAGCTTCATAAAATAATGTTAAAATAATGTTTCACAAGAGTATTATCAAACTTAATTTGACACCAAGTCACAAGAAAATATTAGGGTTGATTATCAAAAGCTTGGTCAGGGGTAGGACCACCTTAAAGAAGGAAAGCAAAGTAGAAACGCAGAGAATTCCAGAGCTGAGGACCAGGAGAGCTGAAGGCACAGCCACCAATGCTGCAGCAATTAAAATCAGGGATGCTCAAGAGGCCAACATTAGATGAATACGGGTATCTCAAAGGGTTGCAGCTGGAGGAGATTATAGAGATAGGGCAGAGCTAGGCCACGAAGGGATTTGAAAACAATGATGAGAATTTTAAAATCGAGCTGTTGCTTAATCATCAGCCAGTGTAGGCCTGCAAGCAAGGAGATGGCGGGTGAACAGGTGTGAGTTAGGAGGCAGGCAGTAGAGTTTTAAATTACTTCAAGTTTAAGGAGGGTAGGGGCTTGGCCTAAATAGCCAAGTGGTTATGGTACTGGGCTTATAACCGCAAGATCAAGAGTTCAAATCTCACAATAACAAACTATGAAACAATGTAACTTCATCTGAATGAAAAAAACAGATGGAAACATGTTTGTAAGCTTGGCGTAAATAGCCAAGTGGTTATGGTACTGGGTTTGTAACCCCAAGATCAAGAGTTCAAATCTCACAATGGCAAACTATGAAACAATGTAACTTCATCTGAAAACAGATGGAAACGGGTTTGTACTCGAAAGAGTTACCCGTTTACAATTTGAAAAACCTTTTAAGGAGGGTAGAATGTGGGAGGGTGGTCCAAGAGTGCACTGGAATAGTCAAGTCTAGAGGTAACAAAGGCGTAGATGAAGGTTTCGGCAGATGAGCTCAGATAAGGAAGGAGGTGGTTAATGCTACAGGGGCAGAAATAAGCAATCCTAGTGAGAGGCAGACATATGGGGGCAAGATCATCTAGGCACCAAATATGACATCAAGGTAGCGAAGAGACTGATTAAATTTCAGGCTGTTACCAGGGAGAGAGATAGATAGAGAAACAGTTTAATGCTTTAATATAAATGCATTCTGAAATTAAGTTCATCCAAAATATTAAGCTATCATTCCTTATTCAGATTCTGACTGAACTGCTGTGGATTTCCAACACCTTTGATTTTTATTTCAGAATCCCTGGGGATATCTGCTTGGAATAGTAACTGAGCCTGACTGCAAGGAACTGTCATTGATAATCTTGTTCTGATAATAGGTCATCCCCCGAAACATTAACTGTTTCCCGTTTCACAGGTGCTGCCTGGCCTGCTGAGTATGTTCAGCAATTTTTGTTATTTTCATCAATGATAATCAATCCCTGCATTTATAACTACCATAATCACGGCATATAAGTTGACCCAGCGTACAAGATGATCCTATTTTTCCCGCCCCAACATCATGTTTTTGCATCCCACAAATGCATGTTTTACTTATTGATACTATATAACTGGGAACAAGGGATCAAGCAGGCAATACGACTGTGTTGTGAAGATGCGCAAGAGGTTAAGACACTGTTGGATGCTGACTGTAGACCAAAGGGTTAACTCTAACACTACTCTAACGATATCTACTAAGCATGTGCGTAAGGAGCAATGTAAAACTGATGTCACTTGGAACAGGAAAATCTGAGAGGAGCAGCAGTTCTGTCGTAGCTCTCGGAAATCCTGTGGATAGTTAAACATGTAAGTAAAGGTTATTTTGAAAAAGGATCCTTGTCTCCAACCGGATCTCTTCTAACAGCAAGACACCCAACACCTTCCAAGACAACCCAACAATAACAAATGGTGGCAGCAGTGACTTGACCCACAGAAAAGCAATGATAAATGGCTGGAAAAAGAGGGGAAACCCTGCAGCAGGTGAAGGACTTCGCGCCCTACCCTGTAATTGGACCAGAGAGGGACACCATATGGATAGCCCAGCGACTAACACGGAAATTAGCTCAGGAAACAGAACTTCGACCCAAGGTGAGCAATGACTTCTACCCTACCTCTCCCAGAATCGTTCCAGAACATAGTAGGCACCAGACAGGCTGAGCAATGGTACAACTGGAGAATGTGTTTCATGCATTATCACAATGCTTCCGGTCTAGCAAATGAGATTAATAAGGTCTTTAGTACTTTGTTATATACTGTCAGTAGCATCGCAGACAAGGTGCTGGCCAGGCAGGGGGTGAACGAGGAGACAGCCTCCTATGAGGATGTCATTAGAGCCTTTGGCTCATATTTTAGCCTTCAACTCATATTTTAGCCTTTGTCCAAACATCGTCATAGAGAGAGTAAAATTTAACCATCAAAATCAAAGACCAGGTGAAGGAATCAATTCACTTACAAATGGTCTCTTCATTTGGCTGACAATTGTGTGTATAGAACATTAATTAGACACAGAATAGTTGTGGTGTTTTGGAAGAAACTCTGTCAAACTTCCTACAATCTGAAAAAAAATTGGACATTGAGCAAAAGAGTACAGCTGGCTAGACAGGCCGAAGAGCAAAAGCAGAAGAGATTGTTTGTAAGGGGTGAGCGAGAAATCCCCAGGGAAAAGCCTGTTGAAGCTATTCAGTTTATAGAGTGTGTCAGGAAGATATAATAATTTCCATAATTATTGTATTGAAGTCAATGGACAGCATACTGATTTAAATTGGACACAGGAGTTGGAGGCTCAGATTTGTCTGGTAGAGTTAAGTGGCTGCAAAAAGTTACGCTGCAACTTCCATCAATCCAACTCCAAGGTCTTGGAGGACTCAAGTTAAAAGTCAAAGGTCAGCCTGATGCAACATTCAGGCACAAAGAAATCTCTGAGGCACTATATAGCATTCAGAACCAGGAATGCTCTTTGTTAAGCAGGAAAGGCTGTAAAGGTCTGAACCTAATCCTTAAAGTTGGAGAAGTCAACGACCAAGAACAAGATGGTAAAAATTTCACCAAAGTCGTCAAGGCCTTCACCATCTTAACCACTCAATATCTGCCAGCAACAGAGCAGGGGTTGCAAGAATTTCAGAAGGCTTAAATGCAATAAGAGGAATGTATGCAGATTCGCACCTACTGCCTTGATGGATGGCTACAGTATGTTTCCAGGGACCTCATCTTGACACAGTATTGAGAACAACGTTGCCACATCAGCATCATTGGTGACCTCTTGGTCAATGATGAGCAGTTGGCGGTCCCTCAAGCTCTCCACCTGGAAATCCTCCAAGATGTTTCACCAGGACCATCTTGGTATTACAAAATGTCGGGCCAGGGCACAGCAATCCATGTGGTGGCAAGCTATCTCTCGATCTTTCTAAGACATGGTCTCCAATTGCATCACTTGCGCCGTTCACAGACAAGGGCGAAAAGAGCCACCTCTTACCCTCCAGGCCATGGAAACACCTTGGCTATCTGAATTCAAAGGGAAAGTATATCTCATTATTGTGGATTATTATTCCTGCTGGATTGAGGTGTAAAGTTCTGGATTTTCCCCAGAAGGGGATATTTTCCACACACGGTATGCTGGACATTGTCCTTTCTGACAAAAAGCCACAATTCGCCAACTATTGTTTCCAATCCTTTGTACCATCATATGGATTTGTCCACGTCACAAGTTCACCAAGGTAACCTCAGGCCAACAGAGAGGCTGAGGGAGGGGTACATATCAATAAAGGCATCCTCAGAAAAAACAAAGATTTTGAGTTAGCCCTGCTCAGCTACCGTTCTACACATTTGCAGAACGGCTTCACCCCATACAAGCTAAGAATCCAACTCCCTTCCCTTCCTGACACATCAACACTAAGATTCACAGTAGAGGGATCATGACTGTGCCCACCAGGAGGAACAAGGTTATAGAGCAGACCAAGCTCACACTTTCAATCAACAACACAGGGTTCACGACCTTCCCACACTCAAAAGGTAATGAGTGAGGCAGCAACGAGAATGTATTCTAATGAAGAAGTTGCAACAAGCCAGGTCATACCTTGTCCAGGCAGAAACCGGCATCATCCAAAGAAACAGGAGCACCTTGATTTTGATGAATAAGAAGCCATTAGTCAGATGGGCTGCATACCTTCATCCTCAAGAGGAAACTACGACTACAGAACCAATAAAGAGGAAACAAGAGATGACGACCCTCAAGGAATCAGTTTGGAGTAAACAGATCCTCAACAACCTTAAAAGAGCGCCATACATGCTCAGAGATCGGTAAAACCACCACAAAGATTATCCCTGTAAAAGTAGAGACTTCGGGGGGCTGAGGTGTAGGAGGACATGTGCATAGTACATAGGGATAAATACATGGGGGTAGATGTAGAGTAAAGGGTTAACTCAAACACTATTTTAACAATAGCTACTGAGCATGTGGAGCTATGTAATAATGATGTCACTCAGAAGAGAATGAGGAGAATCTGAGAAAAGAGCAGTAGCTCTGGATTAGTGCTTTGTAATCTTGTACATAGTTAAGCATGTAAATAAGTTATTTTGAAAAAAGATCTTTGCCTCCAGGCAGTTCTTAGCTAAGAGCAAGACATCCAACATCTTCCAAGAAAACCCAACAATAACAGACTGATGACATTTCACAATGGCAATCACCCACGCTGGCGGTTCACCTTTATACTCAGCATATGTCGACCCCCATTTTTGGAGGGATTTTCTAAGGCTTCAAAGGCTGAATTATATACCATCATCTATGGTATATCTGTTAGTGAGAATTCAGCTTCCTCACAGTCTGCGTCAGAATGTACCAGGAATAGGAGAAGGCCATTCAACCTCTCAAGTCTCTTCCACCATTCAATTAGATCATGGCTGATCCGTATATTAACTTCACCTACTTGCCTTAGCTCCATATCCCTCAATACCTTAGCTAATAAAAGATCTATCAACCTGGGTCTTGAAAGCTCCAACTGACCTCCAATATCCAAATTTTCAAGCATGAAAGTTCCTGGTTTTCCTTAGCTATGGCACGAGAAAATGCTAAAAGGCCTCATAATTGTAAGACTGCGCCGTCTAGTTTTGGATTTTCCTCACCAGAGGTATTAGGTTCTCTATCTACTCAAGTCAGCAACTCAAAACATAAGGACAAAAAGCACAGGACCCTCTAAACATGTCCTTCCAGGTGCTAGGGGTCGCAAGGGGAACATCACTACCTGCAAGATCTCCTCCAAGTCGTACACCATTTTGCCTTGGGACTATTATCCTTCATTGTCACTGGGTCAAAATCCTGGAACTCTCTTCCTAACAGCACTGTGGCAGTAACTAGCACAAGGGCAGCAGAGATGCAAGCCACCACCTTCTTAAGGGCAATCAAGAGATGGGCAGTAAATGCTGGCTGTTACAATCCCCGTAGAGTTTGATAACTTTTAAAAAGAGATATGAATTTCCCAGTGAACAACGCAAAGAATTGCACAACAAGGTTTCACGTTCTAAGGATTCTGCTGTAACAGACAAACTAAAATCATTGGCTAAATCACAGAATTTCACAGAATTTTAAAGGCACAGAAGGAGGCCATTCGGCCACTAATATGTCATGAAAATATAATTTCTATAATGTTGTTGTGATTTATTGTAAAGGTAGGTTAATAGAGGGGTTTGGATTAGTTTCTCTGTGTGTAGGTGCAAATGTGTGGGTTTTAACTGAATTGCAGACAGCTTGTCTGGAGCTTTTGAACTATCAAAAGAGAAGCTAGTTTGAAATGCTAAATATATAAACATAGCTTAAATTTTAAGGTGTGAGGTGTGAGGGACATTTGCATTTTTAGATAAACCAGAGTAGTTTGAATATCAAAGAGATGATAGGAAGTTACACCTAGCCATTAGAAGTTAAGCCAAACAGTGAATTTAGTTTTCCCAAAGATTACTGATAATATGAGTACTATGAAAGATTTTTATTATGGAAAAAGTGAAGTTGCAAAGACACATTGGAACAATGGGATTTACATTAAAAAGGGAGAAACATATATAAAGGAGATGAGTTATGTGTAAGAAAAGAAGGAATTCTAAGATCTAACAAGTGTGAAAAGCCTCCAGCCTCCAAGTACCAAGTTGCTGTCTACAGGAGCCGAAGCTAAGAGGAATTACTTTGAATATCACTGTCCAGGGTATTGTGTGCTTTGCCTGGGTCTGTTGAAATCTATGTTGTTTTACTGTTGCCTTAACTGAGGTATTACTAGGAGCTCGATTTATTAGGAGATTTAGGAGTTATTATTGTAGTAATTTATAGACCTATGTATGTGCTTAAAATCTTTTCTTCTATTAATAAATGTTTAATTTAGTTTTATAAAAAACCTGAGTCTTGCTGAGCTCAATACTACTGAATTCAAGGCACACATCTCATAATAAAAGTACAAATTGCAAACAGTTGTGGCAGCTGTTTCAAGTTTCCCTTTGGGATTTGAGCAGCTCAAAATTTACCATCCGCTGTGCTATAACGTATGCTAAACTACATAAAAGACATTCCCCATCAAATACTTAACGTAACTTAAAATCCCATGTTTATACATATGCTCTCTCAGATTTAATGTAGACCAGCTTTAACATCTCTTCTCCCTGCCCTACCAAGGTGAATCTTCCAGTGTCCTTTTAAAACAAAGTCCCTCCACTCAAAAACAGAATTACCTGGAAAAACTCAGCAGGTCTGGCAGCATCGGTGGAGAAGAAAAGAGTTGACGTTTCGAGTCCTCATGACCCTTCGACAGAACTTGAGTTTGAGTCCAAGAAAGAGTTGAAATATAAGCTGGTTTAAGGTGTGTGGGGGGGGGGCGGAGAGAGAGAGAGAGAAGTGGAGGGAGGGGGTGTGGTTGTAGGGACAAACAAGCAGTGATAGAAGCAGATCATCAAAAGATGTCAACAACAATAGAACAAAAGAACACATAGGTGTTAAAGTTGGTGATATTATCTAAATGAATGTGCTAATTAAGAATGGATGGTAGGGCACTCAAGGTATAGCTCTAGTGGGGGGTGAGAATCTTCTGAGTACAATCGAATGGGCTTCCAGTAAGGCACCCTCTGGTAATTCCTTAGTCTTTAGTTCTTCACAAGCCTCATTTTTTCAGACAGGGGTTCCATTCTCACCAGTACTCTCCTTGGTGATTAACCCAAAAGCAGTCCTCTTCTTCCGCTTGGCATAGGAGCAACTGTTGTGACTCTTCCCCAACTCTCTCTGTCTGACCAACTCCGAAACTGAGTCTGAGAGGAAGGCCAAATGCCTTCTCCTTTGTGTCCAGAGGTTAAAAGTTGCACCTTACTTTCAATAAGTTTCAATTCAAGTTTCTGTCTCCATAACAAGCAGGTCACATAGGTTTACCTCTGGGCAGATTTAGTATGAGGTCACATGGACTTGTTTCCACGCAGGTTTCATAGGAGGTCACATCCCCCTCTCGAAACTATTCCAATCTACCTTGAGTTAAAGGAGACAATTTAAAACATAACATGGCCTTGACAGCTTCACTCACATCCCATGAATGAATTGAACATGGAGCAGAATCTTGTGCCCTCCCCATGACGGGTTTGATGGCCAGGGCATTTAACTGGGCAGGAGGGTGACCCACCTTCCTGCCTTCCCAATGCCCACTTAAAGTCCTCATCACACCACTGTTGGTATTAACCCAGTGGCAGGCAAAGGGTTGGAGGTGGTGGCATTGGGGAGGCGTTGGCTGCTGCCAGTACCTCATCTACCCAAGGCCTCGGTGGTGGTTTGAGGTATTGTCCCTGGACTAGTATTCAGAGACCCATAGTATTGTTCTGGGGTCCTGGGTTCAAATCCCACCATGGTAGATGGTGGAATTTGAACTCAATAAAAATCTGGAATTAAAAGTCTGCTGATGACCACAAAAACCATTGCCTATTGACATAAAAACCCATCTGGTTCACTAATGTCCTTTAGGGGACCCATCCCTGACGCTCACATCTCATGAATGAATTAAAAAAAAACATGGGGAGCATGACAAGCAAATTCTGGCATGTTTGCTCGTGGGCTGTTAGGAGTGGGTCCCTCATTTAAAACAAAGTGTCTGCTTGAGGGACTCAGCATCGGGAAGAAAGGGGGAGTAGTCACTCTGAAAACTACCCCCTGCCAACAACCGTCCCCCCCCAACCCCCAACACCACTCCCCATACTCACCCGTGCCTCGGTCCCTCTTCGATCCGAGGCCTTGGGTAGATGAGGTACCGCCAGCAGCCAACGCCTCCCCAATCCACTGCTCCAATTGGCCAGCAGCTCTCAGTGGGGTTCTTGATCCCGGGGAAGGTCCGCCGCTGACCTGTTAAGTGCCTGAGTGGAATAAGAGACCGTGGGCCTTCCCAAAAAGCGGTGACAGGAGGGTCTTGCCAGCTCTCCAGCCAAGACCCCCCAGCATTTCCACCATATTCCACCCATTAATATTTAAAATCAAGTGGGATGCACTGTTCCTCACATAACTCAACCTTCTGAAGTAAATTCAATTGGAATTATGAAAGGTCTGCTTTCAATCTCCATCAATATTAGTCTCCTAGTCGGCTACATTTTTGCATTAGGTTTGTTAACCACATTGAATAAGTAGCAAGTGAAACGCATGATTGCAGCCATAGGTTTTAAAGTTCCTTCTTTTTGCTGCTGCTTTAGGTTTTTTTCCCCTGATATGAGTAAGAGAAATTTCTGATTAAAAAGGGTCAAAACATGACTGCAACAGTGATTCACCCAAGGCATTAATTTTCTAACAAAGTAAATCAATTAGGGCTGCATACTTTCAAATTAAAATAGTGCCAAGAGCCAAACATTTTTGGAGGCTTTAAGCTATTTGCCCCAAATACTAATAATCTGGCACTGTTTGCACATGGGTGCATCAGCCATATGTTAAAAGGTAATTAAAACTTAAAGTAGACTAAACTTAGACCCGACTTCAGGCAACTTAATACAGGCGATCCAGTGCGGTGCAGGAATTCTGCTTTAGTTATGACAGAATTAAAAGAACGAGGCTCAATTCCCTCTGCTGCTAATGATTTCCCTCTGGCAACTGGATACCATCATATCCAAAACAAAGAAGTTCACTTCGAGACCTGGGTGACCAATCAACATTCACCGTTATATAATTCTAGCTCCATATTTTCCTGCTACTTAAAGCTGCAGATACACTTCAGGTGCCTGGACCAATCTGGAGGTGGCAGCCAAGGTGTCAGAATAGTTGTGTGGTGCTGCGTTCTGCACAACATCATCCAGCAATAAGGTTTGGAGCTGCAGAGGTCCAAGAGGCACAGCACACATCATCTGTAGATGATTCCAAGGTGGAAGATTATTATAAGGAGGAAGGTTTTTAGGGCAATGTAGCATGAGCTGCCCTTTGGCTGCACCAGTCGACCCATGTCAGAACCACATGCAATAGACGCTCTTCTCCGAGTTTCCCCATCCCCAACAATGCCACTAACACAAAGAAACCCTGCAAACAACCAAACACCTCATGCACATCCCTCCATTGGTCCACATCAATTCATGTCTCCCAATTCATCATCAAGCAAGTTTGAAGGCAGCTTGCCGCCGACCAATCAAGGATGGGTAAAGCAGGAAAGTGGTACAAAAATAATCAAGTTTGTGATTCTAGTAAGGAACAAAAACTTCACAACATAACATTTTCTCATTCACCTATGTGACCACCCTTAGGCAATTACAAAGTTTTAGTTGTTTCTTACTACTCCCATGTGGTGCAAGGCTTATGGCTTTAGCAGAAGTAGCGGCAGGCAGCTCAGATCCCAGTTCTGACTACTGAGATGCTCTTGGTCAATGACTTCAGGGTTTTGGAGCTTGTGAGGATCCAACCAAAGACTGCTAATGAAACTAAATATTCAGTCCCAGCTACAAACTCAGTTTCCTTGCCACCAATTCCATCCCTCTCCCTGGCAATTGTCCGAGGCTAATTCTAGAATGTTCACAGGTTTGGTATTATGTTTGGCCCCGAGATGATCTGTCAATCACTAATCTGTACCACCAATAAAACCTTTGTAACATCATCCAGCTCCACCCACGCTTCAGTTTATCTGCTGCTGAAAACCTCAACCATTGCCTTGTTACCTTTGGACTTGACTATTCCAATGCACTCTTGACTGGCCTCCCATATTCTACCCTTCGTAAACTTGAAATCGTTCAAAACTCTGCTAACCATACCCTAAACCACACCAAGTCCTGTTCACCCATTTCTCTGGGCTCACTGACCTCCATTAGTTTCAATTTTCATCCTACTTTCCAAATCCCACCTCAGCCCCACAACCCTCTGAGATAAAAGCAAAATACTGCAGACGCTGGAAATCTGAAATAATAAATAGAAAACCCTCCAAGATATCTGTGCTCTGCTAATTCTAGCCTCTTCAGCATTCCTGATTTTAATCCGTGCGTCATTGGTGGTTGTGCCTTCAGCTGCCATGCTCCTAAGCTCTGGAATTTCCTCTCTAAACCATCACTCCTTTAAGACACTATTTAAACCTGCCTCTCTGACTAAGCTCAGATCTCCTTATGTGGCTCAGTGTCAAATTTTGTCCTGCAGGGCTCTGGGCCAAATGCTGAAAAATGGGATTAGGCTGGACGGTTCGATCTTTGGCCAGAGCAGACACGATGGGCCAAGTAGCCTCTTTCTGTGCCTTAAACTTTCTACTGTTCCTGTGAAGCACTTCGAGACATTTTATTATGTTAAATGCACAAATACAAGCTGTTGTTGCTCTACCTGCATCTAATCAGCCATCAGGATACAAGTCAGCATGTCGGATACTGACCTTGGGCGGTGGGGCAACAGGTGAAAAGTGGACCCACTGAGTGGAGTTCCCACTTCTGGGTTATCTTTCATCATTATCCCTCCCATGGGTCAGCCACACTTCACTGCTACTACTGTGCTGGAAAATAGCTTGCTGCAGATCAATATGACTCTGCAAGGCCATAACTAGGGAATCTGTCATCCTATTTAAGGCAGCATCTAGTATGAGCACAATCGTGGTTAAGGGTGTAGGGACTTGTTTGATTGTCACATTTGATATGCCACAGAGTTGCCCACATCATCGCATTCAACCTTGATTGAACTCCTCCATTCTCTTCACAATAGTGGTCAGTATGCTTGGAAGTACCTCGCATATTGCTACTGCTCAATAATTCTTTTCAACAACAGTCCTTAGACTTTAGCATCCATACCTGGAGAGGGCTCTGCCCTCAGTTGTGGGCTCTGCATTGCTGTCCTAGCCATCACCATTGGCTCTTGCCAACCCACTTTCTCTAACTGTGCCTGCATAACTTTCTGCTCCTTTCTGCTTTGAGAGGCAGCTAGGTAAGCATGTGAGAAAGGAAATTGGGACAGTTTCACATTAAGAGGTCTCCCATTTCAGATGAGAATGAGCGGGAATTTTTTCTCTTGGAGGGTTATTAATCTTTGGACTCCTCTATCTCCGAGAGCAGTGGACCACTGAATGTATTCAAGGCTGAGTTGGACACATTTTTGATCTACAAGAGAGTCAAGGCTTATTGGAGGGAGGCAGACAGGAAGGTAGAGTTGACGCCATGATCAGATCAGCCATGACTTAATGAATGGCGGAACAGGCTCGAGATCCTGAATGGCCTACTCCTGCTCCTATTTCTTAAGTTCTTATGTATGTGGAGCACAAGTGCCAGCAAAGTTGGAAACAGTCATTTGTTGGAAAGAAACAAGAAGTTGGAAAGCTGGCTCAGCCTCAGACAGTTACCAGGGATAGGGATGGAATCAGTGGCTGGGGAACGGAGTTCATAGTGGGAACCAAGACAGTGGCTTTCGTTTTTCCAATATTTAATTAGAGGAGATTTCTGCTCATCCAATACTAGGTGTTGGACAAGCAGTCATTATGGAAGGCAGTGACCTTGTGGTAATATGCAAAGGCTCAGGCTAATGCTCTGGGGACAAGGGTTCAAATCCCATCATGGAAGCTGGTGAAATTTAAATTCAATTAATAAATCTGGAATTAAAAGCTAGCCTCTATAATGGTGGCCATGAAACCACTGTCAATTGTCATAAAAACCGATCTGATTCACTAATGTCCTTAGGGAAGGAAATCTGCTATCCTTACCAAGTCTGGCCTACATATGACTCCAGGCCCACAGCAATGTGGTTCATTCTTAAAAGCCCAGTGAAATGGCTTAGCAAGCCATTCAGTCGTGTCAAACCGTTGTGAACTCTAAAAGGAATGAAACATGATGGACCACCCTGCATCAACCTAGGCACCAGAAACGACGACAGGCACAGCCTTGTCAATGCTGCAAAGTCTTCCTTACATCTAGGGGTTTGTGCCAAAATTGGGAGAGCTGTCTCACAGACTAGTCAAGTAACAGCCTAACATAGTTACACTCACCGAGTCATATCTTACAGATAATATTCCAGATACCACCATCACCAATCCAGGTTATGTCCTGTTCAACTGGCAGGACAGCCGCATCGGAGGTGGTGGCAACGTGGTATACAGTGGGGAGAGAGTTGCCCTGAGAGTCCTCAACTTTGACTCCAGACCCCATGAAGTCTCATGGAATCAGGTCAAATACAAAGAAATTTCCTGTTGATTACCACCTACCACTCCCCCTCAGCTGATGAATCAGTACTCCTCCATGTTGAACACCAATTATAAGAAGCACTGAGCGGGGAGGGGCTAAGGCACAGAATGTACTCAGTGGGAGACTTCAATATCCATCACCAAGAGTGGCGCGGTAGCACCACTACAGGCCGAACCGGCCAAGTCCGAAAGTACACAGCTGCTAAACTGGGTTTGTGGCAGATGCTGAGGGAAACGACGAGAGGGAAAAACTTACATGACCTCGTCCTCACAAATCTACCCGTCACAGGTGCATCTATCCATGACATTATTGGTAGGAGTGACCACCGCACAATCCTTGTGGAGGCAAAATCTTGCCTTCACATTGAGGATACTCTCCACCATGTTGTGTGGCACTACCACTGTGCTAGATGGGATAGATTTTGAACAGATCTAGCAACTCAAAATGGGCATCCATGAGACACTGTGGGCCATCAGCAGCAACAGAATTGTACTCAACCTCAATCCGTAAACACATGGCATGGCATATCCCCTATGCTACCATTGCAATCAAGCCAGCAGTTCAACTTTGGTTCAATGAAAAGTGCAAGAGGACATATCAGGAGCAGCACCAGGCATACCTAAAATTAGGTGTCAACCTGGTGAAGCTACAACACAGAACTACTTACATGCCAAACAGCGAAAGCAGCATGCAATAGACAGGTCTAAGCGATCCCACAACCAACAGATCAGATCTAAACTCGAAAGTCCTGCCACTGCCAGTTGTGAATGGTGATGGGCAATTAAACAACTAACTGGAGGAGGAGTAGGCTACACAAATATCTCCATCCACAATGACGAGGGAGCCCAGCGCATCAATGCAAAAGACAAGGTTAAGCATTTACAACTCTCTTCAGCCAGAAGTGCCGAGTCAATGATCCATCTCTGTTTCCTCCTGAGGTCCCCAGCATCACAAATGTCAATCTTCAGCCAATTCAATTCATTCCATGTAATATCAAGAAACAGCTGAAGGCACTCAATACTGCAAAGATTATGGGCCCTGACAACCATCCGGCAATAGTACTTGTGCTCCGTAGCTAGCTCCACACCTACCCAAGCTGTTCCAGTACAAATACAACACTGGCATCTATTCAGCAATGTGGAAAATTGTCCAGGTATGTCCAGTACACAAAAAGTAGGGCAAATCCAACCCAGCCAATTACCACCCCATCAGTCTACTCACGATCATCGGTAGTGTTGGAAGGGGTCGTCAACAATGCTATCAAGTGGCACTTACTCAGTAATGATCTTCACACTAATGCTCATTTTGGGTTCCACCAGAGCCCCAAGCTCCTGCCTTCATTAAAGCCTTAGTTCAGACATGGAAAAAGAGCTTAACTCCAGAGGTGAGGTGAGAGTGATTGCCCTTGACATCAAGGACGCATTTGACCGAGTGTGGCTTCAAAGAGCCCTAGCAAAATTGAAGTCAATGGGAATCAAGGGGAAAGCTCTTCACTGGTTGGAGTCATACCTAGCACAAAGCAAGGTGGTTGTGCTTGTTGGAGTTCAAACTCAGCAGGTGTGAGTTTTTCTGATCTCTGGAACTGAGTCCTTCCTTCTTTCATAAGGTTAGAAGTAAGAATGTCCGTTGATGACTGCACAATGTTCCAGACCATTTGCCATTCCTCAGATACTGAAGCAGTCAGTGCCCATATGCTGCAAGTCCTGAACAATATTCAGTCTTGGGATGACAAATGACAAGAAACTTTTGTGCCACATAAGTGCTAGGCAATGACCATCTCCAACATGAGAGAATCTAACAATCTCACCTTGACATTCAACAACATTACCATCACTGAATTCCCTATTATCAACATCCAGGGGGTTTACCACTGATCAGAAACTGAACTGGACTAGTCATATAAATACCGTGGTTACAAGAGCAGGTCAGAGGCTGGGAATTCTACGGCAAGTAACTCACCTCCTGACTCCCCAAAGCCTGAATCCCATGAATGCATAAATAAAAACAAGACAGAAAATTTAAATGAGAGTGGAAAGAATGAGAGATGGTGGTGAGGTAAAGATGGGTGTTGTCAGTGTACCTGTGGAAATTGACATGTTTTTGGATGATGCTGCCGAACAGAAGCACGTAAATGTGAAACAGAAGGGAGCCAGGGATAGATTCTAGTCAACAACTCCATCATCATTGTATCAGGATGCTGAAAGGCCAACTTGATGGACCTTGGACTTGGGAAGGAGAGAGGGTTTTAAACTGAACAGTGGAGGCAAGGAGTCAATTTTGGGATGATGTGTTAAATCAAAGAGTAGAGACAAGGCAAGCGAGCAAGGTATTAATGTGGGAAATGAGAAACAAACCATGACAAGAAGGGACAAGAGTACAAATCTAAGAACAAATCAGCAGATAAGGCTAGAGGTTACAAAAGTATAAAAGGACAAAACTTAAGGCTCTGTATCTGAATGAACGCACCATTCTAAACAAAATAGATGAACTGATGGTGCAAATTGAGATAAACAAGTACAATCTAATAGCCATTACAGACACATGGCTGCAGGATGACAGATTGAGACCTGAATGTTGAAGGGTGAAAGACATTTAGGAAGGACAGGAAGCTAGGATAAGGTGGATCTGTCAATTAAAGATAATATTAGCACAACAGAGAGGGATGATCTAAGTTCAGGAAAGCAGGATATAGAAGCAGTTTGGGTAGAAATAAGGAATGATAAACGCAAGAAGTCATTTGTGGGAGTGGTGTACAGGCCACCTATCAGTAATCACATGGTAGGATGGGGTATCAAAGAAGGAACAATGGGAAATAAAAATAAAAATGCTGGAAAAAACTCAGCTTCTGTGGAGAGAGAAATAGAGTTAATGTTTCAAGTTCATATGACTCTTCATCCTATGGTCTTAAAAGAAGTGGATAATGAGATAGTTGATGCATTGATTTTAATTTTCTAAAATTCACTGGATTCAAGGAAGATTCCATTAGGTTAGAAAATAGCTAATGTAACTCCTTTATTCAAGAGGGGAAGACAGAAAGCAGGAAACTATAGGCCAGTTAGCTTAACATTTGTCACAGGGAAAATTTTAGAAGCTTTTATTAAAGACATTATAACAGGGCACTTAGATAAATTCAAGGTAATCGGGCAGAATCAACATGATTTTGTGAAAAGGGGAATCATGCTTAACCAATCTTTGAAGAAGTAACATATGCTCTAGATAAAGGGAAACCAGTGGATTAGATTTTCAGAAAGTATTTGATAAGGTACCACATCAAAGGTTATTGCAGAAAATAAAAGCTCATGGTATAGGGGGTAACATATTGGCATGGATAGGAGATTGGCTGGCTAGCAGGAAACAGACCACAGGCATAAATAGGTCATTTTCTGGTTGGCAAGATACAATGAGTGGTCTGCCTGAGGGATCGATGCTGGGGCCTTAACTCTTTACAATTTATATAAATGATTTGTATGAAGAGACCGAAGGTATGGTTGCTAAATTTGCTGATGATCCAAAGATATGTAAGAAAGTTAGTTGTGAAGAGGACATAAGGAAGCTACAAAGGGATTTTGGTAGATTAGATGAGTGGGCAAAGATCTGGCTAATGGAATATAATGTGGGAAAATGTGAGATTGTCTATTTTGGCGGGAAGAATAAAAAAGCATATTATCCAAATGGGGAGAGATTTCAGAGTTCCGAAGTGCAGAGGGATCTGCATGTCCTAGTACATGAATCGCAAAAGATTAGTATGCAGTTACAGCAAGTAATTAGGAAAGCAAATAGAATATTATTGTTTATTGCAAGGGGAATTGAATGCAAAAGTAGGGAGGTTATGCTTCAGTTATACAGGGCATTGGTGGGACCACATCTGGAGTACGGTGTACAGTACTGGGCTGCTTATTTAAGGAAGGATGTAAATGTGTTGGAAGCAGTTCAGAGAAGGCTTACTAGACTAATGCCTGGAATGAGCATGTTTGTCTAAGGCTAGATTGTATCCATTGGAGTTTAGAAAAGTAAGAGGCGACTTGACTGAAACATACAAGATCCTGAGGGTATTTGGCAGGGTAGATGTGGAAAGGATGTTTCCTCTTGGGGGAGAACCTAGAACTAGTGGTCACTGATTAAAAATAAGAGATCACCCATTTAAGGTGGAGATGAGGGGCAATTTTTTCCCTCAGAGGGTCATGAGTCTTTGGAATTCTCTTCCCCAAAAGGCAGTGGAGGCAGAATCTTTGAATATTTTTAAGGAAGAGGTGGATAGATTCTTGATAAGCTAGGGGGTAAAAGGTTATCAGGGTAGGCAGGAATATGGAGTTCAGGTTAAAATCAGAACAGCCATAATTTTATTCAATGGCAGAGCAGCCTCGAAGGGCGAAGTGGTCTACACCTGCTCCTAATTCATATGTTCTTATGTTGATCTTTTCTCATCAGGAAATGCATTTCTATGCCTGGGGAGGAAGGAAGAAGGTCAGCTATAGTCCTTGAGGTGGTCATTATTCAAGAACCACTGTAGAAAGTACACACTGTGTTTTTGGATAACATCACCAACAGCATGTAGATGAGAAATAGGAGGAGGTCTAGGGTAGGTCCTTGCGGCAAACCAGATCTAACGGCGCGGGAGTGTGGGAAGAGAAGCCATTGCAGGTGATTGTCTGTGATTAAATATTACAATTCTCTAGCTCTGCTCGAGTCCAGCATCCGATAAAAATCTAAACAAGGAGGGCAACACGCAGTTCAGCATCATGCCAATCGCCTGAAGCTAGTGATGGAATATAATGGTGCTCCACTTACTGGAAAGGTGCAGTATATGATCAAATAGTAATTGAGCTTACAGTCAGTCAATAAGTCAAGACACCCAATTAGAAATTAGTTGGAATTATTCAAATAGCACAATTAGTCACTTTTTGTCAAGCTCCTCCCACTTATGAAATTAAGTGTCATTTAGGGATGATTTATCAGTATGGCAATCTCTCACCATTTCCTAATTTTATTGCTAAAATAACAAATTGCATCTGGTAGTGTAGGACATCCATTGTGTTATTTTTCAGTAATAAATTTTTCAGACACTTGGTCAGCTTCAATGATTATATCACAGTCATTAATTCTCCAGTGTGTGCATTATCACATATTAAATACACAAAACACTCGAGCCAATGTCTCCCATTTGCAGCATTGTCGACACAACACAAAAAGACAGATATACCAAAACGAGAGCATCACTGCCAACTGCAAATACATGATAAAAATAATGAGCACGTCAGTGATTTTGAGTCTGCAATTTAATCTTGTGTCAAACAATTGTTTGATGGCACTGTATATAAGATCTGATCCCACCCAATGAAATCACTGCCTTGTAATCACTATAAGATATCCATTATTCTGTATTTTTTTTTATGGAATGCTTCACGAATTTGCATGTCATCCTTGCGCAGGGGCCATGCTAATCTTCTCTGTATCGTTCCAATTTTAGTACAACCACAGTATGACCAGCCAATTAAGAATCATTCTGCATTTTATAGAAACAATAGCAAAACAATGAACGCTACAATTTAAACACGTTGAACAACATGAACACTGCTAAACTGTCAACATTCAACAAAGCCAAATGAAGAGCCATTAAAAAAATAATTGAAGAGAATATTGGCTGCTGGCTTGAAATGTCAGCATCTCTGCAATGGAGCTGAACAAAATTGCAATTGGTCCAGGGTTCATTTATTATGGAAAGTATGAGGGCTCAGCACGTAGGCTTAATTTAATTTTGTGGTGCAAAAGAGTCCAAGGGGCTTAATTAAGTGATAAATGACCAGAGGCAATGTGGCAGCTTGATCCCTGCAATGATTCTGCTACAAATCACAAATGCTAATCACATCGAAAGGAGTGTCTTCCCCATCAAGT
Source organism: Carcharodon carcharias (assembly GCF_017639515.1). Taxonomy (NCBI): domain Eukaryota; kingdom Metazoa; phylum Chordata; class Chondrichthyes; order Lamniformes; family Lamnidae; genus Carcharodon; species Carcharodon carcharias. The sequence continues at coordinate 104,189,495 of NC_054486.1, forward strand.
GCAAACTTTACATCGTTAATTTGTAAATTAAATACCTGGAAAAGGGTGATTCAAGCCCTACCATCACCTTTAAATGTTTAATCTAAATTAAGATCATTTTGCAGGCCCCAGCAGTAAATCAACAGAGACAAGCTATGAAATGGCACTTATCCCAATTACAATGATTGCACAAGTTTTTGAAAACAGCTGCAACAGGAAATTTATTTTCAACATTGCACTATCTGAAGATAATGCAAATAAAAAAATTTAAAATGATTTTTACTTTACATATAAGTAGGCACTGGGATCACTGTATAGTTGCACAGAAACTCATTACAGAGGTTTTATTAGAGGTAGGCAGCAAGAGACTTTCCGTCAAGTGCCACGGATATCCAGTAAATTTTAATAAAACAAGTCTCCAAGGTTCTGGAAAAATGTATCACTTATTCTATTGTGCCTTGTGCTACTCCTCAAAACTTAATGAAGGCTGCACATTGTAAAAGTAGTCTATCAGCCACTGAGGAAGGGCAATTTGGTCATATTTAATATTCAGTTCTGAACTGCAAATTTTTTTTACAAAAAAAAGACAGCTTGCTTGCAGTGTTCAAGCACAACCTAAATATTTCTGCAAAATATGCAGAATTCCAGATGCAATTTGCATCAGAGAGATAATCCAATCTCACTTTTTTCTTCGCACCTCTGCATAATTTCAAATTGTTAAATATTCTTGATAAGTTTGAAGTGAGGTGTTCCAGCTGAATAAACTTACCTTTCCAATGGTATGTGAAAGACAATAAGTGAATGGTTATTGTTTTTCCAAAGCTTGTACAATCACCAGAAATCAAGTCAGTAACTTTTATAGGGATCTTTGATGCAGCTCATTTCAGACTGAACAGCAAGTGCTGATACTGGAGTTATACAACAGCCACCAAAAAGAAATACTAGCTACATTTGCAGCATCGTATTCTTGGGCAAGGGAAAACAGTAAGACGAGTTGTGCCCTAATCAGAGTGACTCTGTAGTACAGCAGAAAGCAGAGAGAGATCTAGATCCTTCAAGGTAAAGAAAGACTTACATTTATTTAATACTTTTCATGACCGTCGACTTCTCAAAGTGCTTTACAGCAATGAAATGCTTTTGAAGTATAGTCACCATTGTTCAGTAGTAAAGGCAGCAGCCAATTTGTACACAGCAAGCTTCCACAAACAGCAGCTAATATTCTTCAGTTTTGAACCCACTGATACCAAACCATTATCCAGATGGATGGAATTGTGGGACAAATGCAGCACAAAAAACTAACACCTCATCTCTGACTCAGAGCTCACTGGCTTCAACCCAGTCAACCACATCCGCATAGGGAATGGATAATGCGGCCAGGAGCTCTATAAGGAAAGGTGAGTGATGACCTGGACTGCGATTACAGCCATAGTCCCAGATCTTGGAACACATTACATCAACCTGCCTACTAAGACCTAATGCAGAAGGCGCCCCATGGCTCCATCAGGCATCTAAAGAGGTCATTGCATGGATAGCCAAACTAAACATTATAAGCTTTGCTTGTCATATAACAGTAGTAGCACCATACAAAGAGAAGGGAAGTTATCTCAGTGTACTGGCCAAATGTCATCCCTCAACTAACATCACCATAAAACAGATTAACTGGTCATTTATCTTCTTACTATTTAAGGGACATTGCAGTGCACAGATTGGCTGCTGTCAACCATTAAACAGTAATAAAAATAATTTCAAAATAATTGATTAGCTGTATGGTGCTTTGCGATGTTGTGCAGATTTGAAAGGTCATAATAAATGCAACAACACTTCAAAATCATTTCATTGGCTGTAAACTAGTTGAGAAGTCAGATGGTCATGAAAAGCACGATACAAATGCAAGTCATTCATTCTTGGAGTGCCACATTCCAAGGCGGTTTCACATGGAAGCAAGTTATGATGACATTTCAGCTATAGTTTTCCCACTCAGGGAACCTCTTACCTTTTCTTCCAGTTCTTGCTTCAGCAAATGGTACTTCCTCCTGAGCTTTGCGTTTTCCGCCTCACCCTGAATTAGCTCTTCTGTCAGCTTGTTGCATTCTGTTTTGACCTTTTCCATCTGACGTCGCTGTGTTTTAGTCAAATTCTTGTCCTCCGTTAGCTCGGCCTAAGGAGCAAATCAGAGCAGCAGCGATCAACATTTCCAAAGGCATTCACTACAACTCAAATTTATGAATGGCAGTGACATTAAACACATGCATACTAGGCCGTACTTTTTTACAAAAAGGTAGTTTAAAAAAAATTAAGGGGTCAAGAACACAGTCCAGTACATATCAAGTCCAAACTGGCAGCTGTGTTTCCTACATTACAACAGTGGCTACACATCAAAAGTAATTCAATGGCGGTAAGGAGAGGAGGTAGGTGAATTCGGATTGACCAGAGATTTATGATGTTGACAAAACTTTCTCTTAGGATGCATGTTTAAAAGCTAGAGGAAATACTAAAGGCAGTTTCTTCTGAGCTCCAAAAGGCCTTGCTGTTTCCTTAGGGGGATTGGGAAAAATTGGAGGTGGGCAATAATTTTAACTGACAAACCAGGAAGCAAACTGAAATGGTGGCACACTGCGGCTTAATCCATAATATCAAACTTTAGCTTTGGGATGTACTGAGGTCATGGCAGGCACTTCATAAATGCAAATCTTTCTCGCTTTACTCCCGAGTGTCTCCACAGTAATGCTATCAAGTCATCAATTTAACATTAGTGAGAATCTAGGAATTATTATTCGACTTGTAATTTACAAAGTAAAGAGCCTGAATAATGCACCAATAAGGAGAAACAGGTCTTTTCCGTAATTGTTTTGGTAATAATAAAGATGGCCCCAACCAATAAATCTCACAGTGCAGCAAGTGCAGTTCTAACATAATATAGAAAACAGGTTCCTTTCGGAATCAGATAAAGTTTGATACTATTGTCTGAGCCACAGTGTGCCACTATTTTAATTTGCTTCCAGGTTTGTCAGTTAAAATTATTGCCCACCTCCAATTTTTCCCAATCCCCCTAAGGAAACAGTAAGGCCTTTTGAAGCTCAGAAGAAACTGCCTTTACTGCTCCCTGTACTGATAAACATGCATCATACGAGAACGTCCTGTCAATATCATAAATCTCTGGTCAGTCCAAATTCACCATCCTCCTCTCCTAAAATTACTCGCAGGTCTACAGTCTTTTGCATATGCCAGTCTGAACTACCCAATAACTCCACTTTCGCAATTACATTTGAGTACCTTGGAGCCAACCTCTTAAGTGTGCACACCTCCATAGGATTTCGGAGTAGCACGGATTAAGATCTCAAAGCATACCACCTCCCTATTGTCAGCCAGGTAAGGTACGTATGAGGAAAAATATTCTTCAATAGAAATGGGATCATTCCCAAGCAAAACTAAATAGAAGCAGTTTACAAGTGGGTTTCTTTCAATCCAACTACATGCTAGGAAAATTATATTGAAGCAACTCATTGCAATTTTAACTATCCAGTTCAATTGTCGAGCAGAGGTTGGATATTAACCAGCTATCAAAATTTTAAGTATCAGCTTTGACTCAGTGATAAAATTGTTGCCTCCATGTAAGACGATCGTGGGCTCAAATCTCACTTAAGAGACAGGCACAACACAAAGGCAGAGTGCTGCACTGTTGAAAGTGTCCTTTTTTTGAATGAAATGTTAAACTGAGGCCCCGTCTTCCCCCTTGGGTGGAAATAAAAGATCACATGGCATTATCTGAAGACAAGTATGGATGTTCTTCCAGGGTCCAAGCCAACATATTACCCTCAACCGACATCACTAACACAGTTTACCTGGTCATTTATCTCATTACTAGTTCTCAGCCTTAACGTGCACACACTGGCAGTTGTTTTGTCCATAATAGTGACCACGTTTCTGAACTCTGTGGCATAATTGGTTGTTAATCAAAAAATTAGTGAGTTCCTGCTCAACAAGGGACAAAACCTTCACTTTGGTAAAACAGGCTCAAAGTGTTGAATGGCTTACTCTGTTCCTATGTTCAAAAATGTTTAATAGGCTGTGAAGTGCTTTGAGATGCCCTGAGGACATACTATAAACGAGAGATCTGTTTCTTTCTTTCAACATCAAAACTAAATGAGGAATACATTTAACGCTTTTGAAACCGTACCTTAAAGAAGAAAATCTCTTCTGTTGCCAATTAACTACCCTTACCTTTAGCTCACTTATGTTATTTTCTAGTTTGTCCCGTTCTTGTTGAAATTGTTTAAGTGCTTCCTGCATATTCCTTTCATGTTCAGTTCTTAAGGTTTGCATCTCTGTTCTGATGCCCACAAGTTCTTGTTGGTGTGCATCCCTCTCCAACTTCAATTGGCTGCTGATGGAAGTAAGTTCCTCTTGGGCTAAGGCCTGCTTTGCCTGGGCTTCCAAGATACTCTTTCTAATCTCCTTAGTGGATATCTCTTCCTGAGCTAGTTTAGTAATGAGTTCAGAACGAATGGCACTTAGCTCGGAGATCGCGCGCTGCATTTCCAAGAGCTTCTCCTGACCCTTTTCATTCTGCCTGCTCAAGGTCAACAACTCATCCTCCAGGTGCTGCTTCTCCTCTTTGGTCTGTGCGTGCAACATGCACTGCTTACGCAAGTCATCCTCCAGTTTGCTCAAAGACTCCTTAGAATCATGCAGCTTTCCATCCAAGTCCAGCAGCCTCGATTTCAACTCATTGAGCTCCACATCTTTCCGTCGCATATCCTCCTCCTGCTGCACCCGTTTGAGTATGACATCGTTGAGTTCCTTACGGAGGTTCTCCATCTGATGCAAGGCCACCATTTGTTGGCTCTGGAGTGCTTCTTTCTCTTTACTTGCTTGGTTGTACTGCTCTGTCCATTGATCGGTGATCTCCTTCTGCTTTTCCATATCACGCTCCAATTTCTTGCATTTGATTTTCCACTGTTTAATAGACTCCTGAGCTTTTATTTTCAGTTCATCTTTCCTCTTTTCACTCTCTAATCGAAGGAGCTCTACTTCTTTCAACTGAGCCCTGCATCTGTCAGTTTCCACACTAGACTCTTTCAACTGACGGGCTAGATCTACAATCTCCAAACCTGCAGATTTACGATCCTGCATGCAGTCATCATAACGGTTCTGTATTTCCTGAAGCTGGCTCAGCATCCTCAATTGCTGCTTCTCTCTTTTCTCTAGGTCTGAACTGAGAGCCTTTAAAAACAACAGAAAATGGCATCAATTTATAGTCTATAAACTGACCAATATAGCTTTTTAGTTATGCATTTTCTGAAGGTGTTGTATCAGCACACATTGATTACTAGATAACAATAGTGATAAAATGACATTACTTTAACTAGAAATATTTTCCTTTAAGCCTTAGTACTTTTCCAGATTTGCTGATTGTTCACTTTGGCCATATTGCATAATGCTTGACTTGCTAACTCCAACTGGTGAGTGGCAAGAGTTTGAAGCTCCTTCACAACTGGTAAACCCATTACTGAGCAGGTATTGGCAGTCCTCAATTGAGCCATTAGAAGAAGGACTTAGAAACAGTTGATGGAAGGAAGAGAAAGAAAAATCATACAACAGTGCACCTAAGGTCAGCTACAGTACTTATTGAAGTCTGACAGTGTAGAAGTTCACATTCAATCTTAGAAGAGTAGAGGATTTCTGACTAGCATTTAGAGATATTTCCAAGTGAGTATTTCAGTTGACTAAATCACCATAAACTATCCCAGAGGCTTAACAATTCTAATTCCTAATTTTCATAAAGCTTGGGCTTGTAGTTAAATTAATGAAAAATTCATGGAGGGTCCAACAAGATGGAAATGTGTCCCATGTTTCCTCCTGGCTGCAGAATCTAGAACTAGGGGTATAGTTTCAGGATAAGAGTTTGGCCATTTAGGATTAGGACAAGGAGAAATTTCTTCACTCGAATCTTTTGAATTCTCTACCACAGAGCTATAGATACTCAGTTAGCGAGCACATTCAAAACTGGGATCAGTATTTTTTGGGCACTGGAATCAAGGCAAATGAGGATAGGATGGGAAAGTGGATACATGTTGAAGTTCAGTTAAGATCTTATTGAATCAATGGCTCATCCTGCGTCTTATGTTCTTATGTCCTAAACCATGCAGCTTTGGAAAGTCCTCAGATTGTCATCATGGGTTGTGCTTTGTTAGTCAATCCCACCCAAGGCAGTGGCGAGGACATTATAGTTGACCTCAATACTCCTGTAAAGGAACAAATTAAAAGGTAAATTCAGCCTGTTCTTCTGCTTCTAATCTGCATGTGAATATTGGGAAGGGGCAGGATTAGGACCATTGTGATTTCCATTGTGCTGCCAGACCTGCTGAGTTTTTCCAGGTAATTCTGTTTTTGCTTTGGATTTCCAGCATCCGCAGTTTTTTGTTTTTATCTCTGTGATTTCCTACAATTTGGAATATTTTGTTGGTACCCAAAAAGGACCCTTGGGCAAAGTAATGGGTTTGCCAGTAGAGAAGGGGGCTCAAACTCTCGTCTCTCACTAGTTGGAGTTAGCAATTCAGACATTATGTAATATGGCCCAAGGGTCTCTATTCCCCTCAGGGAGAAGAAGGGAGGAGTGAGGGAGGATGCAAACAACACATGTCAAGTGTCAATCACTAATCTTATGCTCATTATGCCACAGAAACAGATAGCAACTTAAGGAATCCGTGCATGGGCAGAATAACACAGAAATCCAAAAGTTACAGTCAGTGATTCTACTCTGCCCAAAAGGGTGTGCTGTAGGGGCATATCTCCAGACTGCAATCATGGAAATCAAAGGAATTGACAAGAACTTCCATTCTTATGCCATTTGTCTCACTGTAAAACCTTTGATAAAGTTAAACCTATTGAAGAAGGTGCAACTGGGTTTTTAATTTCATAATTACTGCTCAACACTGTCAAATGGTCCTGAAAAGCTAATTCTGTATTTGAGAAATGCCAAATTATAAAAATTTCTACATATTTTATGTAACTTTTATCTTCATTTCAGCTTCTATTGTCAGGAATCCATATCTCCAAGAGCTATGTGCTTTTAAAAAAAATTGGAAGGACATTGAATGATTTGGACACTTTCTTGGGAATTGCCTTGGGTTGTTTTTGTTTTAAAAAGGTTATGAGTTCACTTTGGACTGTGAGCAAGCTACCTTTTCCAAGAAGTCACATCACTCCAGCGAAATAACTAGCAAAGCACCTGAGGAGATAAGAATTCTTTATTTACTTGAGATTTAATTGCTAGGGAAAAAAAAACTAGTTTGCAGAGGCAAAGTCTCTGCTGATATACTAGAAACCATATGACTGAGAAGAGTTCCTGTTTTGAACTTGTGTTTTGGACTCAGTTTGAGGTTCAACCAAAAGGCGAAGATTGCCCAACTCACACTCTCCCTGCCTCATCTAAATTTAGTGTGGTTATCAGTATCCAGCTGGAGAACCTCATCTCAGTCTAAGATCAGTATAATACAGCTGGTAATTGGAAGACTGAGAAGCTAAGATAAGAGAGAGATCCCAAGAACATCGAGTCCGTTCAGTTCTCCTCCACACCAAAGTTCCTTTGGTAAGAACTTCCAGACAACTACGTTGACCAGCGATCCATCTTCGCACGCAGGAACACCAGATCGACAGCGTCAAAAACTCTCAGAATCACAGTGCAGAAGAGGCACTTCGGCCCATCACGTCTGCACCAACACGTGAGAAACACCTGACCTACCTAACTAATCCCATTTACCAGCACTTGGCCCGTCACCTTGAATGTTATGACGTGCCAAGTTCTCTTCCAGGTATTTTTTAAAGGATGTGAGTCAACCCGCCTCCACCACCCTCCCAGGCAGCGCATTCCAGACCATCACCACCCTCTAGGTAAAAAGTTTTTCCTCACAGCCCCCCCTAAACCTCCTGCGCCTCATCTTGAACTTATGCCTCCTTGTTACTGACCCTTCAACTAAGGGGAACAGCTGCTCCCTATCCACCCTGTCCATGCCCCTCATAATCTTGTACACCTCGATCAGGTCGCCCCTCAGTCTTCTCTGCTCCAACGAAAACAACCCAAGTCTATCCAACCTCTCTTCATAACTTAAATGTTTCATCTCAGGCAACATCCTGGTGAATCTCCTCTGCACCAGTGCAATCACATCCTTCTTCGAACTTTATCCTTTTTCATAAAGTTTTCACATTGGCCAAAAGGTGTTCTCTCTTTAAAAGCTGATCTCTGCAGAGACCCCCGGGGGGATTTTCAGCTTAGTGAGTGGGGATGGGGCCCGCTCGCCGAGACATAAAATGACGCGGGGTGACGTCGGGCATGCATCCCAATGTCACTGCGCATCATTTAGATTTGCAGTTCAGTGAGCGCGCAGCCAACTCAGCTGTGCGCCCACCGAACTGTCAAAGGCCTGTTAAGGCCATTAATTAACTACTTAAGGCTATTGAGAAAGCTGCCCGACCAACCTTAAGGTTGGCGGGGGGGCAGGCAAAGAGCCCAGGCAGCCTTCGCAATTTAAGGAACCTCATCCACGGGTGGGATGAGGTTTCATGAAAGGTTTATAAATTTAAATAATTTTTTTCATTAAAGTTCATTGACATGTCCCAACTCATGTCTTAAATTTTTTTTCTTTACTAAAATTCTTAAACTTTAGAACTTATCTCCAAGGCATCTCTGTGCCTCAGGGAGATTTGTGTGTTCTTTCATGGGCATGCGCGAAAGAGCGCCCTCCCGACTCAGGGAGCCCCCATCCTGCCCCCCAGGGAGCGCACAGTGCTTCTGGGCGTGCGTCACACCGGATGGGCCTTAACTGGCCCACCCATGTAGAATGGCTGTGCAGACCCGATCGGGGGTGCCGATCAGGTCCGCGCCCGGCCCCGCACAACCCCCCCCAACTGGGGGAAAATTCTCTCCCATGTGTTTCATCCTTTGTGTGTATGTGTTGGGATTTAAAGGGCATATACTTATACTTGCGAATTACAGATTGTATGTTAACCAGTTTTGCAACTTGCTTTTTAAAAATAAATTTTGTTTCATAATAAATCAATCATTCTGAGTTTATTGAAAGAAGCCTGGTTAAAGTCTCTTTTATTCTGGGTCTAACAATGGTGAAAGTTATGGTGAATGAAATTAAACATTTACACTTATGGTGCAACCTGTGGAGTAGTGGGGCCAGAGACTCTGTGCTCTCCTCCCATTCCGGTTGTAACACTATCTTAATCCATAATTGTAACCATTTATTTCACCATTTGAAAATTTAAATTAAAAGTGAAAGGTTTTAAGTGCTTTCAACTTCCTGGTTTGCCATTTGTGAGAATACTTCAATGTGACTGGCTGCTTACCCTGCTTGCTATCATCATTGTTGCTGAGAGAGCCAAGACATCCCCCTTACCCAGCATCAGATTTAATTGACCATTGTGAAAGGAGAAGACTAAGCCATAGAGACCACTAGATCACTGTGGCAGTTTAATTCAAGCTCAGTACATTGTACCATTAACTACAAAATCTGTGCCATTAAGTTAAACAATTGTGGTATTAAAACAAGGACATTAAATAGAAGGATTGAGAAATTAAAAAAAAAAGTTCAATTTTAGAATTCCTAGGGGGAAAATATATATCTAATCAAATATGGAACAAACTAAAGTTCATATTAAGAATTAAATATAAATTCTTTAAGTACAGAAATAAAATATGCTTTTTCACCCTCAATGCCAACTTAAATACTTCTTTGAAATCTTTTTCCCAAATTGTTGAAAAATACTTTAGCATCTGTATCATGACACATGTTATATACAAGGCAGCAACTCAAAAAAGGACAGTCTGGATAGACCAGAAGATCTATTCCAGATATCATTTTCCATCCTATGTTAACATTTGCTTTGGCCCTCAGCAGAATATCAAATCCTAGAATGCGCCAATTGATTTGGTTTCCATTTTTCCATTCTTTACTATAGCCAAGAATGACATTTTTAATAGAAAATTTAATAGTGCCCTATGTAGATGACCTACTGAAGTAACAGTCAGTTATTTCACTAGTGATTAGACATTATCTGTCTATGATGATGATAGTCTTCTTTGAGGGGGTAAAATTTCCAGCAGAGCCCATTATGTAGATTTGGGGCAGGGCAGAAACTCTGTCTGTCCCATAGGACGTACCTCTCACCCTATCCAATTTTATGGGTCAGAGTATTTTACAGAATCACAGATTTTAATGGCACAGAAGGAGGCCATTCGGCCCATCAAGTCTGCACCAGCTCTCAACATGAGCATTATGACCTAGTGCCATTGGCCTGCCTTTTCTCTGTACCCTCGCACATTACTTGAATAGAATCAATCAGCTAATGCCCTCGAGTACCTCGATTGAACCTGCCTCCACCACACTTCCAGGCAGTGCATTCCAGACCCGAACCGCTCACCGTGTGAAGACGTTTTTTCTCACGTCACTTTTGTTTCTTTTTCAAATCACCTAAGCTGTGCCCTCTCGTTCTTGATCCGTTTACAAGTGGGAACAGCTTCTCCCTATCTACTCTGTCCAACCCCCTCATGATTTTGAACTTCTCTATCAAATTTGCATACCCTTTGTAGACACCCGTACCATTCGTGGTGCAAAGGAGACGCCCACCTTAAGAAATTAACAGTGGAGATCAGCCATAGCACAAGTGGGTTGACTATGCACCATTTAAGAAAATAAACTGATCTGTGTTTTTAGCAAGCCTTGCAACTGAACGCAGTAGAAAAACCCCAGTAATTTCACTTTTGAATGGCCTGCATATCCTTAGCAATGATGGAAACAGAAGCCGAGCCTAGCGCAGGTGGAAAATGCAAAGTCTATTTTTTTTTTATACTTTCTCTTCTTTGTCACTGCCTGTGAAATGAACAAAAACCAAACAGCATTGGGTCCACCTCCCACCCACTCAGAATACAGCAGCATAATTGTACCTTGAAATATATTGTACAGATTTGCTATTAACAGAAAACATAATGAGAAAAACAAATAAAATGCACTCTGGGTAGCAATACTATTAAAAGAGAGTTGGCTACAATATTACAATCCTCTTAAACCTTCATTTTGTGGATAAAAAAATATGCTGAGGATAAACGTTAAATATAGAAACATATAATAGAATTAAATTAAACGAACGAGCATATACATGTGTTTTTAAACAACATAATGCACATTCTTATGAAATATTAGTTTGGTGACAAAGAAGTGCAAAGAAATAGACTCCAGACTCCTGCTGAAACATGTTGGAGGATTAGTGGCCAATTACTTATCTGCATCCAACAGACTTGTTCAAACAAAAAACAAAACAAACTGAGAAAATGGGTCATTGGATAATTCTATTGATCTTTCTACATTCAACCTGGTCCTGTATTCTTGGGACTCAGTTGCTTTAAACTATCGCTGCACATGATCTATTCCCTTAGAATGAAAAATTGCTTTCATACATAATGCACACAGGATGGAAGCTGAGGCACATGCCTGCTGCTACCTCTGATTATGTAAGCTCTAAACTGGTTATGCCAAGAACCTACCATAGTACACAAGTCCATTTAGGAGAGAAAACAATGTTGGGACAGTGTGTATTGACTTAGCCGTGCCTTAAAGATATATTGTGTACACCTGCTGTACAAAACCAGGGCATCTCTTATTCGAATGACATATAACCAAACGTGACAGGCAGATGGAGTTAGGTTTTCTGCTGAAGAAGGGTAAAATGATTAAATCTATTATCGGGGATTCACTTGAAGATTACCTAAAAAATAACCTACTAGAAAATTGCACTCAACATGGATTCAGAAATGGAAGATTCTGTCTAACCCACATCTTTAAGCAAATTTGAATAACAGCTCTAAGATCGGGAGATCTTCCTCCCACAGCTTCCAACCTGATAGCCGCCCAACCTCGGATGGCCCGCTTCTACCTCCTACCCAAAATCCACAAACAGGACTGTCCTGGCAGACCAATCGTGTAAGCCTGTTCCTGCCCCATGGTACTCATTTCTCGTTATCTTGACTCCCTTCTCTCTCCCTTTGTCCAGTCCCTTCCCACCTACATACGTGATTCCTCTGACACCTTACGTCACATCAACAATTTCCAGTTCCCTGGCCCCAACCGCTTCCTCTTCACCATGGACGTCCAATCCCTCTACACCTCCATCCCCCACCAGGATGGTCTGAGGGCCCTTAGCTTCTTCCTCAACAGAGGCCCGAACAATCCCCATCTACTCTCCTGGGAGAACTTGTTCACACATTGAACAATTTCTCCTTTAACTCCTCTCACTTCCTCCAAATAAAAGGTGTGGCTATGGGTACTCGCATGGGCCCCAACTATGCCTGTCTCTTTATGGGGTATGTGGAACATTCCTTGTTCCAGTCCTACTGCGGCCCCCTCCCAACTCTTTCTCCGGTACATCGATGATTACTTCGGTGTTGCTTCACGCTCTCGTCGTGACCTGGAAAAATTTATTAATTTTGCTTCCAATCTCCACCTCTCCATCGTTTTCACATGGTCCATCTCTGACACTTCCCTTCCCTTCCTTGACCTCTCTGTCTCAATTTCTGCTGATAGACTGTCCACCAATATCCATTACAAGCCTACCAACTCTCACAGCTACCTCGACTACAGCTCCTCACACCCCGCTTCCTGTAAGGACTCCATCCCATTCTCTCAGTTCCTTCGCCTCCGTCACATCTGTTCTGATGATGCTATCTTCAAAAACAGTTCCTCTGACATGTCCTCCTTCTTCCTTAACCGAGGTTTTCCACCCACGGTCGTTGACAGGGCCCTCAACCCTGTCCGGCCCATCTCCCACGCATCCACCCTCACGTCTTCTCCTCCCTCCCAGAAACATGATAGGGTCCCACTTGTCCTCACTTATCACCCCACCAGCCTCCGCATTCAAAGGATCATCCTCCACCATTTTCGCCAACTCCAGCATGATGCCACCCACCACCAAACACATCTTCCCTTCAACCCCCGGCGGCATTCCGTAGGGATGGTTCCCTCCGGGACACCCTGGTCCACTCCTCCATCACCCCCTACTCCTCAACCCCCACCTACGGCACCTCCCCATGCAAATGCAAAAGATGCAACACCTGCCCCTTCACTTCCTCTCTCCTCACCGTCCAAGGGCCCAAACACTCCTTTCAAGTGAAGCAGCCTTTCACTTGCATTTTCCCCAACTTAGTCTACTGCATTCGTTGCTCCTAATGCGGTCTCCTCTACATTGGACAGACTAAACGCAAACTGGGCGACCACTTTGCAGAACACCTGCGGTCTGTCCGCAAGAATGACCCAAACCTCCCTGTCGCTTGCCATTTTAACACTCCACATGCTGTCCTTGGCTTGCTGCATTGTTCTAGTGAAGCCCAACGCAAACTGGAGGAACAGCACCTCATCTTCCGACTAGGCACTTTACAGCCTTCCGGACTGAATATTGAATTCAACAACTTTAGATCTTGAACTCCCTCCTCCAACCCCACCCCCTTTCCATTTCTTCCCCCTCCCTTTTGTTTTTTCCAATAATTTATATAGATTTTTCTTTTCCCACCTATTTCCATTATTTTTAAATCTATACCTTTTATGCCTGGTTAGTCTTATTCCACCCCACCCCCACTAGAGCTGTACATTGTGGGTCCTGCCATCCATTCTTAATTAGCACATTCGTTTAGATAATATCACCACCTTCAACACCTCTTTGTTCTTTTGTCTGTGACACCTTTTGATTATTTCTCCTATCACTTCTTGCTTGTCCCTACAACCACACTGCCCCCCACCCCCCCCTCCCCAAATTACCACCTTAAACCAGATTATATTTCACCACTCTCCTAATATTCACTCAGTTCTGTTGAAGGGTCATGAGGACACGAAACGTCAACTTTTTTCTTCTCTGCCGATGCTGCCAGACCTACTGAGTTTTTCCAGGTAATTCTGTTTGTGTTTTGGATTTCTAGCATCCGCAGTTTTTTGTTTTTAGCTCTAAGATTTGTTGTGTCTAGACTTTTAAGTTTTTAGCCAAGTTCCACATGACAGGTACTTAGTTAAGATCAAAGATATAGGAAGTGGGGCATATCTTGAGGCAAGAATAAAATAATGGCTAAAGAATAAGAAACAATAGCACTGGTTTTGTGACATTGTTAAGAGTGGGTGAGGTATGCAAAGTATGAGTGGGGTGCCCCAGTGATCAGTGCTGGCGCCGGCTTCTTGTTCACAGCAAAGGCTTTGGTTCTAACAATATCCCAGTTTTAGTGTTCAAAACATATGGTCTAGAACTAGTCATGTCCCTAGTGAACTGTTCCAGTACAAATACAACACTGGCATCTACCCAACAGTGTGGAAATTTCCCAATATGCTTTGTCTATAAAAAGCAGGACAAATCCAAACCAGCCAATTAACGGCCTGTCAGTCTACTCCCAATAATCAGCAAAGTGATGGAAGGTGCAGTTGACAGTGTTATCAAGCTACTCTTAATCACCAATAACTTGCTCATTTTTGGTCAGTCTGGTTCCTGCCAGGATCACTCAGCTCCAGACCTCATTAGTCTTGGTCCAAACATGGACAAAAGAGCAGAAATGTGAGGCAAGACTGACTGCTCTTTACGTTAAGGCAGCATCAAGAAGCCAGAGTAGAATTTAAGTCAGTGGGACTCAGGGGGAATACCCTCTTCTGGTTTGAGTAATAGATAGTACAAGGGACCAAGGTTGAGGTTGTTGGAGGCCTACGATCTCAGCCCCAACACTTCGCTGCTGGAGTTTCTCAGCATAGTGTCCTAGTCCCAACCATATTCAGCTGCTTTATCAAGGACCTTCCCTCCAACATAAGTGCGAACATTCACAGGTTACAGTGTCTGCATGCAGCAAGACCAGGACAATATTCAGACATAGCCTGATAAATGGCAAATAATATTCCTGTTACATAAGTGCGGGTAATGACTATCTCCAACTAGAGAAAGTCTAACCACCTCCCTGATGTTCATTATTAAATCGTCCACCAACATTCTGGGGGACGCCACTGACTAGAAACTGGACTGGACCTGTCACTCAATACTGTGGCTATAGGAGCAGGTCAAAGATTGGGTATTCTGTGATGAGTTACACACCTCTTGACCAATGTTCACTCTAATTATTTTTCAAGTGCATAAACAATTTCTTTAAATGAGCGAGCCTTTTCAAGCTTTGTGCATGGGCAGGCCACGCAAAATCATTTAAAGGAGCTGACTTGTGCACAGCCAGCGTGAGGGCTTTCTGGTTGCTACACAACCACACAGCTTAGACGGAACATCATTACTGACTCCCAGAATCATCAACACGATCCACCACCTACGAGGTACAACTCAGAAGTGTGACAGAGTACTTCCCCACTTGCCTTGATGAGTACAGTTCCAAAAACACTCGAGAAGGTTAACACCATCCAGAACAAAACGTTCCACTTGATTGGCTGATCATTCACCTCTTTAATTCAGTCCTTCCACCACCAGTGCACCTTGTCCGAAGAACATACCATGCAACAACTCACTAAGCCTTCTTTGAAAGCAATTGCCAAACTCGCAATCTCTACCACCCAGGAGGTCAAGGGCAGCAGATGCATGGGAAAACCACCATCTCCAAGTTCCCCTTCAAGTCACACAAAATCCTGATTTGGAAACACATCACTGTTCCTTCATAATCACTGGGCCAAAACCTTGAACCTCCCCATCTAAAAACGCTCTGTAGCGTTCAAGATGGTAGCACACCACCATCTTCTCAAGGACAATTGGGGACAGGCTATCAATGCTGACGTTGCCATCATGCCTACATCCTATAAATGAATTTAAAAATAATCAATGATTTACACTCAAAGACAAAGCAATCTGGTCAAATTTGACATTTAGATTAGAAAGGGCAACTGGAATTAAGAGATCAATTTAGATATTACTTAACGAGCATGACAAAATATAAAAGTGGCAGGACAGCAGCAGATAAAAAAGACAAGCATAAATAAATACTGCATATCGGAAACAAAAGCATATATATTCCATGAATGCTATTGAAATGGCTAAGGATGTAGCTGAAAGAGACCTAGGTGTAGGTTAACAGACCCTACTTTCAACACATCCAACCAATGCATAACACCAATCAATAAAACCAATGGAATGCTGAACTACATAACCAAAACAGTGGGATACAAGTTCAAGGGAGGAATGATGTATTATAATAATGTTTTGGTCAGAACAGGCCCTGAGTTCTGCGCCCGGTTCCAATCATCAAGACACAGTAAAGACAGTGAGAATTGGCTCTGCAAAGGAGCACTGTAATACTGATCCCTGTTGACATAGAGGTCTGACTTTTGCCTAACAGCTAGAATTTTCAAACTTGAGAAGTGACATCAGAGAGCTGATCTTTGAGGCAAATCAGATCAGATGGTTAAGTGTCCAAAAGATAAACCAGGGTAACCAAATAAAATTGGGAGAGTAGAACATGGGGCCACAAGTTCATAATAATAAAAGATAAATTTAAGCTTAATACCAGGAAGTTCTTGTATACTCAGGGAATGACCAACACGTGGTATTAACTCCTGAATACAGTGATGGAAGTGAGAACCTTAGAGCAATTTAGGAACAAAATGGAACCTACATAAGGAGACTTCAAGGACATTCTGCATGGATGAACTAAGTGGGGAAAAAAGGCCTCCCTCATAATAAAATTGCCATCATCATATTGCCATTTACTGCATCTTGCTGTGTGAAAACAGATTCTGCATTTGCCTACACAACCATTAGATTTCAAAGTGCTTTTTTGCATTTTGAGCTGCTTGTGAAAGATGCAAAAAGGTGCAACATAAACACAAAATTTTTTTCACATGATTTTGCAATTTTGGTGGATTTCAAAGTGAGAGGCATTTTTTTTAATAGCAGGTCACTAAAAAAGAAAATCTTAAAGCTGACTAAGAAAAGCCCAGATTGGGCGTGGGGGTGGTGGGGTTAGGGGTGGACTGGAATGGTGGATAAAAAAAGATATTGCAGTAATTATTTAAAACAGGAAACAACTTGCTAACACTTAAAACGAACAGAGAAACTTCAGAAAAATAAATCTTCAACTGCTGGAGCCTTCTATATATTGAATGGTGTCAGCACTTTGCAAACACACATTGTAAGGGTGATTAGACTATTGCTATCACCATAGTAACCTCGATTTTTCCAGTCGTTGAAAACTCCAGGAGGATCATAAAGGCATCGTATTCCCAGACAATTACAAATGTTTTATAAATCATTTTATCCTCTTAATAGATATTTAAACAATGTTGTGGGATCTTTTTCCTGTTCACATCTATATAAAAAAACACAAATAAATTCCAATTATTTTAAGCTGATGCATGGTGGTTAGTGTCTATTGCCCAGAAAGCAACAGCTTCATTTAAAGCAATTATTTGCTCTCAAAAGCTTAGGGGACAATAAGAATGAAAAGTGAAATAGCCAGCTACATTTTAAATTAGCATGGGAATGAGAAAAAGAATTCTATCACCAATTAATTTTACATGTTCTTAATAACTTTGCTCCCAAAATCATTCATTTTACTGCAAACCATCAAAATGCTATCTTCACTGAAATGAAGAAAATAAGACCAAACACAATGAAAAAAAAAACCCATTTGCTTACTACCATACCTAGAGGACTTGGAAGGTAAATACTGAGCTGTTACTTTTCAGAAATCAAAACAGTTAAGGTATTTTAATCCGACAACATTCATGAAAAGTTCCATTTGTCTTCTCAACCACATTACCTGTGACAAATGTATTGAAAAATAAGAAACAGCAAGGTGTCTACAACGAAAAATGGTTATGAATTCAAATACCAACATTTGTTGTACAATATAAAAATTTTGGCAGTGACGGAAATCATTAATAATGGAGACAAAGTACTGTTTTTAAGCTATCAATAGTATTCAACTATTTTGAATTTTTTTTAAAGTGATATCATTTTGTCACCTTATAAAGACTGTGCCCTATAAACTTCATTTCAACTAGCGCAGACACACATGGGATTGATTTATTGCCTTCTACTTTAATGAAACTCTAAGGATTATTCTGATGAAGCTGGAATTTCAGATGAAGCTGGAATTTACTGTTTAAGTGCTGGGAACAGAATGAACCCCTTAACCCACAAGGGCTGCACTGACGAGTGAGCTACATCAGTCAATCTTCCATGCAGTACATTTGAGTGTTCTAGTTGTACCACAAGTATGTCGAATATAAACTAGAAAGAACAATTTAATGTTATTTCAATAATTTTACTGAGGACTATTTTACACTTAAAAATACTTGTACTAAGCTTCCAAATATCAAGCAATGTTCCTAAAATAGTATATTTAGCAATTACAAAGTTATAATTCTAGCTTGATGATTTATTGGGAGCTTAAACATTTTTGAACACATCAATGTAACAATGCCAGCACTGGGAATAGAATGTTCCCACTTTAACAAAGCACATTGTAAAGCTTCTTCTGTACTGCTCCATGTGCTTTAACTCTAACCTCGGAGGAACATCAATGCAGTATTTCTAATTCCCATACCAGCCATCCTAAGGGCTTGAGTAAGACTGTCAAGTGTTATTCTACTTGCAAATTGTAGGGGTTCTGTACTAGATGCATCAACCAAAAAAACGAGTTAAGATCCTTCTAAATTCATTTCATTCAGGCCCCTTGAAGCCTTCAGGCAAGATTCTCTAATTTAATTCTAACAAGACTGATTTGAATCCAAGAGGTATTGCTCCATTAAGTCCACAAAGAAGAATTAATCCCTCAGTGTTGGAGAGTCCCAGGGGGACCCACTGAGGGGTCCCATTGAGTTAGGGTCCAGATACTTGCTCAAGTGGAAGTAAACAGTTCCTTGTCGCTACTGGAAGAGCGTGGAGCTCTCCAAAAGTTCCCCCTAAACCAACACCACCAAAACACATCAGCTATTCATTCATTCCATAGAAATTTCTGGGATTATTCTGTGGCCACAGTTGAAAACATGCACTGCAGTGAATAGCAATTTATTGGTACGCAAATGCTTTGAGGTTTCAGAGGGATGTGATATGGTGTTACATAAATATACTTCTTTTTCTCTTTAATCAGTTCCTATACAGTAAAATTTCAACATATCAATGGATTTTTTGGACAATTTTATTTCAAATTGGCTAATTTTGGAAGTTTTTCAGATACACATCATATTGGAGGGAATTCCAGTTATTGTATTTTTTGGGAACGTACTGACAAGGTAATAACAAGAGAACTGCACTCCTGAACACATCTAACAAATCTGCCATGTTATTTTATAGAAGTCCACCTGAACCTGTGCAAATCTTATTTTAGACTCAAACAAAATGCCTTTATAGAAGAAACACTTTGTAAAAAAAAAATGGATTGTTTCTAGAATCATATTGATTTGATAAATATGTCATATTTAACAGAGAATTTATAGCATTCCAAGAGTTAGGAATACCAGAAATGTTAGGATGGAAATAAATGCTTTTGTCAGGCAGACTTAATGTTTCCTGCTTTATTAATGTATTTTTTAGTATATCTCTCTCAGTCCCTCTCTCCATCCGTCATGAAACAGCCTGGGTAAAACACCTGCTGCAGGAGACCCTCTCCAGCCCTTTTTCCCTCGGTTAAGGGGGTGAGTTTCTGCATTCTTAACAGTAGTGATGTATTTTAGGGAAGTAAATGCTTTTGTGATTGCTACAAATAAACATTACTCACATCTGTCTCGTGCTAATTGCCTCCCAGCTCTGTGACCATCTCTCCTGAGGCCAATACCTCTTAATCAGTCCTCCCTCCATCCCAGTGTCAAAATGTCACTAAGCAATGTCACCAACAATCATTCCTGTAACTTTGACCAGAGGGTTTTATTTCTCTTCCTCCTTCTCGACCACTTAGCAGCCTTCAACACAGTCGACTACAGTGCCCTCCCCTAACATCACTCCTCCATTAGGCTTGTTCTATGCGACTGTTCTCTTTGGTCCCACTCTTCTGATTCAATTCTACAAAATGCATGCGCATACAATGTGGTACAGTAGCATCTTCAATAGCTCCTTTTTATGTCACAGAATCTCCAAGTGCTCACACCATTACCTTTACAAGTGCAGTGAATTATACAAGGAGGCAGATATTCTGTGCCAGCAATTCCCTGTAAACAACGATGTTTGCTTCTATAGAAGCCATTCAATTCTACTGAAAAGTTGAAGAGTTGCTCAAATGACAGACCATCTACAGAAAGTGAGTAGTGAAAGCTCAGCAGTGTTTTCAAAAGGATTTCAAGGACTACAAAAGGTCACAAGAATTGTGAGAAAAATATACTGCATTTGTGTGTGATACAGTTGGCCAATTACTGAGAAAAGGTCAGTTATGATCAGCTTCCAGTGTCTGAAAAATATTCAAAGCATTAGGGAGGAAGATATCTGGAGAAAAGTGTTCTAGAGTTACTGAGATGGGAAGTATCAAAGTCAAAAAGGCAATTAGAACCGTAAAACCTCATTTAAAAACACATAGCATTGAATAAGCTCTTTATGTGCAGAAATATTCAACACTGCAGCCAAAAATAGGAGAAAAAAAGCAGTTAACCCTCACCTTTGGTCCTCCATGTATCATGATACATCTGTAGACACTGATTTGCTCAACACTCCCTTAGCTTCACGCTTTGATGCCCTTGTCCCTGTTATTCTCACCCATTCAGTTCTTCTCACTGATAAGGCCACTGTCTTCACCCCTTCAAATCTAAGGTAGGCATACTTGAGTATATCCGGCACACATGTGGCTTAGTCAACTATCACCAGATCTGGGATTGGATCACATCAAGCACTGTCCTTTTCTTTCAAAATCATCACCAATTACTTCTAAAAAAAAAACACCCTTTACATCCTTGCAAGTTACTATTCTATCTCCCAATATTCTTTCCTTTACAATTTGTAAACTTGGTCCTTGAACAAGTTATTTCCTCCCAAACACATGTCCTCTTTCCCACAACTCCATTCAAATCTCTTCAAACAGGTTCCTTGCCTTCACTTAAAAGGTTACAAATAATATCCTCTGAAACTATTACCATGGTTCATTATCCCTCCCCACCCTCCTTTGATGTGCACCCTTGATCCTCCTACATTGCTTCTGCCCCAACATTCAGAACAGTCATAATCTTACAAATGGCAGAACAGCCTCAAGGGGCAAATGGTCTACAGTTCTTACTTATGATCTGCTCAGTGGTTCCATACTGGAATGGTTCTAATCTTACCTACCAAATCGTGGCCACAGCATCTCCAACAGTGGTTTCTCTTACCAACATGGCACATCATTTCCTTTGGAGTCCCAAAGGGATCTACCGTTGACGCTCTCCCTCTTCTACGTTAAAAAAAACTATAGATGGAAGTTGTTGTTGTAGTAATTAGTCACTCACTCATTGCAACTTGTGGAACTTTATGTACATGGCTTCTGCATTGGCACGTAAGAGTCACTGCACGTCAAAATGCTTTTGATTATTTGAGGAAAGTGATAAGTTTTATAAATGCAAACATTTTTTCACTATTATTTCTGCCTCCCAGCATTTCCTAGTATTGAAACCTAAACTTATCATAACATCTCCTACTTCAAAAAATGGTAGAATTCTGTACCTACTGCCCTCATAATATCTACAGGCTTCCCGAAACGCAAGCTTGGTGTCACCTGACCAATAAGTCTTGACCAACTTAATTTTCTGGTTTTTCAACCTTGATGGTGGTCCTTCATTCTTGTCCCACAGCTGAATGCTTCCCTTCACTTGAGTTTCTCAGTACAATTATTTTTAAGTAACTTTTATTAATGAAACTATGATTTTCTTTTTAAACAAATATTTTAAGGTGATTGTGCAGATTCTTGAGAATAGTAGGATATGTAAAATAATCCAAAATAAGACATCAAAAAGCACAGAGCCCATTCATTCTTTAGCTTCCATTTGAATATCCCTTCGCCAACAATGTACCTAATTCATTTTGAATTGACATTGGGATGGAATCTGATACCCTGTATTCAATCACAGAGAAAATACACAATTAAATATTTATATTCATAGTTTCCAATACCTTGTCTTTTCAATTTCCATGCTATACAATGATGTGAGGAATCAAAGGGGGGGATTCTGTAGGAGAAATGCACTGAAGTAATTGGCAAAGAATTGGAAAAACCAAGTTAATCAGCCAAGGCAGTTGGGGGTAGGTTGCACTTTCAGATTTGTTTGACACAGGCCATCAGTTTGATCTAATATTTGACTGAAACATTCTAACAAAAACACATCCATAAACAAATCTCAAGCTTCTTCTGTATCTTCGATCTGTCACTAAATATTAACTAAATAGAACAAATTGTAATGGTAGCATAAAAAGATCCAATCTGTGTAAAAATGTTAAACAGCTGGCAACTATTAATAGGCTGAAGTCCAATTTTCATCTTTAAACGTATCCACAAAATTGGGTGCCATTTCATACACTTGCTGCTACTGCAGCAAAGAAGCGAATTGTAAATTAAGTTCCAACACTCCTCACAAAGCCAAATATCTTATTCGTAATATAATCTTCATTCCATCTTTTGGGAAAATAATACCCAATAAAGGTAGTAAAAGCAGAGTCAATAGTACATTTCAAAAGGGAATTAGATATATACTAAGTTTGTAGGGCTGTGTAAGTAATTGGATAGTGACTACTCTTTCAAAGAGCCAGCACAGGCATGATGGCCAAATAACTCCCTTCTATGCTATAAGATTCTATGATTCACTTCAAGTGTAGTAATTTACACTACTCACTATACATGTAGTCCATCCTCCAAATAAAAACTGGTCCTCAGTACAAGGGAAAAGCATACACAGAAATATTTTAAAAAGTTATAACGCAGAGTCAAGCAAAAGCAAAATACTGCAGAAGCTGGAAATCTGAAATAAAAGCAGAAAATGCTGGAAATACTCAGCAGGCCTTGCAGCTTTTGTAGAGGGAGAAACCGAGTTAATGTTTCAGGTCAATGACCTTTCATCAAAACAACTCTAATGAGAGGTTGTCCATTGTAATGCTGCTCATCTCGTTCTCAGCCACTTCAGGATTCACTTCCTCTCTGATATCTTTACTTATATCCGACACTTAATAAAGATTAGTTGCCAGTGCTTATGATCCACAGCAGGTGGCGGCAGGGACTTCCCAGATATCCGGCGCTCGGAGGACTGCTGGAGGCTAGAAATTTGCTGAGTCCGAGTCAGATGACAAGCCTCTGGACTCGGTCATGTCAGTTGCTGGAGCTGCAAAGGCAAGCTCAGGAACATCAGGAAGGGATGCCCGCTGCACTCATCAGATTGCAAGGCACAATGGAGGAGCCGGCTGCCTTCACTCTGAGACGATGTGCGTTGGCATCTCGGCACTAAGGTCAACACTGGTAGGATGGCGGTTGCTATGGAGACCTTGGCCCAGGACGTCACTCCTGCACTGCCATGTGGGCTTAGCTCCATCACTGATGCCACTGTGGGCCTCCGACAGCGTGTACACGAGAGGGGTCCCAGGCAATTCAATCTCACTCCAGCTACCCCTGCTCCTCAAGGAGTCAGCCCCTTGGGCACCCATAGGGCAGAGGATCAGCAGGTGTACACCTCAGGGTCATCCATCCAGGTGAGTCCGGGAGTGTCCTGCCCATTCGCATCCCCTCTTCCTGTGATCTCAGCAGCTCCAGCTCCACAGGCCGAGGGGGGTGCCACTGCCACACAGCAGGACCCTGAAAGCGGGCCGGGGCCCTCTAGGTCTCGGCCCTCCAGAGGACGCCCACCAAGGTCATCACAGGCAGGGCACTGAAGTCAGCAGGCTGCCTCCATCTCCACTCTGGATGTCTGAGGAGCACCAAGACATAACGGCAAGGTTAGAAAAGTTAAGGAGAATTAGTTGCACAGCCTTGGGCATGGGTGTTAATCACTTGTACATACTGTTCACTATTGTCAAGAAACTCCCAAGCAGGTCTCCCTGCTTATGGCTCCTTGTTCTGATGAGCAGTATTCATGTCACTCACATATGAAACCTTTCTGCACAAGATAAAGGCGGGTGTCTCAGTCCAGCGCTTTTTCTCTGTGCTTTGCGCAATCTTCAGACTAAAGTGATGGTCTGGCCTCTCACTCCCTGGAAACCTTACTGATGCCTACACCTCAATGGTGCTGGTTATCGCTGCCAGAATGTAGTGGGCAGGCGTCACAGAGTTCCGTCATTCTCTCTGTATGCTCTCAGCACCTTTAAGGTGAGGCTGGCCCCCATCTCTTCAGCATCCGTGACCAGTGATGCTGCGTTCCTGAAGGGTTCAGGTGCTGAAGGCAGATAAAAGATCCGATGCTTCTAAAGTTTTGTGGCTGCGCCTCTATGATACAACACAGATCACAGAGCACAAGCGAGTTGCCCTCAGCCAGACAGGAGTCAGACATTCTCAGAGGCTGTGTGAAGATTTACGGAGTGTCCTCACTGAATGTCGTCATCACCCTCCTGCAATTGAGTGACTATTAGGGCCTCCACTGCAAATCCATGACAGGGGCATTCTCACAGAGGGTATGCGCACTGCCATAAGCCAGACTGGAGTCAAACATTCACAGATGCAATATGAGAAACTGTGGGGTCTCCTCACTGCAGGTCGTCATCATCCTCCACAAATCTAGCAGCTATGAGAGCCTCCCAAATAGGCATGCCGCATCTAGCCAGTAAGAGGGCCTCATTCCTGTCATCATCGCCTTCAAGGACCACCTTACCCTCATCCCCGTCGGCGTCCTCCTCATCGGAGGAGACCTCCAGCTCCTCCATCTCCTCCTCAGTCAGCTCCTCTCCCCATTACAACCTGGCACTGCAAAGGGCGCTGCATATGGCAACGATGCATGACACTCTCTGAGGATTGTATTGCAGGCCGGTCCAGGAACCAGAATATCATTTTCAGCATCCCGATGGTCTGCTCAAACAAGTTGAGTTGCAACATGAGCCTCAATATGCCTTCACTCTCCTGCAGTCTGAGGCCGCTGCACTGGTGTCATCAGCCCATGGCCTTCCTGAGTAGCCCTTGTCCCCGAGAAGCCATCCCTGCAGCTTCTATGGACCCTAGAAGACTTTCGGGATCTGTGACCGACTGATGATGGAGGGGTCATGCACACTCCCTGGAAACCGTGCGCAGACGTGCAGGATGCATTTCTGGTGGTCGCACACCAGCTGCACATTCAGCGAATGGAATCCCTTGCAGTTGATGTAATTGACCACGTGTTGCGACGGAGACTTGAGTAAGTGCAGTCGATCAGACCCTGCACCTGTAGGAAACCCAAGATTTGGCCGTGGTCAATCACACTTGCATCTTGGCTGCCCAGGGCCCAGGTAAAAAGCACAAAGTTGTGTGCTCTCGCAAAAATGGCATCTGTAACCTCATGGATGCATTTGTGGATGGAGGCTTGCAAGATCCTACTGAGGTCACCTGTGGAGCCCTGAAAGGAGCCGCTGACGTAGAAATTGAGCGCTGCAGTCACTTTCACGGCCACTGTCAGTGGATGCCCTCCATGCCCACGTGGCGCCAAATCTTGCAGCAGGTGGCAGATGTGATCAACCAGTTTCCCTAGACATGCGTGGTCATCGGTAACACTGGTTCTCGGTCATCTGCAGGAATGAAAAGCGGCGTCTATAGACCCTGGGTGCTGCTAGGTGCTGATCAGCGACGGCTCACTGTGGCTCTTTGGCAGCGTGTGGGAGAGCTCCAGCTGTCCCTTCTTCCAGAGGGAGCTGTTCCTCCCTCTGCAGAAGCCTCAGGAGCCAGGAGCTTCAGTCACTCTCTCCTCTGTCATCTTCGCTCTCTGTAGACCATTAGATACACAGCTAATTCACCAGGCACCATGCTCCTGATGTACTCCTCCTGCAGGATGAAAGTCAGAGACATGTGGTTTAGCCCCTGGTTAAGTCTGAAGGCACTTTAACACTTCTTGAAGAGTGCTGGCCACTGCTTGGATGGCCAGAGATTAGTGCGCTGCATGACTGCCAAAGACCACACCCACCTCTGCTCCATTCCACCCGACCAATAGGCTGCAGCTTTGCCCATTGGAGTGCATGCTGTGCTCTCAGCTCAGGTGCAAGCATTCTCCTAATGCGCACTGCAAGGCAGCACTTTTAGCTTGAACCATCAGGGAGGCTGGTCCAAACTGGTATGCTGATATTGCAAGGGGCTGTGAGCACCTCCACCAGTGACTACTCCATGGCCAGCTTTAGCAAGGAGATTGCACAATGTGTGCAGTTGTACAACTGTTCTGCAGTCCTCTAAAATGCTTATGACATTGCAGTCAATGCCGGGGGAGTGAAAAGCTCTGGAGCATTTGGTAACACTTTGACGCCTCTGCGTTGCTTGAGTGGACTAGAAGCCCGACTCCAATCATATCAATGGCTGTGCTTGAACTGTCTCAGGTATGGTCATTTTATATAAGGTGTTCCTAATGCGTGACTGCTTGCCTCGCCCATCCTGAATGCTTGTATGCTATATTCAACTGGAAGGCAGCCCTTGCACCCCCCTACCCCCACAAGTCACCTCGACTGCAAGACAGCCCTCAACACCACCCCCCAAAGCACCACAACCTTGAAGTCCAACAGACGACCCTGGCAAGCGCTGCACATCATTACTGTGTACTCACCTCCAAGTTCCTCTCAAAGTGCAGCCCACCTAAATGCATGCCTTTTATATGCTGTTGCGAAACACATCGGCGTGCTATCCTGCCGATGTGGATGGACGATCCAGTTTTGGGGGGGGGGGGCGGGGGGTGGAGGATCCCGGCAGGCTGGCCTTATAACGATATGCAAATGTCTTACAATGAGGTTCCCAGTGCCCAATGGCAGGAAACGCAGCCTGCCATTGACGGGCCGAGCGGACAATTGCAAAATGGTTTCACGCCATCGTGTAACTGATCACGCCATATTGTCCACTCATGCCATCGAACCCACCCAACAGCAGCAGACACAGAAAATCCTGGCCTTAGTCATACTATTGACGGCCTGTTCTGTTTATTGTTGACTACATCACAACTGTTAGAGACTAGACAGAGTGGGAGAAAAGAAGAGCTACTTCAGAAAAATTACTGAGCCAAAGGAAAATCAACAAATACTGTCATTAACCAAGGGCATTTCAGCACTGGGTTACTTAAATAGTGTATGTAAATTCAGCTCAGTCACATTGCCTGCCTCAGTAATTCATTCAAGCCAGGTTCCTTGATGAGGTCATCAGCATTCAACATTTACAGGAATATTCAACCGGAATTTTAAAAAAGTATTAAAATGAATTAGAACTCTACATAGTTGTCAATATCCATTATGATGTTGTCACTAGGTATTTTTAGCATATTGGTATTAATATACTACAGAAAACGGTATTTAAGTACCATTACTTTAAACGGTACTTTAATGCTGTTCATTACGCTTGTGCAGTACTCATAATTCATTGCAAATTGGCCTTGCTACCAGTGATATACCTATAACCACCAGGAATGCATCCCAGTGTTATACAGTTCAAAATGCCTCCCAAGACACAAATCAAGTTTTGAAAGATAAAAATATAATTTTTGAGCATTGAGTGTTTTACTCAGTGCAAATGGAAATAACCTGAAAACAGCTTTATGCTCCAGCAAGATTCTAGGAACATTGTACTGCCCTTCAGGAAGCTCCAATGTCCCACTAAGCTTCTACCTGGTGAATGCCCTTCCTCCGCCCAACTCCCAAACATTAAACAAAGAATACCAATGGGTTTCTAAAATTAAGTCTTCTGGATCCCCAAGCCAACCAACCATCAATGGAAACCAATGGATAGATTAATATCACCTGCGGCTAAAAAAGGACCTTAGTTTTCCAGGTTTTGATGAAGAGTCACACGGACTCGAAACATTAACTCTGTCTACCTCTCCACAGGTGCTGTCAGACCTGTTGAGTTTTTCCAGCAATCTTTTTAGTTTTCCAGGTGTTTATTGAAAGGACTGTTTTTTCATATGCTTCAGAGGAGCTGTCAACAATGACCTGGTGCTCAATTTCTGAGCAAGCGCACACACAAGCTGCACCTGCATACTGAAGCTCAATGACTGAGGTGGGAGCAGTTTTGGTTTGAAGGTGGTGTGGTTGAACAGGTTCCTGTCTATTCTGTAGATTATTCCCACACCTGTGGGAAATTTGCTGGAGGTGTGGTGCAGTGCTGTAGCGAGGAAAATGAAGAGGAGAGTTGGTGCAATGCCACAGCCTTGTTTGGCCCCAGTTTTCACTGTTAGGCTTTGTGCTGGTTCAATTGGTGAGGATCACTGCATTCATGTCATGTGGAATAGGTAGAGGATGATGACAAATTTCTGAGGGCAGCCAAATTTGAGCAGGATATTCCATAAGCCTTTGCAGTTGACAGAGTCAAAGGCTTTCATAAGATCAAAAAGGCCATGTACAGCTGGTGCTGTTATTTGCACTTTTCTTGAATCTGTTACACAGTGAAGATCTTGTCTATGGTGCCTCTCAACGGGCGAAAACTGCACTGCAATTCAGGAAGGAGTTCCTTAGACACTAGGAGAAGACAGTTGAGAACGATCCTTGCAATCGGACTTGTCTCCCTTCTTGAATATAGTCATGATCACAAGGTCTATGAAATCCCCCAGTGTGCTTCCTTCTTCACAGCTGAGAGCTACAAGGTTGTGCAGCTGTACCAGGAGTGTACTTACACTCTGTTATAGAATTTCAGCAGGAATTTAATCTGCTCCAGGGGCTTTGTTATTTTTCAGCTGTTGAATGGCTTTTTCAATTTCGTTTTGGAGCGAGATAATGCCAAAATCGAGCTGGACAGGGTATCGGGCATGGAGTTAATGACATTTGAGTTGAAGACAGAGTTTTGGCTGAGGAATTCTTCAAAGTGTTCTTTCCAGCAACCACTAACTGCTTCCCTGTCCTCAACGAGCTCCCCTCCATGTCTGGCTCTCAGTGGGGCGGGCCCTTGTGTGCTAGGGCCATAGATCATTTTGACAGTGCTGAAGAAACCACACATGTTCTTGGTGTGCACAAGTTTTTGGATTTCCCGTGCTCTTTCTACTTGCCATTTTGCTCTTTATGTAGCGGGTTCTAGGCTGTACAGACATCCGTAGGATGATATCATGATGAAGTTTGTTGTCCACGAAAGCTTTGCCCTTATGCTCGATTAGGTCCTGAATCATTTTTGTCAAACCAATCCTTATATTTTCTGGTAGAGAGACCAAGGACTTCTTCTCAGGTCCTTGTTATGGTGGCCTTTAGGGACGCACTGTAGCTCCTGGTGGTTTGAGGTTGAGACATTGGCAGTGAGGCACTGACTGAGAAGAGCGTCCTTGGTAGAATCTTTGAGGTCTTCGATATTAATTTTCTTGCAGCATTGCTTCTGTTGACTCCGTTGTTTTGGGGGCCAGGTTGATGGAAATAATGGGTTGAACAAGGCAGTGATTAATCTAGCAGTCATTAGTAGCTGTCATGGCACAGGTGACGTGGACATCTCTGTGGTCCCTTGCTCAAATTATCACATTCTCAAGCAGGCGTCAGTGCTTGGACCTCAGATGTTGCCATTGTCTTGTGCTTGCCTCAACGTTGGAACCGGGTGTTGGTTATGACAAGATCAGGTTCTAGACATTTCTTCAAGATGGGGACTCCTTTGGAGCTTGTTTTCCCTTCTACTTCCTTGCCCATCACACCCTTCCAGAGATACGCAACCTTCCGGATTCTGGTGTTGAAATCTCCAAGGAGGATAGGTTTGTCACCTACTGTGACTCAGATTGCTCAAGGTTGGTGTAGAATCCCTCCTTGGCCTTGTCTGTTGCCTCAAATGTAGGAGCGTATGCGCTGATGACTGTAGCATGCTGATACCTCATTGGGATGAGTCAGACAGTCATAAGGTTTATCCTGCAGAGGGAGTCGCTGTGATGCCAGACCAGCTTACTTTTGATGGCGAAGTCTATCCAGTGGAGGAATCATTCCTCCTCTGGAAAGCCCTTCTGGAAAAAGGTGCACCCGCTGCGTTGCTCCTTCAGTTGGCCTTCTCCCACAAGTCATGTCTCACTTAGGGCAGCATTGACGATGTCAAGACACCCGAGTTCCCTGCAATGATGGCAGTATGGCACTCAGGTTGCCACTGTTGGGGTTGTCTGTGAGGGTTCTGACATTCCAGGTCACAAACTTCATTTTGAATGAATAGAAGATGCCTGTGGTGATTTTTGTTAACATGGGATGGTCATTGCACACCAACTACCACATGGTCTCAGCAGAGCTGGGCTTTGGCCCAATGGCGAGGGCTTATTATTTTATAATCAATAGCTGAAAGTGTTCAAAGAAAGATGAAAAAATACCTCCTTTTAGCACCCTCACACTTTTTCTCCAGTTTTGCCGGAAGTAGTGGCCAGGAGATTAATTGTAAATTTTTGGAGATGCTAGGACAATGATGAAGTTTTGGCAAGCCTATTTCCCACTTGAACTCTCCCCAACACCTCTCTCCACAAAGCCCCGATTAGGCAATCTTGTGGTTTAAAAAACTGGCTCCTTTATTATAACAAAAAAGCATGGCTACCAATGCAGAATAATTCAGTCCAAATACAACTGTGTGTGTGTGTGTGTGTGTGTGTGTGTGTGTGTGTGTGTGTGTGTGTGTGTGCGTGCGTGCGTGCGTGCGTGCGTGCGTGCGTGTGTGTGTGCGCGCGCGTCCCTCTCCTCCTCTCTCTCGAGATCACAGTTTAATGTATTGTGTTCTCGTTGCTGTCCTAACTTATAAAAAATTTATCAAGCTAAATTGCCAAAAACATACAGTAGCTGTGCTGTGAAGTACTGTAGTTATACAGTGACTAATACTGTACATTTATATAAAACTACAGGACTTCAAAATACCCCTGAGCGCTTTATAACTCAGTTACCTCCTACCAATTATTATAATGTATTCCATATTGGTTTATACATTTTTTTCATATATTGTGCACTCTCAGCAATAGATTTCTGGTTCAGCAACACAACTCTCAGTAGGGAGAAAATGCATACAACAATTTGAACACTGTTTACAGGTCATTAACAAAGCTCTTAATGCACCATTTTACAAAGGTTAAATGACTGAAGCTGAGTACGAGCAGTGATGAGCTACGCATTTGACTAAAAATTAGTCTCTCAAATTCATGCATTTTAATTCAATTATTTTTAAATGCAAGGTGAAGAATGCTTGGGGCAAATATAAAACACTTCAGTTTAAGCACCAAACTCCTCTAGGTACAGAGTAAAAAAACATTCCAATTCATCCAATGTGGGTTAGGCCCACCCTCATAACAGATTGTATGTGCATCTTTTTGGGATAAGGCATAATAAGTGCACATTTCTAAACACCTATTTATGGTCTATGGAGTGAGAAAGTGGTTTTAGTTGAAGGTTGTTATCCTTGGTGACCTAAAGGTCAGAGTGGTGCTGTTATTTACATATGAACAATCTGAAATAGGGACAGAAGTAGACCATTTGGCCTGTTGAGCCTACTCTGCAATTCAATAATATCAAGGCTGATCTGTTCCTATTTCCAGTTGCACATTCCCATCGACCCCCACTAACCAGTGATTCCCTTGCCTAACAAGAATCTATCTACCTTCATCTTAAGAATATTCAATGACCCCACTTCCAACGCCTTCTGAGGCAGAGTGTTCCAAAGTTGCACAACCCTCAAGAGAAAAAAATTCTCCTCATCTCTGTCCTAAAAGGGCAACCCCTAATTTTAAAACAGTGCCCCTAGTTCTGGACTCACCACAACAAGAAACATATTTTCCATGTCCACCTTGTCAAGATCATTCAGGATCTTATATACTTCAATCAAGTCACCCCACACTCTTCTGAAATCCAGTGGAAGCAAGCCCAGTCTGTCCAACCTTTCATCCTAAGACAACCCGCCCATTCCATATATCAACTAGTAAACCTCCTCTGAACTGTCTCCAACGCATTTACATCCTTCCTTAAATAAGGAGGCCAAAACTGCACAAAGTATTCGAGGTGCAGTCTCACAACAATCCTGTAAAACTGAAGCATAACATCCTTACTTTTATGTTCAATTCGTCCCATATTAAAGGATAGCATTCCATTAGCCTTCTTAATTATTGCTGTACCTACATACTAACTTTTTGTGACTCATGCACTAGAACACCTAGATCCCTCCGCACCTCAGAATTCTGCAGCCGTTCTCTGTTTAAGTAATAATCTACTTTCTTATTCTTCCTGCCGAAGTGAATAAATTCACATCTTCCCACATAAGACTCCATCTGCCAGATTTTTGCCCACTCACTCAACCTATCTATATCAGTCTGCAACCTCCTTATGTCCTCTTCACAACATGCTTTCCTACCTATCTTTGCATCATCTGCAAATGTACCTAACTTCGCTCCTCTCATCTAAGTCATTGATGTAAATTGCAAAAAGTGGAGGCCCCAGCACAGTCCTCCTGTAGGACTCCACTCATCACATCCTGACAATCGGAAATAGATCCATTTATGTGTTCTCATGGTTTTCTGCCAGCTAACCAATCTTCTATCCAGGCTAATATGTTACCCCCTACACAATGAGCTTTCATTCTCTGCAATAACCTTTCATGTGGCACCTTATCAAGTACCTTCGGGAAATCCAAGTACAGTACGTCTCTAGGCTCCCCTTTATCCACAGCGCATGTTACTCCTTCAAAGAACTCTAATAAATTGGTTAAACATGATTTCTCTTTCACAAAACCATGTTGACTCTTCCCAATTACCTCAAGTTTTTCCAGGTGCCCAGCCATAACCTCTTTAATGATCGACTCTAACACCTTCCCCCACAACAGAGGCCAAGCTTACTGGCCTATAGTTTCCTGTTTTCTGCCTCCCTCCCTTCTTGAACAGAGGGGTTATATTTGCTCCTTTCCAGTCCCATGGAACCTTTCCAGAATCGAGCAAACTTTGGAAAATTAATACCTACACATCTACGACCTCATTAGCCACCTCTTTTAAGACCCTAGCATGAAGTCCATTGGGACCGGGAGACTTGTCAGCCCGCAGCTCCATCAGTTTGCTCAGTACCGCTTCCCTAGTGATTGTAATTTCACCAAATTCATCTCTCCGTTCCACCTTCTGATTTATAGATATTACTGGAATGTTTTTTGAATCTTTATAGTGAAGACAGAAGCAAAATATTTGTTCATTTCATCTGCCATTTCCTTATTATCTACTATTAACTCCCCACTGTCACTCTCTAAAGGACCAACACTCATTTTATTTACTCCTTTCCTTTTTAAATATCTTTAGAAACTCTTGCTATCCATTTTTAAATTTGACACTATTCGCTTACCTCAGGAATTTAGCTTTGAATTCAGTCAAACTATTGAGACAAAAAAAAATCTCTGGTATGCTCCTAGCATTCCATATTTTGATTGGGACATTAAACTAAGGCCCCTCTGCCCTTTCATGTGGAAATAAAAACCCAAAAGCACTGCTTGAAAAAAGGGCAGGAGTGCTCTCACCAGTGGCCTGGACAATATTTATCTCTCAATCAACATCACTAATCGTCATTATCACACTGCTGTTTGTAGGGGCTTGCTGTGTGCGAATTGACTGCAGTGACTATGCTTCAAAAGTCTTTCACTGCCTGTAAGGTGCTTTAGTACATCTTAAAGCAATGAAAGGCACTTTTCTGTGTTTTATGTTTCTATATAAATGCAAGGCTCTTTTTTCTTTAACTTTGAATATTCTTATAAAGCCCAATGGATTTCGCCCACAGCACAAAGAGGTCCTACAGTTTGGCACAAATGGGTAAATCTTGTTCTGAAGCCATTAAAACAGGTGGTGCAGAAGATACAGAAAATTCACAATGTAAAGAAATTTCTCCTTATTTCCCAAAAGGATTTATTCATACAATTTTTTTTAATTATGGCCCCCTAGTTTTGGATTCTCCCAAAAATACACACATTCTCTCCACATCTCTACTCTGTGTATCGCATTCATAGTTTTAAAGATGTCTATCAGGTCACCTCAAAGTCTTATTCCTTTTAAAGAGAAAAGATCCAAACAGTTCAACCTTTCCCGATAGCTGTAATGTCCAAATTCTGGTATCATCATGTAAATCTTTTCTCCACTGTGTCCTTTTGTAGCATGGAAACCAGAATTGTGCACAGTATTTATGTGCATCCTGATCATGGCCCAACTCAAGTTCAACATAACTTCATTACTTTTGAACTCTATACCCCTAAAAATAAATCCCAGTCCTTCGTTAACATTTTAATTGCTTTGTTAACCTGCAATGCTGCTTTTAATGGCATGCTCATTTTGTGCTTCTACCCATTTAGTTTCATATTTTCTATGGTGCCTATGATGCTTATTATTTTTTTTTCCACCAAAGTGCATCATCTCGCACTTGTGGACAGAATTTTACGTTCCACAGGTGGGTGCACGTCCAACTCGATTGGGCATAAAATCATGCAAGATAGCATCAGGTGAGCACCCCGACATCATTGCGCACTCGCACAACATTTTGCTTGGCGGGCGCACGTGGCAGTCAAAAGCACGCCCACCAACAATTAAGCGACAATCAAGTACATTAACGGCACAATTGAAGACGATTTTTCGTGGCCTGCCCAGCCTTACGGTTGCTGGACGGCCAATCGGCCAGGCAGCCTTTACATTTCAAATGAAACCTCATCCAAGGGCGGGATAAAACCTCTGTTAGGAAATGAAATAAAAATAAAAACTGGGGACAGCATTTTTATGAGGTATGCTTTCAGATGCTTGATTGTGATGAATGGACAATTTTTTTTTTGCAGCTTTCTGATGCTTTGTTTTATTATTTGCAGGCTGTCTGCCTTCAGAGGGCTATCTCACCCGCGCCAGCAGCGACGTCGTCACCCGCCCTTTTCCTGCCCCCAACCCGGCAGTGCTGATCTTTTCAGCGCACGTTTCACAATAGCTGACGTTAATTGGCCAGCCAGTGTGAAATCGTAGACAGGGGCCCATTTCCTGACCACTCCTGGGCCCGCCTTTGTTAAAGATTTTTTGCCACTTAGCTGCCCAGTCTCAGTCTGCAAGTTTTCTAGGCTTGTTCATACTTAAGATTCATGCTACTCCGTGTTATTCATTATTGAACCAAATCCTATCCAGCGCCTTAACCTCTTATCCCACTACTTTAGTATCACTCAGATTACAAGCTAAGTAGGGGCTTGCTGTGTGCAAATTAACTGCAGTGACTATGCTTTAGAAGTGTTTCATTGGCTGTAAGGAGCCTGAGTATATCCAAGGCCATGAAAGGCACTCTTCCATGGTTTATGTTATGCAAAGTTCTTTTTCAAGTTTGAATATTCTCATAAGGCCCAATGGTCTTGGCCCTCAGCACAAAAAAATGTCCTACAGTTTGGGGTGTTTTGTGCACCTAGCGCTGCTGGTCCTGATTACATCCAATTTGGTTAACATAAGGCAGTCAAAGCAGAAATGCTTTGAGCTCAGTGGAATCACTGATCTGGATACTGCAGAAGAAAACTACAATTACACAATGTGCATACAGACAAGGGTTTTTTTTAAAACATGCTATATTTCCTAAATCTTTCTAAAGTTTGTAGGAGAGAGTTGGGGGGGATCATTTAATTAGCTGGTAGTGTGTCTGGTGGGGACACCACTGTCTTCCTTTTCCAGTTACAATTAAGTCCAGGGTGGGAAAGCTTGTGGAGTGCCTTGCTGCCCCACTGCCAATTCAGGCCCATAAGTAGGCAATTAATGTCCATTTAAGGCAGGTGGGAGAGTCGCCATGCATAAAACCTGAAAAACAAAGCACACCCCCCCCACCCCGTGACAAGGGTCCTTGATCCTGGGCAAGACCCGCTGCTGGCCACTTAAAGCACTTAATACAGCAGGCTTTTCTCAAAGGAGGTGACACGGGCTCTTGCCAGCAGACAAGACCCCAATCACCTGGATTAAATTCCACTCCAGTTATATCACTGAGAATGCTAATTCCTACTTCCACAATACAATATTTGGCATGTACTGTACCAGAATATAATAAACTTAATCATCCCTACATTACAACAGTGGAGTATAAGTACTTCATTAGCTGCAAAGTGCTTTGAGACATCTGGTGGTCATGAAAGGCACTATATAAAGGCAAGTCTTTGTTTCCTTTTGGCGCCACAACCAGAAAACCTATTGAGCACATTGCAGCTGTAAGAATTAGATGCATTCACATGCACTGCTAATACATGTTGTGAATACAAGTTAAAAACTGCTTCCTTGCTAGTTTCAGAATAACTTCCGTGATCAGGTTCACAGCATGCTAACGTTTTCACATCTTTTCTTTCTTGAAATTTTCACACCACAGAGTTTAGAGACACAAATGATAACTTGCAGCAGCAGAGATTGATAACCTCAAGTCTAGTTTGTACCATGAAGGTAATAACAGGGCTGTTATTCCCGAGTGAAGTGTTCAGTATGGTCATGTGGCAAATTAAATTCTTTCCCAAGTCCCACTAGCCCTTACACTAATGGGTATACAGAAAGGCTATAATGTTTTTCTACCTGATGGCTGGAAGATATATCAATTATTATGGCCTGAGTTGGGACATTTGGAGCTAGTTTTATAAAGTTAACTCAGTAAACAAATATCACGTTTTTTAATTCAAAAGGAAGAGTCGCATTATGTCATTGAGGAGTGACAAGTATTGCCATTTAGGACAACGCACTGACAATTACGTTGTAGCTACCAATCATCCAGAGAAATGCACAGGCGATTCTGGCAACAAGAGTAGAATGTAACAGTCACCTCTCGTTGCACCAGACAGCATCTAATTCCTACTGATGGAGTAGGGGAGCATGTGGGAGCGAAAGCGAACATGAATGTTAGAGAGAGAGAGAGAGAGAGAGAGAGTGCACACAGGAGCAAGTGAAAATATCTGTGCAGTATGAGAACAAAGATGACAATCACATCCTTTCTGGTCTAGAGTTATCATCTAAAAATGACACTGAATAATCAGGTTCAGCTTTGTAAAAAAAACTAAATTCTAAGTCTCCTGAGACAAACCCAGAATAATTGCCTCCTCGTTGCGCTTTTTCAATAATTCGGATGGCAAACCGTGCCACAAACCTGATCAGAATAAGCATACTTTTCATATTTCCATATTAATTTCATATTCACCTGCAACTATGCAAGTACAAAAAGAGAATTTCATACCAACTGATTAAAATTCTGAAATGCATTCCCAACAATGCGAAGATTTAAAGAAACTCCCCATCACTCATACAGCCTAACTGAGATACCTCAATACGTGCACAAAGTTGAGATTTCTCCTTCTGCTGTCTCTCAAGCGACCGTTTCAGCTCTTCAGCCTCAGAAAGGACAGCGTTACGGTTTAACTGTGCTCGGAGCTCCAAAATCTGTTTCTCCAGCAATTGCTTCTCATGATCTGATCTCCCAGCCCCTGCAACACAAGAAACTTGATAACTTAGGAAGGGAAAAAACAATGGTGGAGCAGGAAAAACCTATTAGACACTGACGTCCAGATTTCTATACCTCCCAGATTCCAAACTGGTCAAGAACCCAGGTTCCAAAAAAAAAAAAAAAAAAAACCATCAACCCCATCATGAGCAATGTCATGGGAGACCCGCGCATAATAAATTAAACAACTCAATTATGATGATTTAGTAAAGGAATCCCTCAAGATGTGACATCATGGATTAATAATTGAGACACATCAAAACTAGCTATATCATACAATTAGCGAAAAGTACACAGCACAGAGGAAGTCATTCATCCCACCGTGCCTGTACCGGCTCTTTCGAAGACCAATCCAATTAAGCCCAGTGCCATGCCCAGTAAATTGGCATGTCATAACTTTAAAGATGGACTGCATTCAGTATAGAACTTTCTGGAACTGCCTTTTCTTTTTAAAAATGGACATTAAACGTCTGCCAAGATGACTGCCTCCTTAAAGGTAACTTTTGCAATTTCTGCACAGACTACCTCAAGTCTCCAGAATGGTTCTAATTGATAGACCATGGATGGGGTGTCCCCTTGAATGGACATACCAAGACAAAAAAGATCTGTGGAATTCACATCTCCTATTATCTGTGGACTCATCCAAAACTCAAAATCAATGGTCTGCTAGACTTAATGCCTCTGAGCTTAAAACATAACAAGAACTGTAGAGAAATCAATCTGCGAACAATAGTTGCAGAGACAGCAGCAGACAAGGAAGCAACAATTTTGCCTTTTAAAACCTGATAGTGCAATATCTTAGTCTCCCAGCCTGTTCCTTTTCAAGTCCACCGGTATAGAAACGTGAACTTCTGGTCAGACGACTACAAGTAACTAACTTTGTGACTTGCTGAACAATTAACTCTTGGAAGGAATCCTGCAATAATCCTGATATACAATTCCAGCTATTTGAATCCACCTAGACTACCCTGCAGGGCTGAAGATGCCTTCTTCAATGGGCCTGTAACATATGCTTGTTTCCCAAGATGAGACAAGCAAATGACTTACAAACTGTTCCTTTGTTTGTAATTGGTGAAAGTGCACTATACCCTGTAGCTATATTCTTCTCGAGTGTGAGAATGATATAGTGTTAGACTTTTAGGATGAATGCAAGGATAAATAGTCCTCTTTATTTAAACCCACAAAAGCTTGCTGCTGGTTATTCCAATCAGTCCAGGACTAAGAAACACACACATCCTCCTTTTCAAAAAAACACACTGATTGCAGACAGTAAGGGAAGGAAACTGGGGTTTCAATTCTCTCTCATCCTTGTCTGTAACACTGGTTTCCTAGGAATGCAATTAGTACCACTCTCCTGAGATAGTCATTAATAAATCCAATGGGAAATTCAGGTTAAACTTCTTTACCCAGGTAAGAATGTGGAACATGTTACCATAAGTAGTTGAGATGAACAGCATAGATTGATTTAAGCTAGATAAGCACGCAAGGGAGAAAGGAATTGTATGTCCTAATATATTTAGATGATGAGGGTTGGGAGGAAAATCATGTAGAATATAAACCCCAGCATAGATTTGTCAGGACAAATGGCCTGTTTCAGTACTACAAATATTTTGCAATACTTCATATGCTGAAGGTCGTGACGAACGTGAGGAAATTATTTTGGAGTGGTGGGAAAGAGTAAAAGTGTCAAGGGAGAGATACGCTCATTCTGGCTGCTTGAGAAGTCATCGAACCTCTTTCTACATTGAAGCCAGGTTCTAGGGGTGATGCTGATGCCACTGTCCCTTGTCAGCTGCTAGTTATTGACCCTCAGACTGCTCCTGAGAGTATTGGGAAATAGACCCTCTCTCCAAGCCCTGACATTCTCCACGAAGGCATCCAAGGAGGTATCAGGTATTTCTAAGGGCAGCCCTGCTCGCAGTAGTTTGACATCCAAGTCTGAAAACTGCTGATTGCATGAAGAAAGCAGATGGGGCTGCCCACTTCCCAAAGTAATTGGATGGGCAGCTTCTCAATCACGCCAAACTGAGATTACATTACATACATATCCAGGAGTCAAAATCAGCCAGGCCTTATGCTGGTCACAGTATGGGAACTTCCCGCTCACCCTCTCCGCCCCCAGTTCTCCCGTTCCTGCCCTAGCACATTCCACATTCTTACCCGAGACTTCCTGCTCGCTCTCCCTCCCACTCCTATCCAGACAATTGTATGGGGGCTTCACGCTCATCCTGCTCTCCCATTTTGATGGTAGTGTGGGGGCTTCCTGCTCACCACCCCAACATTAACCCTTTGCCAATAGTGCAGGGATTTCCCAATCAACCTGCTCACCCCTCCCCCAACTATTCCGAGTTATAGAGGCTCTTACAGACTTCCATAGATGCTGCTCAAAAATGCACAGCGAATCAGAAAATAATGTATTCCTATTTATTGTGCGGTACAAATATGGATCAGAACACATCCAAGTCAGATTTTTAAAAACCCCAGATCACCAATTCGGAGCTCTTAATGGCCTTCTCTCTTCCCAGACTTCACATGTGGTCTATCAATGAGATGTTAATGAGGCAACAAAGTCCTGCATTCTAAGCAGAATTCCTCCTTTTAACTGCCAGCATACATACCCAGTTACATCTGAAAAAAAAAGTGCTTCAAAGTGCTCAATCTTTGCTACAGAAGCAAGTATTTTCAAAAATTCAAGTAAAGCATGGAACTCTGTTTACCTCCCCTTCCCCTTCCTTGAGGTAAGCTGCTACAATGGGGCCTCATCTACTGGCCGAATGGAATGCCCACTTTGTTGTGACCTCCATAACTCTTTTTTTAAAACAAGTCAATCAGCAAATTTAACACATCGCTTTTTATAAAATCAGGGAAGTTTCACCCAGACACAGACAAATAAAACAGAAGTCTGACAACAACTTGAAGAGGGCCCTGTGACTGAAAGAAGCTTTTACACCACTCCATCATTTAGGACTTCCTAACCTCAACATCTTACCTCTTCTCTACATCAGGTGAAATCTGATGAAATCAAATGGTAGCTGTCAGCAGGATGATGAATTTCCTGTTACCGTAATAACTTCGAAACCATCCTTGAAACTAGATAGTTATGAAGGAGGGAGGGAAAGAGGCCAAGACTTCAAATTTAGGTTAGCAGAGATTTCAGTGTGGTTAAAAGTGAGAAATGAAGCAAAAATATAAATTCAGGTCAAGTAACAAACACTAGAAATATTGAACAATAGGAGGAAATAGTAGAGACCACAACTTACCTATACCGGAATGCTAGAAAATGATTCCAAATAATGATTCTATGGTTCTATATAGCAGCACTAAACTACAACTTTACAGGGAATACAGAAATATGGTTCATTCCAATGGCTGCAAAATGCATTTGAACATTCAGAGGTTGTGAAAGGTGCTATAGAATCTTTGTACATAAGAGAATTCAAGAAACTAAGGAATGAGTTGATACCTCTGGATATGACAGAATGAAGTAATCTGGCTGAAGTTGAGCTATGGTGAATAATTAAAAACAAGATGTCTGCTTCTTTGAGCAAGAAATGAACCAGA
The DNA here is from genome assembly GCF_017639515.1 of Carcharodon carcharias. Classification (NCBI taxonomy): domain Eukaryota; kingdom Metazoa; phylum Chordata; class Chondrichthyes; order Lamniformes; family Lamnidae; genus Carcharodon; species Carcharodon carcharias. Next base: position 104,230,493 of record NC_054486.1, read on the forward strand.
GCTTCCTCTGAGGATGCAGCCCACAAGTTGGACACAGAATAACTCCCAGGTATTCTTCCAATCTGATCAGAATTTTGTTAATATTTGTTCTTGGGATATGGGTATCGTTGACAATGCCAGCATTTATTGCTCATTCCTAATTGCTTTCAAGAATGTGCTGGTGAGTGGCCTTCTTGAAATACTGCAGTTCATCTGGTATATGTACACCCAGAGCGTTATTAGGAACAGAGTTCCAGGATTTTGACCCAGTGACAGTGAAGGAACGACAATATAGATTCATGCAAACATACAAATTAGGAGCAGGAGTAAGCCATTCGACCCCTCGAGCCTGCTCTGCCATTCAATAAGATCATGGTTGATCTGATTTTAACCTCAAACCCACATTCAAGTCAGGATGGTGTGTGGCTTAGAGGGGTACTTGCAGGTGGTGGTGTTCCCTTGTGTGCTGCCCTTGTCCTTCCAGGTGGCAGAGTTGCAGGTTTGGAAGGTGTTGCCAAAGGAGCTTAGCAAGTTGTTGTAGTTCATCTTGTAGATGGTACACACTGCTACCACTGTGCATCAGTAGTGGAGGAAGTAAATGTTTACATTGATGAATAAGGTTTCAGTCAAGCAGGCAGCTTAGTCCTGGATAGTGTCGAGCTTCCGGAATGTTGTTGGAACTGTACTCATCCAGGCAAGTGAGATGTATTCCATTCTGCTTTGTACCTTTGTGGATGGCGGACAGGCTTTGGGAAGTTAGAACGTGAGCTACACCCTGCAGAATTCCCAACCTCTGACATGCTCTTGGAGCCACAGTGCTTATAATGGCTAATTCAATTCAGTTTCTAGTCAATGGTAACCCCAGGATGTTGGTAGTGGGAGATTCAATGATGGCAATGTCGTTGAATGTCAAGGGGAGATGGCTAGAATCTCTCTTGTTGGATATGGTTACTGCCTGAGCTTTGTATGGTATGAATGCTACTTGCCAATTATCAACCTAAGACTGACTGTTGTCCAGGATTTGCTGCACATGGGCACAGACCACTTCAATATCTGAGCAGTTTCCAATTGTACTGAACATTGAGGCAACCATTAGTAAACATCCCCCTGTCCTAATGATAGAGGGAAGGTCATTGATGAAGCAGCTGAAGATAGTTGGGCCAAGAACACTGCCCTGTGTAACTCCTGCAGCAATATTCTGTGACTGAGATGATTGGCACAACCATCTTCCTTAATGCTAGGCATGACCCAACTATTGGAGAGATTTTCCCCCGGTTCCAACTGACTTCAATTTTACTAGGGCTCCTTGATATCAAGGTAGTCACTCCCACCTCGAATTTAAAATGGGCATAAACCAGCATGAAGAATCAAGGTCCAAGGAAATAACTAAAGCCATATCAGTTTGTGTCTCCTTTAAGTGTGAAATTAAAGTTCCAACACGTTTTAGCATCATTCATTCACATCAGCATAGCCAGGATTAAGAACCTGCAATCAAGAAAGCCTTTCCATTCATAATGTGGCACGTTTATGCCATAAAAATGCATTAAAAGAAACAGAACATACAGAGCAAGTCTCAGTGAGGATAAATGCTTCTAAAAAAGCTCAATAAACCACCAGAAACAATGACTTTCAATCCTGCTGACTTTCTTTCCTTTAAACTAACAGAGGGAGTGGCGGGAGGGTTCGGATGAAGGGAAGCTTAGAAATCCAAAGAGAAAGGTTGAGGTATCGAAACAGTATAGTGACGTGTGTAAAGACAAGCAGAGCAGGACAGGAAGGGACAGACAGTTTAACAAAAAAATGTACATCAGCGAATAAGGCCATTGCAGGGAATAAAGTAAGATAAATTAAATTAAAGATTCTTTATCTGAATGCACAAAGCTTCTGCAATAAGACAGATTAATTAATGGCACAAATAGAGGTAAATGATTTAGATCAAATCGCACTTACAGAAACACAGTTACAAGATGATCAAGGTTGGGAAATAAATAGTCCAGTGTACACAATATTTCGGAAAGACAGGCAGAATGGTAAAGGATGTGGGATAGCCCTTATAGTAAAGCATGACATAAGGACTTTGGTGAGAAAGGATCTGGACTCCAAAGGTGATGAAATAGAATCAGACTGGATTGAAATTAGGAATAGTAAGAGTCAGAAAACACCTAGGGGGCCCATAAACTACTTCCATAACAGTAGTTATATCATCAGGCAGAGCATTAAACAAGAAATTATTGGAGTCTGGAACAAAGCAAATATAATAATTGTAGGGGACTTTAATCTTCATATAGACTGGGACAGTTAAATTGGCAAGAATGGTCCAGATGATGAGTTTGTAGTTTGTTTTCATGATAGTTTCTCGGAACTAAAGCTATCTTAGATCTATTTTTGTGTAATGAAGAAGGGTTAATTAGTAATGTCATAGTAAAAGATCCACTGGGAAATAGTGACCATAATGCCATTTAATTCCAGGTTATGAGACATATTCCAATGACAAAATAAAATCTTAAACTTAAACAAAGCCAATTACATAGTTATGAGGGGAGAACTGGCTAAGGTTAATTGGGTAAGTAGACTAAAAGGTATGGAGGTAAATAAACAGTGGGAAACATTTAAACAATTCAAAATGTTCAACAAAAATACATTCCATTGAAGAACAAAAACTCAGCAAGAAGGACCCATCTGTGGCTCACTCAGGAAGTTAAGGATAGTATTAGATTAATAGAAGAGACTTACAATGTTGCAAAAAAAAGTCTAAAGATCAGAAGTGTTTTAGAAACCAGCAAAGGGCACCAAAAGTTGATAAAAAGGAAAAAAAATAGAACATATGAGAGTAAACCAGCCAGAAACATAAAAACTGATTGTAAGAGCTTTTATAAACATATAAAAAGGAAGAGAGTAGCTAAAGTAAACATTGTTCCATTAGAAACAGAGGCTGGAGAAATTATCATGGGGAACAAGGAAATGGTAGAGGCATTGAACAAATATTTTGTGTCTGCCTTCACCTTAAAGGGGGCTTTTTTCAAGTTGGCATGTAGTGAATAGTGGAGTGCCACAAGGATCAGTGCTAGAGCCTCAGCTATTTAAAATCCACATTAATGACTTAGATGAAGAGACAGAGAGTAATGTATCTAAGTTTGATGACGATACCAAACTAGGCAGAAAGGTAAGCTGTGGGGAGGACACAGAGGGTGTAAAGAAATATAGACAGGTTAGGTGAGTGGGCAACAAGATGGTAGATGGAGTATAATGCAGGGAAGTGAAAAGTTATTCAATTTGGTCATAAGGATAAAAAAAGAATATTTTTTCAAAAAGATAGGAAACTTGTAAGTGTTGATGTTCAAAGAGACTTGGGTGTGCTGGTACAAGAAATGCAGAAAGATAGCATTCAGCTGCAGCAAGCAATTAGGAAGATAAATAGAGGCATTCCACAGGGATCATTCCCTCTGGGACACCCTGGCCCACTCCTCCATCACCCCCTACACCTCAAACCCCTCCCACGGCACCTTCCCATACAACTGCAGAAGGTGCAACACCTGCCCCTTTACTTCCCCTCTCCTCACCGTCCAAGGGCCCAAACACTCCTTTCAAGTGAAGCAGCATTTCACTTGCACTTCCATCAACTTAGTCTACTGCATTCGTTGCTCCCAATGCAGTTTCCTCTACATTGGAGAGACCAAACGCAGACTGGGTGACCGCTTTGCGGAACACCTTCGGTCTGTCCGCAAGCATTACCCAGACCTCCCTGTCGCTTGCCACTTCAACACTCCACCCTGCTCTCATGCCCACATGGCCGTCCTTGGTTTGCTGCATTGTTCCAATGAAGCTCAACGCAAACTGAAAGAACAGCACCTCATCTTCCGACTAGGTACTTTACAGCCTTCTGGACTGAATATTGAGTTCAACAATTTTAGATTATTTCCCACCTATTTCCATTATTTTTAAATGTATTTCCATCCATTGTTTTACCTCTACCTTTTAACCCTTCTCGATTCCTTCACCCCACCCCACCCCCACTAGGGCTATCTGTACCTTGTTTGTCCTGCTTTCGATCCTTAATTAGCACATTCCTTAGATAATATCACCACCTTCAACACCTCTTTGTCCTTTTGTCTGTGACATCTTTTGGTTATCTCCACCTATCACTGGCTCTACTTGTCCCAACCCCCTTAAACCAGCTTATATTTCACCTCCCTTCTATTTTTACTTAGTTCTGTTGAAAGGTCATTCGGACTCGAAACATTAACTGTGTTCCTCTCCGCAGATGCTGCCAGACTTGCTGAATTTTTTCAGGTATTTTTGTTTTTGTTTAAGATAAATGGAATGCTGCCCTTTATTACAAGGAGATTGGAGTACAATAATAAAGTCTTGCTACAGTTGTACAGGGTTTTGGTGAGGTCGCATCTGGAGCCCTGTGTGCAGTTTTGGTCTCCACATTTAAGAAAGGATATACTTGTATTAGAGGCGGTGCAGCAAAGGCTCACTAAATTAGTCCCTGGGATGAGGAGGTTGTCCTGTGATGAGAGGCTGAGTAAATTGGGCTTATACTGTCTGGAATTTAGAAGAATAAGAGGTGATCTCATTGAAACCTACAAAATTCTGAAGGGGATTGATAGGTTAGATGCCAAGAGATTGTTTCCGCTGGCTGGGGAGTCTAAAACACAGGGGCAGTATTTCAGCATAAGCAGGATAAGGGGACCATCGTTTAGGACTGAGGTGAGGAATAAATTTCTTCACTCAAAGGATTGTGAATCTTTGGTATTATGTACCCCTGAGGGTTGCGGATGCTCCATCGTTGAATACACTTAAGGCTGGTATAGACAGATTTTTGGTCTCTCAGGGAGTTAAGGGATATGGTGAGCGGACAGGAAAATAGAGTTGAAGTCCAAGATCAGCCATGATCATATTTATTGGCGGAGCAGGCTCGAGGGGCCATTTGGCCTGCTCCTGCTCATAGGCTCAGACTCATTGACGTTTACAGCACAGGGGGCCACCATTTGGCTCATTGTGTCCGTGCTGATCAACAAAGATCTGACAACACTAACCCCACTTTCCAGCGCTTGGCCCATAGCCCTGGCGACTATGGCAACACGTGAATATCTAAATACTTCTTAAATGTTACAGGAGTTTCTGACTCAACCACCCTTTCAGGTAATGAGTTCCAGACTCCCAACACCGTCCGGGTGAAAAAATTTCTCCTCAACTCCCCTCTTAGCCTTCTACCTCTTACCTTAAATATATGCCCCTGGTTATTGATCTCTCTAATAGAAAAAATGCCTTCCTATCTACCCTATCTATGCCCCTCATAATCTTATACACCTCTATCAGGTCCCCTCTCAACCTTCACTGCTCCAAAAGAAAACTCCAGCCTATCCAATCTTTCCTCACAACTCAAACCCTCCAGCCCAGGCAGCATCCTGGTAAATCTCCTCTGTACCCTCTCCAGTGCAATCACATCCTTCCTATAATGTGGTGACCAGAACTGCACACACTACTCCAGTTGTGGCCTAACCAGTGTTTTATACAGTTCCAGCATAACCTCCCTGCTCTTGTATTCTATGCTTCGGTTAATAAAGGCAAGTAGCCCATACGCCTTCTTAACTACTTTATATACCTGCCCTGCTTCCTTCAGGGATCTGTGGATGTGCACACCAAGGTCCCTCTAATTAACAGCACTTTCCAGGGTCCTACCATTCATAGTGTAATCCCTTGCCATGTTAGCCCTCCCCAAGTGCATTACCTCACACTTTTCCGGGTTGAATTCCATTTGCCACTGCTCTGCCCACCTGACCAGTCCACTGATATCCTCCTGCAGTTTACAACTACTCTCCTCACTATTTACCACCCTACCAATTTCCATGTTAATCCATGAACTTCTTTATCATACCTCCTATGTTTAAGTCCAAATCATTTATGTACACCACAAACAGCAAGGGTCCCAGCATCGAGCCTTGCAGAACCCCACTGAAAGCAGACTTCCAGTCACAGAAACATCCCTCTACCATTACCCTCTGTTTCCTGCCACTCAGCCAATTTTGGATCCAATACGCCACTTTGCCTTGGGTCCCATGGGCTCTTACTTTCTTCACCAGTTTGCCATGAGGGACCTTATCAAAAGCCTTGCTAAAGTCCATGTAGACCACATCAAACACATCAAAAACCCTCATCAACACTCCAGGTTGCCTCCTGAAGAAATTCAATTGAATTTGTCAAACACAACCTTCCCTTAACAAATCCATGCTGGCTAACCCCAATTAATCTGTGTCTCCCCAAGTGCAGATATATTCCTTCTGGTAACTTCACCACCACTGAGGTTAGACTGACTGGCCTGTAGTTTCCTAGTCTTTTTCTTCCCTTCCTCCCTTTTTTAATGATGGGATAACGTTAGCAATCCTCCAGTCCTCTGGCACCTCACCTGTGGCCAGGGAGGATTTGAAAATTACTGCCAGGGCCCCTGATATCTCTTCCCTTGCCTCCCTCAGCAGCCTGGGATACATCTCATCCGGGCCTGCGGATTTATCCACTTTTAAGGCCGCTAAACCCGCTAGTACAGCCTCTCTCTCTGTTAATTTCCTCTAATATTCCACAGTCCTCCAACCTGATGTCTATACCTGCCTTTTCCATTGTGAAGACCGATGCAAAGTATTCATTGAGGACTGTACCCACATCTTCCGAGTCCACATACAGATTAACTTTACGGTCCCTAACTGGCCATACTCTTTCCCTAGTTATTCTCTTGATCTTTATATATTTTTTAAAAACCCACTGAGTTTTCCTTTATTCTATCCACAAATGCTTTCTCGTGCACTCTTTTAGCTTTCCTAATTTCTTTTTTTTAAGTTCCCCCCTGCATTTTTAAACTCCTCTAGGGACTCTGCTGCATTGAACCCTCGGTATCTGCCGTAAGCTTCTCTTTTTTTCTTAATCCTAACCTCTATCCCCCTTGACAGAAAGGGTTCTCTGGACTCGGTTCCCCCACTTTGCTCCAATTTATGTGCCTGCAATGTGCTCCCCCCACCCTAAATAAATGCAGGTGGAGGACATGAGTGTTGTTGGGGTTGGGGGGGCGGTGCTGGTCAGATTTATGGCAAAGACTTGTTCTGGTGAAGGGTTTGATGAACAGCTATAAAAATATAGTGAACAGTTGGGCAAAAAGACTGCAATCTTTTAAGCCATGTAACTGATTTGTACTATGCTGGTCCTAGGGTGTCAAAGCAGAGGAAATTCCAGGCAAGCAATGGGAGGTGTCTGAGGCTCAGCATGGTCAGGATTCATTAGCATTCTGTCAGCAAAGCACCATACCTTTGGAACAGCTTGCCGATCAGAATGGGTGGACAATCCAGTGGTTTAACCTTCAGAGCCCAGCTGGCCAGTTACACAGGGTAAGTATGGGAGCAGGAGAGGAATTCATATGGATCCAAGGGACGCTTCATCACCTCATTTTAAAAAAAAAATTAAGTTTAAACCTTAATTTAAGCAGCGATTCTTTCAAGCACTATTGCCTATCAACAGCAATCACATCCCTCAATAATACTTGAAAACTGATGTAACAGCACCCTGATTTGAAGGAATAATGAGGCTCCCTGTTGGGCTCCTGGACCACTCATTTCAAGGGCCCCATTACCCCCTCCCACTCCTGCCTGCCTCGTCAAGGGAGTGTAATAGCACAGTAGCAATCCAGAGGGCAGGGCTAATTATCTGGAGACATGGGGGAGAATTTTCTCCCCATGGGGGGGGGGGCACACTGCCATTTTATGTGGGCGGGCCAATTAAGGCCCGCCCAGTGTGACGCGCACCTGGAAGCGCTGTGCGCTCTCTGTGCTGGCAGGGGGAGGAGGCTGAGTCAGTGCCTGTGTTCTTACACGCATGAGCGCAAAAAAGCACAGAAATCTCCCTGAGGCACAGAGCTGCCTCAGGGAGATTAGTTTGAATTTGAAAATTTTAAATAAAGAAAAAAAATATATAAGACATGTCCCCTCATGTGACAAACTTTTATTTAAAATTTTTATTAAAATTTAAAAACCTTCATGAAACCTCATCCTGCCCGTGGATGAAGTTTCACGATAAATGCAAAGGCTGCCTGGGCTCTTCGCCTGCCCGCCAACCTTGGACGGGCAGCTCCGTTAATTAGTTTAATTGATATTTAATGGCCTTGATAAGCCTTTGAAAGTTCGGTGGGCGCGCAGCTAACTCCAGTTCAATTGACATTACATGACACAATTTTAGTTCAATACTGGAAGCTGCTGAAACCATTTGATTTGTTGCTTTAACCGTGTAACACCTTGGCCCGGTACTTGTGATACAAGTCGTAGATGGGAGGAGGCTCATGTCAGAGTTTATGCTGCACATGGACCAGCTTCTGTGCTGTATATTCTATGTAATGCTACCTAAGATCAATAAAAAAATCCATGGTGCAGGATCAAGTTTCTCAGAAAACTCTTTAGGCACAATTATTGTCAAAATGCAGTGACTTATGCAAGCAAACCTGAGGAACGTTTTTCACATAGTATCATCCCAAAAACATGAATAAGATAGATTTGATGATCTTGATTACACAAGGAATGTTGGCAAAGATTCTGCGAATTTTTTGTGAAGAACAATGCCAACAACATCAACATCCATCCAAACTAGCAGCTTGTTCCAACCATTCACCCAAGCCAACCACATCATATCAGAAGGGCACCACCTCCGACAATGCAACACTCGCTTAGAATTACACTGCAATGGCAGCCTTAACTAGATGAAGCAGTTCAAAAAGACTGAATTAGTCAATTTAAATGGAAGATTTGAATTATTGTTTTTTGAAGAAATGAAATGTGCAAAGCACATAGAGGAAAACCAAAATTTGGAAAGGGCGTATGAGAAATGCTTTCAATGTTTAAAGATTCAAAAGGTAATAGGATGCAGGGCAGTGAATTGTGAATTTACAAAAGTTATGCTCAGATGCTACAAGCCCAAGGTTGAAGTTACAAAGCAAGCTTGGACCACTACACAGAGATAAAAACAAAAAAACTGCGGATGCAGAAATCCAAAACAAAAACAAAAACAGAATTACCTGGAAAAACTCAGCAGGTCTGGCAGCATCGGCGGAGAAGAAAAGAGTTGACTCGAAACGTCAATTCTTTTCTTCTCCGCCGATGCTGCCAGACCTGCTGAGTTTTTCCGGGTAATTCTGTTTTTGTTTTTGTTTTGGACCACTACATTCAGTTTATACAACACAAACAGGACAATCCAGCACTGGAGAAGGGAACCAGACTCTTTCTCGGTTTAATGGAATGAGCTGAGGGAATGTAAAGAAGGTCAACTCCAAGTTTTGAGAGGGAACAGGGACATCACATCCATATTAAATGACATAGGTAAATAAAGCTCAGAACACTTTCCAAGTTAGCCAAAATAGGGTCAAAGGAAGGCCAAACTTAAATAAGCAAATTTAAAAATTAGCAAGAACTTCTTTACTCAAAACATAATCTCCCAGGCAGGGCAAGTAGAGCCAAATACATTGATGGAAGTGTGAATGGAATGAAAGGATGAGTTCTGAAGGAACAATTAATCTTTCTGTCCTATGACTTAAAGTCTTATACCATATCATCCCAAAATGTGTTTTTTTTTTAAATGAGAATGTTTTATGAATTTTTGAAAGTACTGTACTTTTAAAGTATTGGTTTGCTCAGTCAATACAGCCCATATGAATTTGTCAGGTTAAAAGTTCCACATTAAAAAGAAAAAAATTCACCAAAGTGTGTTTTTGACATAAGACAAGTCAAACCACAAAAAGCAATTCATGCCATTTTTTTTTCTCTAATTCATTCACAGGGCATGGGCTTCATTGACAGTCAGCATTTATTGCCAGTTCCCAACTGTCTTTGACAAGATGGTGGTGAATATGATGACTTGGATCACTATAGTCCTTGGGCTAAAGATACTCCCACAATGCTGTTAGGGAGGAAGTTTCAGGATTTTGACCCAGTGACAGTGAAGGAACGGTAATATATTTCCAAGTCAGAATGATGGTGGCTTGAACGAGAACTTGCAGGCCACGGTGTTCCCAAGTCCTTCTATGCGATGGCATTTGCAGGTTTGGGAGCTGCTGCTGAAGCAGCCTTGGCAAATTCATAAAATCATAGCAGTTACAGCACAGAAGGTGGACATTCAGCCTGTCTTGTCCTTGCTTCGAGATGGTATACACTGTAACCATGTTGTGCCAGTGGTGGAGCGAGTTAATGTTTAAGATTGTGGATTAAAGCTCATCCCGCTGGTAAAGGTGACAATATTACCATAGGCTCAAATTCTTCTTCATTGAAATAAAGTTACAAAATGATGTTTAAACTCATGTTTGACTTGGCCCTACCTGAAAAAACTGCAATGTACTTTGATGCAGAACCAACAAAGTTACTGATGAAGAAATGCACTAGATGGGGCTTGCTTATCACTCACCTGCTTGGTTCTGTCTGTCATCCTCCTCTACTCCATGATAACTTTTCTGCTGTGATTGTGAAATCCTGTGTTGCAAGGTTGCTCGTTCCTGTTCAGCCCTCAACAGTTGAGAGCGCAAATCATCTATCTAAATTCACAGATAAGACTCAGTGAGTCAGTAGAGCATTACCATTTTTGCATTTCAAATCTTTTCAAAATGCAAGTGTTTTCTATGTTCAGCAGCAGACGTGTCCAGCACGCCTAAATAGAAGATTGCAAGAAAAGTTTAATAGCTTGAGGGATGAACAATGGAGAAACATTTTTTAAAAATTATGTAGCATCCTCATTCAAAAATAGTTCTGGATGTACTTCATCAGTATATAAATAAAATGTGACAGACACCAAATAATGGTCCAATCAAGGCAAACAAAGACATCTGGCTAGTTTTAGTGCAGCAAATGCAGCTGGAAATGAGCTGCATTTAAAACTCTTCTCATCATCTGGTGTGTGAGACAGCAGGAGAGAGAGGATACTAACAAAACTAAAGGTGGTTTTAGATTAATGCATTCTAGTTACAGTCAAAAATAAAAAAGGGAAAAAAAGCTGCAAATCTGAAACAAACAAAAATACTGGAAATACACTACCATACAAAAGAGCTTCATTAGATCGCTTGATTCTATTTAACAACTGCTGTTTACATTTATGTAGCACATTTCAAATTGTAAAAGTTCCCTCAGGAGTGTTATCAGAAAATTTGAGAGACCAAAGTATATAAAGAAATATTAGGATGTCACCAAAAGCTTGGTCAAAGAGGTAGGTTTTAGGAAGCATCTTAAAAGGAGACAGAGAGCAGGTGAACGAGGCAGAGGTTCAGGGAGGGAATTCCAGAGCTTAGGGCCCAGACAGCTCAAGACATAGCTGCCAATAGTGAGGTGAAGGAATGCAGGGACATACAAGAAGCCAGAGGCCAGATTTTCGTCCCTAGGTGAGGTTCGCGGAATTGGGAAATGTCCAGACTCGGTGAGCCCAACCTTTAAACTTGGGCACCCGCAGGTGGTATTTTCGGTGGGGGAGGGTATGGGCTAAAAGAGGAGTTGGGGCGTGATGAATCCGCAAGCTGCTGGATATGGGGGCATGCTGGGCACAAGGCCTGCTTCTGTGCCCCAGCACTGTGTTGAAATAAATAAAAGATAATAAAACAAAAATATCCCTCTAGCCCTCATTCCCCTCACACACCCCCAAAAACTCCCTATGCCAACCTTATGCCAATCCATGCCTCTGCCCACCCCCATGACCCCCACAACCCTATGCCAATTTAGTGCCCCTACCCATACCCTATGGCCCCTCACCTCTATGCCAACTTAGTGCCAACTCATGCCAAACTGTGCTCCCCACCCACACACTTTGCCCTTATCCCCTCTATGCCAACTCAACTATGCTTGGACAGTTCCTTGACAGCTTTGACACTTCTTTGGTAGCTTTGACACTTCCTGGATTGCTTTGACAGGTTTGACAGCTGGACAGCTAGACAGTTCTTTTACAGTCTGATAGTTTCAATAAGTTTGTGCATAAAAGTGCATAATCATGTTCAATTTTAACAATACCAAAGGGTGCCTTAACTCTCCCAAAAGGTGCATTACCTTTCCCAAAAATGTCTCGGGGCCCTATCCAAAGAGGTACCTTACCTCTCCAAAGTGCTGTCCTGACTATCCATAAGAATCCATCAAGTTCAGACCTCCTCTTCTAATCTGCACACTTCGGATTCCACACTCCTGGTCTTCCAAAATGCCACTTCAGTGGAGACAGCTGGTGATTTAAATGGCCAGCTGTCCCCTCTGCGAATCATGCATACACGAACTCTGGCCAGTCCTGCCCCCCGTGAAGATGGAAATGCTGGGTTCAGGGACGAGAATCAGAAATTTCAGCCATTTCCAGAATGGAAATGGACCAGAGGCAAAAGTCTAGTCCAGAATTGGAGAAACACAGATATCTTGGAAGATTGTAGGGCTGGAGGAGGCTATGTCAATAAGGAGGGGAGAGGCCATGGAGGAATTTAAACAAGAATTTTAAATCTGAGGACCAGGAGCCATTGCAGTTCAGCCAGCATAGGTGAACCTGATTTTAGAGTTAGGTTCAAGCAGATTTAAATGTCCACAGCTAAAATATTGAGCTATTATTTTCTCTTCACAGCTGACAATAATGGGCCTCCCAAGTATTTCTAGCATTTTCTGTTTCGGGTTATAAACAGAAATACATGGAAAAAACAACATGGAAATAAGCCAGTCAGCCCTTTCAGTCCCTGTCAGCCTTTACCCACTTTAATTGATATTTACCTGCAGTCATAAGCAGCTAATATTCTCCTGGTCCGTGCCACGTGAATGCTTTAATCCAACAAGATGGTGCACAAGAGCAGTGCATGAGAAATCTCCTGTGATTTCTTTCCCTTCCCCAAGATTTGGAGTTTGCCATGTGATGAATCATAATTAAGTCAAGAAATAAATACTGCAAAAAATAAATACTGCTCTGGCAATTTGCTTTGCAGATGTTTAGGAAAGCCTAGCTTAAGGTCATGCACTAGCTACTGACTCCATCCCGCTCCCTGGCAACAGTTAGGCTAAACCAGTCTGCTTAGTGTCATATTTGACTCAGAGATATTTTCAGGCCATATATTCACACCATCACTAAGACTGCATATTTCCACCTCGGTAACATCACCCAACTTCACCCATCTCAGCTTTTGGCTGAAACCCTTATTTAAGTCTCTGTTACTACGAGATTTGACTATTCCAACACACTCCTGGCTAGCCTCCCACATTCTACCCTCCATAACTTTAAGGTCATCCAAAACTCTGCTGCCTGTGTCTTAACACAGATCAAGCCCCATTGCCCTCTCATGCCCATGCAAGGTAACTTACATTGGCTCCCAGTAAAGCAACACCTTGATTTCACAATTCTCATCTTTATTCTTAAATCCCTCAATGGCCACACCACTCCCTATCTCTGTAATCTCCTCCAGCCTCCACAACCTTCCGAGATGTCTGAACTCATCTAATTCTGGTTTCCTGAGCATCCCCAATTTTAATTGTTCTATCATTCGTGGCCCTGCCTTCAGCTGCCTAGACCCTAAACTCTGGAAAACCCTCACAATACCTCTCTGCCTCTTTACCTTGTTTTCCTTCTTTAACACATTCCTTGAAAACTACCCTTTTTGGCCAAGCTTTTGGTCAACTAACCTTATGTAGCTCAGTGTTCTATTTTGTTTTATAATGTTCCTGTGGAGATTGTTCCTTGGGACATTTTATTACATTAAAAGTGCTATATAAATTTAAGTTGCTGTTGTAAATGTGATATTTGCTGTTGTTTATGTGATACTTAAAGAAGTACGAGGATGCCTAGTGACCTTTGGAAAGGTGGTCCTAAATCGGGCTTCTCTGTGGAATTTCACAAAGCTGTATGAACCACATTCTCTTTATGCCAATGAACTCTCCTTCAGGTGGTTATCAGGCACCTCTCAACCGGATGAGCGAGCCAGAAAATCATATGCAATTATCACCAGATCTGAGCCAGGAGAAAATCATCTTTTAATGGCCCAGTGCACAGCCCTTTCTATTAATCAGCATGGTAAATGATATCTGTACTGAATTAAGCTTATGTTGCTGTAGCCTCCAGTTCCAATCAGCAGGTGGCAGAGCCCTATACCTTACAGCAATATGTTACATCGCAAGTTTGTGTACAGCATCATTCAGCAGCTACAATCAAGTATACCACTGCATATCTGTACACAGGTTTATTTGCAATGCCAGGCAAACACAAAAATCAGGGAATAAATTGGGGAGGTGGAGGGGGGGCAAGAAAAACAAAAAGGAAAAACAAAAAATAAAGTTACAAAAGAAAACTGTTTAAGATAGTTGTTTGGTAGTACAGAACTTGAGTATTGCTGAAAAAAAGGCATTTTGTCGAAGCTTTTCATCTTGCACCCTTGCTCTCGCAAACATCTTTGTTGGGTTCCACGAGAAACGTATCCCCGATGGAATGACACCTAAACTCCTGCCTCTTGCATATTTCCAATATGTGGATGATATGTTTGCTATACTTAAATCCATAGCAGCAGGGAATAATATCCTTGCATGTCTTAATGGGCTTCATCCTGTGCTCAAATTCACCTTTAAAATGGAGCAGTCAAATAAACTCCCTTTCCTTGATGTACTAGTTGAGAAATGTGCCGGGGGGGTTTTCTATGATGGTCCACCGCAAGCCTACCTTCACTGGTCCATACACACGTTGGGGTTCTTCCAATTCCATACGTTATAAAACTGGCCTTATCAGCAACCTTGTAAATAGGAGCCGAGGCCATTTGCTCACCATGCAAGCTTGATGCTGAAATAGGGTGCATCAAAGACATCCTGCTGGACAGTGGATACCCTGATCAGATCATTTTGCTCTGTATATCTCATGAACAAACCTAAGGCTGTCACTTTCAACCCTGAAAAGTCTACCTCAGGTTACCCTGGTAGGGCAAGGTATCTCAAAAATTTGCGCAACAGATGAAGCTAGCTGTTTCACACTGCTACAATGCAGTAGCAAAGCAAGGGGTATCCGCCACTAACAGGAAGGATGCTGCTGACAAGCCAAAAAGACATTCTGCCTATCACACAAATGAGTAATGTGGTATATGAATTTCAGTGCCGGTATGTATGTAGACCGTACGTGCCAAAGATTGGTGGATCATATCAAACAGCATGTCCCTTCCGCTGTTCACAATGGGCAAGGTACAAACTGCACGCAACCGGCCCGTGCTTATACAACTCAAAACAGTGTCCAACATTAGATGTGATTCCCCGAATGGACAACATTTGCCTCAGTGTGCTAAAAATTACGCTAACAATTTAAGATAGTCACTCGGGCTGGCAGTGTGGCACATTTGCGTGTACTGGAAGCTACATAGATAAATACACAGGGCCCCGTTCCTTGCAGACAGAAAGAACATGTACATACATTGTGCCTGTTTCAGCGAAACAAAATAAGTGACAGCCATTCGCTGGTTCATTCCTCAGGGCAATACCTTGGCCCAAGCCAAGCTCCCTGGTTTAAATTTCAAACAATGCTTGGCAGTTAAATGTCAATCACCATTCTCCATGGCAATGCCTCTACCAATCAGAGTCCACTTGCCAACCAATCAGCAATCTCTTCTCATACAGTATAAAGTTGTTGTTTCCCCTGACATTGGTATTCTTGCGATTGTCCTGATAAGAGCAAGACGAAAAGCTTTGACAAAATTTATTTTTTCAGCAATATTCAGAGTTTAAGATAAAAGATGGATTAATTCATGAAAAACAAGATGTAGCTGACAACAACTGTAACAAAGATAGACACCTCACAACACTGACCTCCATTTTTCATGGGGTCAGAGTAAACCTGAAGAACATCACTGTAGTCGTTATAGACCCATACAAACAAGGCAAAGGCCATGAGTTCAAATCCTAACATGGTTGTGAAACTGAATTCAATTAACCTAGTAACTTGGAGTACTGTGATGGGCATCATGGAGGTAATGATGCAGCACTTCCACCAGCAATGTCTCTAATGGCATCTAATTGGTGCACAACAATATCCTGCAAACAGCAAGAGAATGAATGGCCAGTTCATCTACTTTGATGATGTTAGTTGAGGGCTAAATGTTGCCTAAGGCACCAAACCTTTTTGAATGGTGCCAAGGCATCTCTTAGGACCAGCTAAACAGGCAGACAGGGCCTCAGTTTAATGTCTCATCCAAAATAAATCCCACTCAACAGGGTAGCATTTCCTAGTTGTCAGCCAAAATGACATGTTCAAATTCTGCAGTGGGGTTTAAACCTCTAACCATTAGTATTTGGGATTCACTACTCGCAATGTTTGGGGGCAGCATCTTAACTGGTAGTTTGCAGCTGAAACAGTTTATGTTCTTTGTTTAAACATGGAGGTCCAGCTTATGATCGAACTATTTTATGCTGCTGCTTAAAGACAACTAGCAGCCTCACGAGAGCACACCAATTTTTTAAGATGCTAGCCACAGTACAGGGAGGAGAAGTTTTATGGAACAGGTCGAGGACCGTTATGACCACATAGATTACGCAAGGATAAAACAGAACAACAAAAGATTTTCTTCTCAGTCACTGCTTAATAGGAACCCCTGAGCATTAGGCAATTTCTTCAGTCTACCTGACTGGCCAGTGTTTCCCGACTTCCTTCTGACTGATCCAACCTTCGGCGTGTGCGGCCAAGCTCTTGTTCAATCTTAACATAAAATACAAAAAAAAAGGATGAGTATACAAGGCAATTAGATGTTGTTAATATACCATAAACCTCCTGGGAAGTTGCTCACATGTATCCTGTGGTTCGGAGCACTGCTGATCTTTCCTACTAACTTGACCGGTCCCCCTATGGGCCACTACTCTTGACAGGAAAAATCCAGGTAATTGTGGCTCCTCAAACTGTTGAGGTCAGACTACAATGCTAATGCTTTCAGGCGCCACACCAGTGATCACTTCCTTTCTTTTGAAATAAAAATGATTTTGATGAATTTTTAGTGCTTCAAAATTGTCGTCTGGAGAACACTGGTAGAAACAACACAGAATATCCAAATCCTGACAGTAAAAGAGCTAGTGACTTTTTAAAAATCTGCTCTTAGGGTATAGTCAAGATTGACATTTATTACCCATCCCTAAATGCCCCTAAGATGGTGAGGCCTGCTTTCTTTCTTCATAGTGCCGTGGAACATTTCACAAGATTAAAAGATGCTATATAAATCCCACAGCTAAGTGGTTCAGCTTAAACCACTTCAGAGGGTATTTAGAGTCACCCAATTAATTGACTAGTATCCCATGATTGAAATCAGTGATGTGCTTCTGCACTTCCAATAATACATTTAATGAGGAAATAATCACTAAAGCATGTGAGCCATCTGGACACAAACCTTTTGCTGCCGGCATGAGTTTGAATCAAGCTTAGACCGACTGAGACAAGAGTCTCCCCTGTCTACCAGCTACAAGGGGTCTGTACGAATTGAGTTTGGGCAGTTTTCAACCCAGTTGCTAATGTATATACATCCACATGACAAACTACACCCAACTGCCATTAATGACAATCTCACTGGATGGCTGGTGTATAAAGTAGATAAGCATCAGCGGTGTAGCTGGGCATTTTCAAGGGGTGAGGGTTAAGAAGCAATGTTGAGAAAGAGTTGAGGGAGCTTGCCTGGCCTGGAAGCAGGCAATGATCAAATGCTTGAAATGTTCCATTCTCCAACATAAAGCATACCCCTCAATCTCAGCAAATTCACAATAAAATAGTCTTTTTTTTAAAAAGTTGGCTCTTTTTAGAATTTTTATTGAGCATGATTTCTAGATTTCCCAATGAGATGAATTCCACTCCAGTCAATGCTCACTTAGTGATAAATACTTTGGGTCATAATTTGATGTCAAAGTAAGTAAGGCTAATGGCACTCGCCATTATTTATATGCAAAGTCTACAGCAAAGCCAAATGCGAGGTTAAGAACGTCCAAAAGAAGCTTCCTGAAATATATCACTCCACTGTGAGCTTCACAAATACAGCATTTCACCAACTAGCTCATCATTAAGAAATAAAAACAAAAAAACTGCGGATGCTGGAAATCCAAAACAAAAACAGAATTACCTTGAAAAACTCAGCAGGTCTGGCAGCATCGGCGGAGAAGAAAAGAGTTGACGTTTCGAGTCCTCATGACCCTTCGACAGAACTTGAGTTCGAGTCCAAGAAAGAGTTGAAATATAAGCTGGTTTAAGGTGTGTGTGTGTGGGGGGCGGAGAGATAGAGAGACAGAGAGGTGGAGGTGGGGGGTGTGGTTGTAGGGACAAACAAGCAGTGATAGAAGCAGATCATCAAAAGATGTCAACGACAATAGTACAATAGAACACATGGGTGTTAAAGTTAAAGTTGGTGATATTATCTAAACGAATGTGCTAATTAAGAATGGATGGTAGGGCACTCAAGGTATAGTTCTAGTGGGGTTTTTTTTTTATTTTTTTATAATGGAAATAGGTGGGAAAAGGAAAATCTTTATAATTTATTGGAAAAAAAAAGGGAAGGGGGAAACAGAAACTCGCAGACACTTCCTCCTACCTCTCCCTGGACCATGACCCCACCACTGAACATCAAGCCATTGTTTCCAGGACTGTCACTGACCTCATCTCCTCTGGGGATCTCCCTCCCACAGCTTCCAACCTGATAGTCGCCCAACCTCGGACGGCCCGCTTCTATCTCCTACCCAAAATCCACAAACAGAACTGCCCCAGTAGACCGATCGTCTCAGCTTGCTCCTGCCCCACAGAACTCATTTCTCGTTATCTTGACTCCCTTCTCTCTCCCCTTGTCCAGTCCCTTCCCACCTACATCCGTCATTCCTCTGACACCTTACGTCACATCAACAATTTCCAGTTCCCTGGCCACAACCACTTCCTCTTCACCATGGACGTCCAATCCCTCTACACCTTCATCCCCCACCAGGATGCTCTGAGGGCCCTTAGCTTCTTCCTCGAACAGAGGCCCGAACAATCCCCATCCACCACTACTCTCCTCCGTCTGGCTGAACGTTCTCACGCTGAACAATTTCTCCTTCAACTCCTCTCACTTCCTCCAAATAAAAGGTGTGGCTATGGGTACCCGCATGGGCCCCAGCTATGCCTGTCTCTTTATGGGGTATGTGGAACATTCCTTGTTGCAGTCCTACTCCGGCCCCCTTCCACAACTCTTTCTCCGGTACATCGATGATTACTTCGGTGCCGCTTCATGCTCTCGTCAGGATTTGGAAAAATTTATTAATTTTGCTTCCAATCTCCACCCCTCCATCATTTTCACGTGGTCCATCTCTGACACTTCCCTTCCCTTCCTTGACCTCTCTGTCTCAATCTCTGGTGATAGACTGTCCACCAATATCCATTACAAACCCACCAACTCCCACAGCTATCTCGACTACAGCTCCTCACACCCCGCTTCCTGTAAGGACTCCATCCCATTCTCTCAGTTCCTTCGCCTCCGTCGCATCTGTTCCGATGATGCTACATTCAAAAACAGTTCCTCTGACATGTCCTCCTTCTTCCTTAACCGAGGTTTTCCACCCACGGTCGTTGACAGGGCCCTCAACCGTGTCCGGCCCATCTCCCATGCATCCGCCCTCACGCCTTCTCCTCCCTCCCAGAAACATGATAGGGTCCCCCTTGTCCTCACTTATCACCCCACCAGCCTCCGCATTCAAAGGATCATCCTCCACCATTTCTGCCAACTCCAGCATGATGCCACCACCAAACACATCTTCCCTTCACCCCCCTTATCGGCATTCCGTAGGGATTGCTCCCTCCAGGACACCCTGGTCCACTCCTCCATCACCCCCTACTCCTCAACCCCCTCCTATGGCACCACCCCATGCCCACGCAAAAGATGCAACACCTGCCCCTTCACTTCCTCTCTCCTCACCGTCCAAGGACCCAAACACTCCTTTCAAGTGAAGCAGCATTTCACTTGCATTTCCCCCAAATTAGTCTACTGCATTCGTTGCTCCCAATGTGGTCTCTACATTGGAGAGACCAAACGTAAACTGGGCGACCGCTTTGCAGAACACCTGCGGTCTGTCCGCAAGAATGACTCAAACCTCCCTGTCGCTTGCCATTTTAACACTCCACCCTGCTCTCTTGCCCACATGTCTGTCCTTGGCTTGCTGCATTGTTCCAGTGAAGCCCAACGCAAACTGGAGGAACAACACCTCATCTTCCGAGTAGGCACTTTACAGCCATCCAGACTGAATATTGAATTCAACAACTTTAGGTCGTGAGCTCCCTCCCCCATCCCCACCCCCTTTCTGTTTCCCCCTTCCCTTTTTTTTCCAATAAATTATAAAGATTTTCCTTTTCCCACCTATTTCCATTATAAAAAAATAAAAAAAAACCCCACTAGAACTATACCTTGAGTGCCCTACCATCCATTCTTAATTAGCACATTCGTTTAGATAATATCACCAACTTTAACTTTAACACCCATGTGTTCTATTGTACTATTGTCGTTGACATCTTTTGATGATCTGCTTCTATCACTGCTTGTTTGTCCCTACAACCACACCACCCCCTCCACCTCTCTGTCTCTCTATCTCTCTGCCCCCCACACACACACCTTAAACCAGCTTATATTTCAACTCTTTCTTGGACTCGAACTCAAGTTCTGTCGAAGGGTCATGAGGACTCGAAACGTCAACTTTTTTCTTCTCCGCCGATGCTGCCAGACCTGCTGAGTTTTTCCAGGTAATTCTGTTTTTGGTTTTTTTTTCATCATTAAGAAGTTTGAAAGGTGTGAAGTTACTGTATTAGAGTAGATACAAACTAAATTTATGGAGAAAGTGGTCATCCATTTCAGCCCAAATACTCTTAACAAGATAATAAGTGTTAGTTATTGCCAGTCAACCTTTCGGCACTATAAATTAACTATTGCAAATGTGAAGTCTCATTCTTTCAGGTTTTAATTGCTGGAGAGATTTTAAAATTATAAAAGAAAATGGGCTGAACATATTCCATCACCCCCCCCCACCCCCCCCCAACACACCCACCCACCGACCCACCCACACACACCCACCCACCCATCCCGGAAGCAAAGTCGGCATGGAGCCAACCCACTCCGATGACCCAGCAGTGCTGCTGAAAGGCTAAACAAGCGCTGGGTGGGACTTCCACCCCTAACCGGGCATCAAGTCCTGGCCTCAGGAGCTGCTGGTCAATCCAGTTGACCGGCAGCTCCATCATTTCCAGCAGCGCCAAGTGAACATTAGATGGTGGTGTTGGGACTGCAACGGGAAACAAGAAGGACCAATGCATCCCTGGAAACAGTTAAGTCCGGGGCCATGGTTGGAGGGGGTTTGGGCAGGTTAGAAGGGGGGTGGAGGGTTGGTGGGTTTAAGGCTGTAAGCAGGTGGGAAGAAAACGGGGGATCCGGAAAGGTAGAACTCCCCACTTCCTGCCCACCCTTTGAAGAATTTATTTTAAGAAACAGGCTGTCCACTCCCACCCGAATGCCCACGCCAAACGTTCTGTGGCGTGGGCAGTGTATTATCAGAATCAACTAGCTTGATAACATTTAAATATGGCAGACAGGCTGCCAATTTTGGCGCCCACCCACCTACCCATCCCATATTAAGGGGGTGAGCTTGGGGATGGGTGGGTGGGGAGGGCACCAGCCCTATTTTACCTGTCCCCTTGCCAAAAACATGCCTGGCAGGGACACAAAAAAATGCAGCTCAATGTTTTTAAAATTTCCTTCCCTGTCTATCTTTTTTTGCAAACTCTTATTGCCTCTTCATTTCTCTTCCTGTATCTGGTTTGGCATTCAATTCACTGAATTTATTTTACACTTCCTTCTCTGTAATCACGCTGTTCGATTAAGGAGATACATAGCTGTTTGCCCCATTTCACTCAGTTGCTAGGTGGCCGCTTTCCCTCTCCGAGAAGTTACCAACTTGCACTTTCAACAAATCACCACACAAAACATTTTAAAAATCTAAATGTGCAAGCACAGGTCTAAGTAACAGCCAACGTCATTAGATTCACTCCTCCAGCAAATTATGGGGCAATGAGCTCTATTTGGCAATTATTTTAAATTCAGTCGAAACAATTGCCATAAAATAAAGATAATCCCTCCAGTGATTTTACATTATTGCAATTTGCCCACTTGTGAAAGAAAAGCAACAGCACATTGTCATTGCTTTAATATTCTACATAGATTTACAAATTGAGGAAGCATCATAACTTGAAAGTTCCATTAGCACAGAAAACAACTTTTTTACCTAAGCATAATGCCAACATACCACAGTTCCCACAATAATTCTGCAATTGTAAGCTAATTGTCCGTATTTGCAAAGAATCCATTCTTCACAATCTATATATAAAATGATGCACACATGTGCCTAAGTACAGTAATTATACCAATGATTGCAACAAAGTGTACAATGTGTTCTTTAGAAACAGCATTACATTACAATTGTAGAATTATTGGATGAATCATTGGTGACTCACAAGTGAATGACAATGCATTTATGTTGCATCCATTACAAAACTTATGGAATGGTCTCAAAAGTTTTCACTTTAATCCCAAATTTACAGCAATTTGAGTTTTGGACAATTTGTCATTGTTTAACATGTAATAAAGAAGTCACTCCTCTATTTCTTATGCTCTTATCTTCACTCAGAGGGTTTTGAATGTTTGGAATTTTCTGCCCTAGAGAGAGTTGTGGATGCTCAACTATTGAGTGTATCCAAGGTTGAGATCAAAAGATTTTTGGACTCTAGGGGAAGTGGCGTTGAGGTCAGGGGTCAGTCACGATGTTATTAAATGGCAGAGCAGACTCGAGGGGATGTATGGTGCTCTGCCCCCGTCTCTTAATGTATTAAATGGGTAATATTACCAATATGGCCTTTGATTTTACAATGCACTAAGAAAGCAACTCTGGAGTGTGCTATTTGTCACCAATCCTTACTTCAGCTCACAGGGGCTACTTATTCATCTGAGTTTGAAAAGTTCACTTCTTCTCAATCCCACAAGCCTGTTTAATATTTTTAGCACAGATTAATAAATCAAGCATCAATTAAAGCGTAATTGACTGTAGACGAAGTTCCAGTGTCATAAATTTTCAATGAGAGGCTGCCAAGTTTAGGAATGTTAGACATTTAGCATCCCTTTGTAGTGTCATGCACTTCCCAGGGTGACCAACAGTGTCAAAAAGATAAAAGCAAAATACTGCGGATGCTGGAAATCTGAAACAAAAACAGAAAATGCTGGAAATATTCAGCAGGTCTAACAACTCTGTCTTTCTCTCCATAGATGCTGTTAGAACTGCTGAGTTTTTCCAGCATTTTCTGTTTTGGTGTGAAAATGATTACACGCAGCCATGGGTTTTTTTTTTTTACTTCAGTGGCAAGAATCCCCCACAAGTTCCACCAAAAGGTAACATTCCATGGGCTTATTTTTGCCCCGTCTAAAAATTAGAGGGAAAATGTCACAAAGCACTTAATTACCTTCCACTTGAAGACAATGGTCACTTTAAACCTAAGGGAATTGAGGAGAGGATATATCAAAGACATCTAGCATCGTCCCTAAAATCAGTATCTCAAAGCTTTCTCTGTTCTTATTAGCAAATGAAACTCCCAAATCACTGGTTAAAAAAGGAATTAAACTAATTAACTAAATTCCAAAAATGGATCTGCCTAACTTACATTTTAAAATTCTCTTTGCTCCTTTTCCGTCTGTTTTATTCACCCTGCTAGAATTGATAGGGTGGACACCAGGAGGTTGTTCCCTCTTGTGGGGGACACTAGAACTAGGGGACATAATTTAAGAATAAGACAGACGAGGAGAATCTTGTTCTATCTGAAGGTCATTAGCATGTGGAATTATCTTTCCCAGAAAGCAGTGGAGGCTGGGTCATTGAATTTATTCAAGGCTGAGTTAGATTTTTTTTTTATAGACAAGGGAGTCATGGGATATTGGGGGGTAGGGCTGTGAAGACAGGAAAGTAGAGTTGAGACCACAACCAGATCAGCTATGATCTTATCGAATGACAGGGTAGGCTCAAAGGGCCGAATGGCCTACTCTTGCTCCAAAGTCCTATGTTCCTATGTAACGTCGCACTCTTAGCTCTCCTTTAAAATCCTCATTTTCTACCATCCCCCAAGCCCCACCCTGAGACTCTCTTTAAATTGATCTTACCGCACTCTGGCTCTCCCTTAATCTCTCACCTCCATGCTAATTGTTTTACCTAAATTCACTGTCTCACCATAGCCCTTGCCATCTCCATGATCTCTTCACTCCCAGAACCTTAATCACAACAAGGTTATCGTTTCCTTGTATCCCTCACTACTCATGTCCTCACAGCCCCTTCCAATCTCACTTCCTTCTGCATCTGTCCTGGGAAAATTTACTCTCCCCTGTCAGGGAACTTTCAAGCTCCTAATTATCAAGCCTTTGGTGCTCCATCTGCCACAGCTCTCCTAAAGCTGTTAATCTGCTCGATCACTCTATTGCCTATTTGAACATTCCCTAACCTTTCCTTCCCCTTTAGGTGAATTGCTGAAACATTAAATGTAGCACATATTGTTTTAGGATTATTTTGCAGTGCAAAGATATCAAAAGTCCCCACAAACCAAACATGCCACATTATTCATGAAGCTTTTTAAAGGCTTTGATAAAGACCATCTGGCCCCTCGTGGGACTTCTGACGCTCAAAATATCCAAAATGAGATACAACAAGTGAAAACATCTAATCTACAATTTAAAAAGTGAAGAATCCTACTCACCACCTCCACAAATTACAATATTTAATTAAAGGGATATAAATGATTCACAAATAATCACCTGAATGTTTTTATTTTAAATCTGTAATTTTCATTATCCCTCTGAAAGCTTAAAAACTAGATATTGATTGGAGACTTGCCATTTGTTGGTCACAGCTGTCCATTAATGTTGGTAAAAAATTTCTTAATAACTTCATTTTGTCTGCTGATGAGTACTTACTTTAGTAAAGCAAATCAGTACACTCTATTCCTCTTATTGCAAATCAAGTGATGATTCAAGTTTTTTAAGCTAACAGCAACTTTGTTGAGTGAATACACTCTTTAATTCAAACTATTTAATAATTCAAATTTGTTTAGCACAAACCAACTGTGAATTATCGAGAGTAGATGATTTATTTCATAGCAAAACATGTAGAAAAATATAAACTCAAATAAAAAAGTCTCAATGAACTTAAAGCAAAACATCTAATTCTCTCTCTTCAATTGGATTACGGGCATAAAATTCGCCAGGAAATATCCCTCACTTTCTGTACAATACACCCCAACGATCTGCATTATTTTTGTATAAACCTTACTAACATGAAAATAACCTTTTATGAACACTAATCGGCAGCACTAAATTACTCTGGAGTAGTACAAAGCCAAAACGACTTACTGTAATATTCAATAAATAGAAGCTAATGCTTAAAGCAAAAACAAGGGCAGTAATTAAAGCAGTAACAAGGAAACTAGTAATGGCACATGGCCTGGATGGATCAATGTTCTTTTTCAGCTGCAATCCCTACACACTTCCTCTATAAAACATTCCAGCAACAGGTCGCAGATAGACTTGAAGTGGAAATCACACCAATGCATCAACAAAATATTGCAAAGAAAAAAAACAGGGTTATAAGTTTTCTTTCAAATGTTTAGAAATTAATAGAATTTCTCTCACAAAGGAGAGAATCACTTTCAAACTCCCACATACCTGGCCATTGGCACTCCATTCTCCACAGCACTTCTATACTGTAGAGAAAGAGAGCAGAGACATGAGAGTTTGAGGAAATCGAAAAGATAAGTACTTAAAGTGGCTTTTGCAGAACAGGGTGGAAGCAACAAGGTGAAGTTGATTTAAAGGTAAATTTGGAGAGGACAGGATTCTTGTGACTGAAAGATCTCAATCAGAAAAATAGACTAGAAATTTTAAGTCAGAGTCCCAGAAGATGCTTGCTGGGACATATGCTTGGAAGATATCAGAAAGGATGATGCCATGGAAGGATTTGTAAGTTAGGAGAAGAAGCTTGAAACTAATGCCTTGGGGAGTAGGTAATCTATAGAGCAGGACAAGACAGGGATAGCCGAAGTGCACAATCTGCTTTGTAGAAGAACGCAGCCTGCAGCACTTGCCTTCATCTGAAGTCTTTTTTTAAAAATCATTCATGGGTTATGGGCATCTCTGACAAGACCAGCATTTATTGCCCATCCTTAAGGGTCCTTGAGAAGGTGATGACAAGCCACCTGCTTGAATACAACTGAGTGGCTTGCTGGGCCATTTCAAAGGGCAGTTAAGAGTCAACCATTGCTATAGATCTGGAGTCACATGTCAGGCTGGGTAAGGTCAGCATATTTCCTGCCCCAAAGGAGATTAGTGAACCAGATGGATTTTTACAACATTTGGGTGCTTTATATTCACCATTAGTGATAGTAGATTTATATTTTATTAATTAAATTTTAATTCCCCAGCTACTATAATGGGATTTGAATTCACCTCATCATTAGTCCAGGCCTATTATCCCAGTAACATAAGCATTGTGCTACCATGCACAAGTTACTGAAGGATGAAGAAGGCAAGACCAATAAGGAAGGCAATAGAGAAATAACAGCAAAATACTGCGGATGCTAGAAATCTTAAACAAACACAGAAAATGCTGGAAAAAATCAGCAGGTCTGACAGCATCTGAGGAGAGAGAAACAGAGTTGATGTTTTGAGACCGTACATGGACTGTGTTTCTGTATTTGTTAGCAGAGAAATGAATCCTCAGTACAACATAGGCAATGATTAGGGTTTCAGCAAGTGGAGGAACAGCAGCAAGTGTCCTAGAATGGCAACTCAGAAGTCATGAGTTTAAATCTATTATGGTAGGCCATCAAAACTAATTGAATAAATCTCATTTGCTAGAAAACAAGCATGAATGTTTCCAGATCTTGGGAAGGACACAGCAGTCTTGGTGACATCCTTTGGGAAGGAAACTTGGTACGCCTACTTGGTCTGGCCTAAATCTCATTCCAGTCCCCACGATGTGATCCCACTCTCAGCAGTCTCAGGCACCTGGGGATGGGTAATAAATACTGCCTTGTTATTGTCACCTATATCCCAACAACCAACTCAAGAGCTAACCTAGCTAATACTGGAGAATTTTAAAAAAACTAATAGATATAGATGTAAAGCTATTTGACTTGGATTGAGTATTGAGCAAAGGAAACAGGTACAAAATGAAAAGGTTTCCCACGACTGGGGCTTAGAAAACAGTTAATATACATGGCGTGAAATAAATGCAACAAAATTCTAGAAAAAACAGATGAATTGTAATTGAGAAACCCATTCAAAAATGTGACTGAATGTCAACTTTTGTTGATAAGTGCTCCTGTGAAGTGCGTTGGGACTTTATACTTTGTGAAAAGCACAGTATACATGCATTGTTGGTGCTGGTGTGATTTTGTATTGCCTGTAGAAGGAATGGAACTGATACATGGCCTTTCCTTAGTTTGATGCTCGACTTTATGTAACCCTCCTGGTCACCTAACTCCAGTGTAAACCCGGCTCCCTCAATGGTTGTTGTTCAGAACTTCACATCAGTTTCGCCTCCCCCATTTATAAAACTATACCATTTTATGGAGTGATCTTTAAAAAAGGAGCACAGACGATTGGAATTTACTGTATAGAACTTAAAACAAGAACACAGAAAAAAGGTGTGAAAAGACCATCAGGCTCCTCCCATCTAGGTGGAGTGCAACTACATAAACCACTGAACAGCCCTAACTATGCAATCTCTAACGGAGGAATAACAAAATCCCTGCTTGAGAAATTCAGAAAATGTCTGCAACCCCCTACCCTACCCCACCCCCATGGCAAACAAAGTTACACTCAAGGAGACAATGTATAGTCCCAGCTAACAAGTTATCCTCTATAACATGTACTCTTCTTTCAGAAACTTGATAAATTCTCTTTCAAAGGAAACCAAGCAAATCAGTAGCCATCATTTCACCTAACTGCTTTTGACACAGTTATTTATGTTTTTGGAGGTCTTGACAGTCAGTAGGTAGCACTCTTGCTTCTGAGCCAGAAGCTCCAGGTTCAAGATCCACTGAGAACTTGTTGGCCATGGAAGGAGCATTCATGAGACAGTTCAATGGGCTAATAATCCTTCTAATACTTCCCCACTATTTCCCAAAGGAACATAAGTGTGTGAAGATACAAAACAATAGATGTTTGCAAAGACAGCAGCCAATTTGTACACTGCCAAGTCCCAGAAACAGCAAATAAGATGACTGGCCAGTCAAGTGGTTTTCTTTGATGCTACTGCAGAACTCGTTTTCTCTTCCAATAGTGCTATATGGGGCCCCGGTTTATCATCTGATCCATAAGACCATAAGACATAGGAGCAGAAATTAGGCCATTCAGCCCATCAAGTCTGCTTCACCATTCAATCATGGCTGATAAGTTTCTCAACCCCATTCTCCCGCCTTCTCCCCGTAATCTTTGAAAAAAGATCCAAAAGAGTGTGCTTCCAACAGTGCAGTGTTCCCACCAAGTTAATTGAATATTGATCATGTTTACTTGTGTGCAGGTGGTGGGTTTTAACTGGGCATTCACTTGAGCACTCTTATAAATAGACACAAACTAAAACTGTGGTTGTTGGGTTAGGAGATGTATGTTTGCAACGTGAGACTCTGTAAATAAATATAAAAATGTGCAAAGGTTGGCTCCAGTTCTATCCTTCACCAATTAGCTTTCCGGAATTGAACACACCATACTGTACTGAAGGATTAAGTTAGATTATCTGTAGAGTGGCTTGAACCCACAACCTTCTGACAGAGGCACGTGCACTGAGTCAACCATCTTCATCCCCTTGTTCATTTTTCCTCTCCTTACAGTGGATACCTAGTGATCCATACAGAACATTTCATAATTTTTATTATGTTCAAATACTTGATGTCAAGTTCAAAACTAGGGGACATAAATATTAATAATTCTAATCGGGAGTTCAAGAGAACTTTCTTTACTCAAAGGGGTGAGAACGTGGAACTCTATCATATATAGCGCTTGAGGCAAATAGCATAAATGTATTTAAGGGGAAGCTAGAGAAGTACATGAAGGAAAAAGAAATAGAAGGATATGTTGACAGGCCAGAAGTAAAGTGGAAGGAGGCTTATATGGACCATTAAAAACTGGCATAGACTTGTTTGACAAAAGGCCTGTTTTTTGTGCTGTAAAATTCTGTGCAGTTCTATACATGTAACGTACAACCTGTTCCTCAGATAATCTTATTTGCAGATCAATAATAATAATTCAAATGGGTACTGTTTCATGGTCAAGAAGACATAATCAGTCAAAACATTAGCTTACCAGGGACTTCTCATCTTCGGTTTTTGCAAGTTTACTCTTCATCTCTTCCACTTCATTAATTTTACCATTGTGCTTCTTCAACTCCTTTTAAAACAAAGCAAAATTATATTTCAATTATTGCAAGTTGCAAAGTTCAAATAGAATTTAAGTCTCAAAAGGAAACAAAAAGTTTGGAAGAGGGTGGGATACCTTCTTTTCCAAATATTCTGACAGTTATGTGGAAACAAGACACAAATATTAGCAGATCTCCTACAGGTTTCCATAAGCCGAGATGGAGGTCACATTATTTTATAATGACAGGAATTTTTTTTATTCATTCACGGGATTTGGCATCGATACCAAGGCTAGCATCCCTAAGTGCCTCCGAGAAAGTGGTGGGGAGCTGCCTTCGTGAACCCTGCCCCCCACGTGGTGAAGGTAAGCTCACAGAGTTATTAGGGAGGGAGTCCCAGGATTTTGACCCAGCAACAGTGAAGGAACGGCAATATAACTAAGATAGGATGGTGTATAACTTGAAGGGGGACTTGGAGTTTGGTGTTCCTCTGTGTCTGCTACCCTTGTTCTTCTAAAATGGTAGAAATTGCAGGTTTGGGAGGTGCTGATGAAGAAGCCTTGGTGAGTTGCTGCGGTGCATCTGGT
The DNA here is from genome assembly GCF_017639515.1 of Carcharodon carcharias. Classification (NCBI taxonomy): domain Eukaryota; kingdom Metazoa; phylum Chordata; class Chondrichthyes; order Lamniformes; family Lamnidae; genus Carcharodon; species Carcharodon carcharias. The sequence goes on from NC_054486.1 coordinate 104,260,467, forward strand.
AGGTAGCAGCCACTGTGCTACAGTGGTGAAGGGGGAACGAATGTTTACAGGGGCCGGTTTCTTTGTCCTGGATGGTGTTGGGCTTCTTGAATGTTTTTGGAGCTGCACTCTCAGGCAAGTGGAGAAATTATATCACACTCCTGACATGCACGTTGTGGATGGAGGAAAGGCTTTGGAATCAGAAGGTGAGTCGGGCCTGCTCTTGTTGCCACAATATTCATGTCATTGGTCCAGTTCTGATCAATGGTAACTCTTCAGGATATTGATGGGGGGAATTCTGCGATTGTAATCCCATTAAATGTCAAAGGGGGTTGGGTAGGAATTTCTCTTGTAGGAGATGGTCTTTGCCTAGCATTCAAATGGCAAGTAACTTTTGCACCACTTATCAGCCCAAGCCTGAATGTTGTATAGGTTCTACTGCATGTGGGCAGTGACCGAAGGGACAGTAACTGGCTGGATTGAATTTGTCCTCCTTTTAGTGGGCAGGACACATCCGGGCAATTTTCCACATTGTCAGGTAGATGTCAGTGTCAAAGCTGTCCTGGAACAGCTTGGTTAGAGGTGCGGCTAGTTCTGGAGCATGTCTTCAGGCTCTGTACGTGGAATAGCCTTTGCTGTATCCAGTGCCTACAGTCATTTCTCAATATCACTAGGAGTGAATCAAATTGGTTGAAGTTTGACAGCTACAATGGTGGAAACTCAGGAGAAGGCAGAGATGGATCATCCACTCTGCACCTCTAGCTGAAGATGGATGCAAACACTTCAGCCTGGTCTTTTGCACTCACATGCGGGGTTCTGGCAACATTAAGAATGGGGATATTTGAAGAGCCGCCTCCTCTGCTTAGTTCTTTAATTGTCCACCGCCACTCAAGACTGGATGTGCCATAACTGCAGAGCTTTGATCTCATCTGTTGGTTGTGTAATCACATTGCTTTGTCTATGTTTATGCTTTGTCTACAGCATCATGCTTACACTGTTTAGCACGCATGTAGTCCTGTGTTGTAGCTTCATCAGATTTGACCTCATTTTTAGGTATGCTCGGTCTTGCTCCTGGCATGCTTTCCTACACTCCTCATTAAACCAAGGTAGATTCCCTGGCTTGATGGTAATGATAGGTTGAGGAATATGCTCGGCCATGAGTTACAAATTGTTGTTTAATATATTTCTGCTGCTGATGATGGCACATAACATCTCATGGATGCCCAGTTTTGAACTGCTCATCTGTTCTCAATCTATCCAATTTATCTTGGTGGTAGTGCCACACAACACGATGGAGGGTATTCTCATTATGAAGACGGGGTTTTGTCTCCACAAGAACTGTGCAGTGGTCACTCCTAACTCATGAATAGATGTATCTGCAATAAGTCAGTTGGTAAGTCCAAAGTCAAATAGGTTTTTCCCCCCCATGTTGGTTCTCTCATCACCTGCCACTAGCCTAGTATGGTAGCTATGTCCTTGAGGACACTAATGAGGAGGACTTTGCAGGGTTGACTGAGTTGGGTGAGCCTTCATTGTGTTTGGTGCCTAGGTCAATGCCAGGTCAGCCATCTGGTTTTATTCTTATTAGACATTTTCAATTCCAAGTTTTATTGGATTGAATTTAAATTCCCCAGCTGCCTTGGTAGGATGTGCACTCATGTTTCTTGATCATTAGCCCAGGCTTCTGGATTACTAATCCAGTAACATAACCAGCATCCAAGCTATGGATTTACAGTGACTGAAAAAACAAATTCCATTTTTATTAAGTGCTATCCTTAGATTTAACTGGTTATTTGGGAGTGAATTCAACTACTCTGTTAAATTTATGCATATGATCTTATTAGGTATAAATCACTTAAGAAATAGGAGCAGGCAGCCATTTGGCCCCACAACCTACTCCGTCATTCAACAAGATCATGCCTGATCTGATTGTGGCTTTAACCCCACTTTCCTGCCTGCCTTCCCTTAACCCTCCACTCTCGTGTAGATCAAAAATCTGACTAACTCAGCATTGAAGGTGTTCAACAACCTAGCCTCCAATGTAATTCTCCTCCTTAGAGCAAAGAATAATGGCCCCCAGAAAAGAAATTTCTCCTCAATTCAGTCTTAAATGGTAGATTTCTTATTTTTGAAATGTGTCCCCTAGTTCTAGGCTCCCTCATGAGGGGAAATATCCTCTCAGCAACTACCATGTCAAGCCCCCTCAGAATTTTATGTTTCAATAAGAACTCCTCTCATTCTCCTAAACTCCAATAAGCATAGGCCCAACCTGCTCAACCTTTCCTCACAGGACAACCCCATCATCCCAAGAAACAGCTCAGTGAACTTTTTCTGTACTGCTTTCAACACAGGTTGTTATGAAAACTATACTTAGCTCGGAGTTGACAATGGAGGTCAGGAACTTCAATTCCCGACAGACCTTGGAACTTCGGCGCACGCACAAACCCGGAGTGGGCTGCACATGCGCCGTTCTGCGGTGTACATTCTTCGGGCCCAGGACAGGCCTAGCGTGCCTGCGCGCACAGAGGGAGGGAAAAAAAGGCATGAAGACCCTGGTCAGGTGACAAGGAGCAGAGCACCACTGAGAAGAGGAGCCCCAGGCAAGGGGCAGGGAGAGGTCTCAAAAGGGAGAGGACACAGAGAGAGGTCCCAAAAGAGTGTCCCAGAGAGGGGACTGGGACTGGAACAGGAAAAGGTCCCAATTTAGTTAAAAAGAGGGGAGCAGAGAAACAGGCTCCATACAGGAAAAGGGCTGCGGGGAGCAGGCTTTAAGTGAAGAAAGCGGCTGAAAATTGATGAGACTGTGCTGTGGGTCATTGGGCAAAGGTACCCCCATGGAGCAGCAATGCTCTGTTCGTCATGGCCAAAGTTCTGAAGTTGTGCTTGCGAGTTGGTTGCAAACTCGGGAATCCAGAGGGACGGAATCTCGGGAGACAAGATTAAAAGCCTGCAAGGTGGGCAGCCGTTGCCGCCGTCTGAGTTGGAGCAACTTTTGGAGAGAATTCCAAAGTTAGATCTTCAAAGGTGAAGACTGGAATCTTTCATGTGAAAGACAGAGTTTCAGTGAGATTGGTTGACTCGCTGTGCTACTGATGTCTGGTTGAGAATTCCATGGGTTTTGTCATGATCGTATTTGCCTTTTATTGTGGTGCATTCAACCAGTTTGCCTGTTAATGCACATGTGCCTCATATTAACCCTGAATGTTGTTAGAGTATAAGATAGATACTGTGACAGCTCACCACCACCTGCTCAAGGGCAATTAGGGATGGGCAATAAATGCTGTCCTAGCCAGTGACACTCACATCTCATGAACAAATTAAAGAAAAGTTTCATCTTTCTGACCTTGTATAGTAAAGTTTATTTTTGTTTGTTCAAAACCCCTAGAATCTTGCAGCTTTATTCTTTCAGCAAGTGTTTTGAATCTCAAACTTCAGCTACTTTAAACAAAATATTATTCAGCTAGGGACCATTCAGCTTAGGAGACCCACAACTTGGGAGTCTGGTCAAGGATCCTAAGGTATATCCCTCTTTAAGGAGACCAAAACTGTACACGGGATTCTAAGTGTGGTCTCACCAATGCCCTGGACTGCTGTAGCAAGATTTCCCTCCTTTTTACTTTGCAATCATTTAACCAAGTAAAAGATTACATCTCTGAAAACCTTTAAAGATGAGGTGTGCGAGATATACTGGTTTGAGTTAGATACTAAATACTAGTATTTAGTAGTAGTGGATAGGACCATGAGCTTTAGCCGTAGGGGAGGGAGAGGTGGGGTGGATCTGTGCTTTGACAGCACTGCAGAGTGAGCCAAAACTGCAATTGAGCTGCCTGGGATTTTGCAGCACTACAGAGATAGATCCACAAGTTTGGGAAAATCAATATGTGGCACTTGGCTTTTACCTCAATGGTTATTTCCTTGCATCTGTCAACTGGGAAGTGAGGGGCAAGGCAAGGCTCTAGTAGCAACAGGGAAACTGTCAGGCCTGATGGAACTGGTTTGAGCCTCTCAGAGATATTTTCAGATGTTAAATGCTGCATTTAGGAACATCAGAACAAGAATAGGCCATTCAGCCCCTGTAGCCTGCTGCTCCATTCAATGAGATCATAGTTGATCTGTGTTTTAACTCTATCCACCCACCTTAGTTCCCTATCCCTCAATAACTTTGGTTAACGAAAACCTACTGACTTCTATGAATGGTTTCTTCAAGTGAATTTATGTCTTTGTATCTGTCTGCATCTTATGAGTGTCAGTAATCAGAATGTTTACAGGTTCTGAAGATAAAAACACAACATATAGTTAGAAATGAGAAACAGAGTTAACGTTTCAAGTCTGTATGAGCTTTCTTCAGAGCAGCCCTGAAGAAGGATCATACAGACTCAAAACATTAACTCTGTTTCTCTCCACAGATGCCGCTAGACCTGAGTTTCCCAGCGTTTTCTATTTTTGTTTCAGATTTCCAGCATCTGTAATATTTTGATTTAATAATATAGTTACAAGTCCTTGTTGGCTTTCAAAATTCACCTCGTAAAAAAAATTGGATAAGATGATTTCTATCTCAGTTTAGTATGCTTTCTGAAGTTCACAATTTGTTTTACAACTACCAATTTACAATTTGTACACCAAAGTTACAAAACAAAGATGATGAATAATCTTTCACATTTTTCCCCTCACACTCCCATACATTTCACAGGCAGTCTCGAGTTACACTTTCAGCAAATTAAATCTCTCTCAAAAATTTCAAGCAGCTTTTGTTAAAGTTGGAGGACAAAAGCAAATCACCATTCCCAATTTTTCTAGACAACGTTCCTCATCACAGCTGCCATGCTATCACAGTTTTTAAAAAATAGTTTAACATGCAGTTTAAATATTGGAGACAACTTTTCAAAATAAATTCATCATGTTGCTATCTATTCATCCAACAAATGCGCAAGTATTCTTTACATTAAAATCCCTTGTTTTTCTAAATTACAAATAACCTATGATACAAATACCCTAATAGTTTTTCCACTTTTACTAATTATGTATCTAGCAATAGAAGAATAAAATTAAAACCACAACTAGATGAAGAAGGCAAGACTTGTATCAATGAGGACTAAAGTTCTCTGCAGTTCTGTAAACATAGAATATGGTATTAAGCAAGTTAAATCACGCTCAGTTTTACCTAATTGTTAGCAACACCATTACTGATCAACTTCAGTAGAAGAGGAAAAGACTGGCAGATAGGAATTAAATTTGAATATTTTTCAGGTTAAGGTCACAAGCAAAACGATCAGTGACAAGATTATATCAGAAGTATAAAGCATCAAGGAAGTTATTTAGCATCTAGACCCTGGACAAAGATATTTACAGCAATAGTGATAGGATTAATGGCACTCTGAGAAACACAGCAGTGATTGCTAATATATCATGGCATTTAATGATTCTATCAACTAAAACCATTTTGGATGTCAGTATTGATATGGATCATTTACCACATCTCAAAAAGACCTCCATGTACCTCCAAAAAGACAACTTTTGGTCTAACATTTTAATTGCGTCATTGGATACCAAAATATTAAAAGCTCCAATTATAACTTTAGGAAGAATGTCAAGACTTCAGAGAGGGTTCAAAGGGGATTTACTAGAATGGTCGTAGGGATCAGGACCCAAGTTACAAGGCGAGACTATTTTTTTTATTCGTTCATGATGCGGGCATTGCTAGCAAGGCCAGCTTTTAGTCCCCGTCCCTAATTGCCCTCGAGAAGGTGGAGAGTCACCGCCTTGAATTGCTGCAGACCATAGGGCGTAGGTACACCCACAGCGCTGCTGGTGAGGGCAGGACTTACAGAATTTTAAGCCAGCAACAGTGAAGGAGTGGTGATTTGGTTCCAAGTCAGTATGGTGCATGACTTGAAGGGAAACTTGCATGTGGTGGTCTTTCTGTGCATCTGCTGCACTTGTCCTCCCAGATGGAGGAGGTCATAGATTTGGAGGGTGCTTTCAAAAAAGCCTTGGTGGGTTGCTGCAGTGCATCTTGTAGATGGTACACACTGCAGCAGCTGTACATGCAGGGAGGGAATGTTAAGTTGGTGGATGGTGTGCAGATCAAGTGGGCTGCTTTGGCCTGGGCGGTGTCGAGGTTTTTGAGTGTTGTGGGAGTTGCACTCATCCAGGCAAGTGGAGAATATTCCATCACACTCCTGACTTGTGCCCAGTAGATGGTGAATAGGCTTTGGGAGTCAAGAGATGAGTTACTGACTGCAAAATTCCCAGCCTCTGACCTGTCCTTGTATCCACGGTATTCATATGAGTGGTCCAGTTCAGTTTCTGATCAATGATAACACCCAGGATGTTGATGGTGGAGGATTCAGCAATGTTAATGCCATTGAATGTCAAACATGGTTAGATTCTCCTTCAATAAAGATGATCGTTGCCTGGTGCATTTATCGCACAAATGTTACTAGCCACTTAGCAGCCTAAGCCTGAATGTTGTCTAGGTCTTATTGCACGCGGACACCAGTTAATTCAATAATTGAGAAGTTGCAAATAGTACAGAACATTGCGGAATCATCAGTGAACATCCCCACTTCTGACCCTATAAGGTGGGAAGGTCATTGATGAAGTAGCTGAAGATGGTAAGGCCTAGGGTAGTCCCCTGAGGAACACCTGCAACAATAGCCTGGAACTGAGATGATTGACCTCCAACAGCCACAACCATCTTCCTTTATGCTAGGTATGACTCTAGCCAGTGAAGAATTTTTCCTCTGATTACCATTGACATCAGTTTTGCTAGGGCTCCTTGATGCCACACTCAGTCAAATTCTGCCTTGATGTCACGGGCAGTCACTTTCAACTCACCCTGGAATTCAGCACTTTTGTCCACACTTGGACTAAAGCAAAGGGGGTCTGGAGCTGAGTGGCCTTGGCAGAGCCCAAACTAAGCATCAATTGCTGAATAGGTGCTGCATAATAGCACTGTTGATGACATCTTTCATCACTTTGCTGATGATCAAGAGTAGACTGCTGGGGTGATAATTGGTCAGATTGGATTTGTCCAGCCCATAACGTAAACAATTTTCCACATTGTCAGGTAGATAGGTGCCAGTGTTGTGATTGTACCAAGACGGCTTAGCTAGCTCTGGGGACAAATCTTTAGTACTACAGATGGGAATTGTCTAGGCCCATAGCCTATGCAGTATCCAGTACCTTCAGCTGTTTATTGATACCATGCAGAGTAAATTGAATTGGCTGAAGTCTGATATCTGTGATGCTGGGGACTTGAGGAAGAGGCCGAGATGGATCATCTCCACAGCACTTTTGGCTGAAGATGGTTGCAAATGCTTTAGCTGTATCTTTTGCACAAAAGCTGGGATTGTGCTCCTTAGGGCAGAAAAGGTTAAGTGAAAATTTTATAGAGAATTTCACAAGGATTTTAATGGCAAGTAAGGAGAAGCTGTTGCCAACACTTCGGTAACCAGAGGATAGAGATTTAAAGTAATTGGCAAGGACCTGAGGGTAAACGAGGAGAATTTATTTTTAATAAATGCAATGGGTTATGATCTGGAATTGTGTTAAAGGGTGGTGGCAGCAGATTCACTAGCTACTTTCAAAAGGTAACAGGATAAATACTTGAATGGGAGGAAATTACAAGACTATTGCAGCGAAAGCAGGGGAGTGGAGTTAATTGGATAGCTCTTTCAAAAGCCAGCACAGGCACAATGGGCCAAATGACATCCTTCTGTGCTGTAAGATGTTACGATACTGCAATTTAATGCTTCTTTTATTTGTTCATGCAAGGTATGCATCACTGGCAAGGCCAACATTTATTAGCCATCCCAGAAGTCCTTGAGAAGGTGGTGATTAGCCGCCTCTTGAACTGCTACAGTCCATGTAGTGTAGGTACACCCACAGTGCCGTTAGACAGGGAGTTCCAGGATTTTGGCCGAGCAACAATGAAAAAGCAGCGATGTACTTCCAAGTCTGGATGGTGTTTGGACCACAAAAGGACTTAATGAACCACCATTCTTTCCACTACCATACACATAGCATAGAAAGCAACAAAGGGTCACCAATGCTGTGTCCATCCTCCAACAGTTTATGGGTGTTGTTGAAACTGGATGAAATCGTAGACTCCGATCCCCAAAACAGGTAAAAATCCCAAAGTCTCATAATAAAGGCTTAGCAAAAGCTGGTGGCCCTGCCCATCTCCAATCCGATGGGAAGTGAACACCCGCAACAGTGGGTGCATAACTTAGCAATTATGCACAGACATATGTGCGCTTGCCGTATAGCACCTGAAATAACTGATTACACACATGCTGTGCATTGCACTCAATCCCTCTGCCTACTGAAAATGGCGATTTAAAATAGTACATGTACATACACGTATAGGCACACACACACAAAGTTTCCTTTCCCTACTAGCTTGTTTCGAAATGCTGTGCATATCTGACATCCAGCACAGATGTCCTTGTCTAACTTAGTCTTCACAGCACTATATCCATTAACGATAAAATGTGATCTAACAACAGTCGACAGTTCTTATGTTTAAACTTTAATGGCTTTCAACTGCAGCTAACATACTTTCCGACCACTGATCAATACTTAACAGCTAGGACCAGCAGTGTGACTATAAGCACCTGTCAGGGCAGAGAGACTTCTTAATATATCAAGCATGGCTAAAAACAGATTTATTGGCTCAAAGGTTACCTTTATTACATTTTTGCATTGCTTTAATAATGAAACTCAGAAATTTATAAAATTTGAACCATACCCTCAGCTCAAAGTTGAAAAGCTGGAAGGAGATAGCTAAATGTTTAACTCAGGAGCATCAAGCTTGATTGCATATACCTTTGTGTTGTCATGACACTAGATTGGTTCTCCATCTGAGTACAGAGCAATGGCCTTTGACAGCCAAGATTTAAAGTCTGAGAATGACTGAAGATGCCAACATTCCACTGCACAAGGTCTTGTTATGGAGGCTGGCTTTCACTCCACAACACCAACTGCATACTCAAAAATGGCTAACCCACATATACCATTCAAACACAGAAAAATGGGTCAGTCATCTCACTGCTGTTTGACAGATGGTGCAGGCACGGAATGGATGCATGCTATTAAATAGTTACTGCAATCCAAAGAAATTAATTGTATGGAATACTTTGAGATGATTTCACAATATAATGAGGCCTTCTTTGAATACGTAGATTCTTTTGTCTTACCAAAAGACAATGTAAAGCATTCTTTAAATGCTTAGTTTGTCCTACAAAGCTGAAGGATGATTGACAATTGAAAAATACAATACACTTAAAAGCAAACCCCTTTAACCAGTACAAGATCATTGGTGAGAAGTGACAGTGAATTTCCTCTCATAGCTTTCAAGCTCAAATCAAGGAGCAGAATCATCCCAGATTTGCTGTGAGTGCGGTAGCAGGTGGGTAAAACGACGTTTCACTTGCCGGCCGCAATGGCGATTTTCATGCCATATCGTCCCAAACCTACCACATTAATTATGCATTCCGGAAAACACGTTGTTTCAATGGTGGGCGGGCTCTCATTCACCCGCCATGCCATTACCCCGCTGCTTCATCACGATCGGCACCATATTTAAAGTCCAGCCATGCACACACCTCTCAGTGCTTCCAGCCCAGGACTGCTCCAAAGAAGACATGGCCCTGAAAGACAAAAAGACTGTAACCCCCAGGTTCAATGACATGTCCCTCAAGTGCCTTTGGGACACAGAGGCTCACCATGATGTCCTCTACCCCCGCTCTGGCTACAGGATGGGCAGCAACATCACCAGTCCAGCTTGGGAGGCAGTGGCAGTGGTGGTCAGCACCAATGCCCTGCAAAAGAGGACAGCCACCCCAGTGCCGCAAGAAGATGAATAGTCTCATCCATTCTGCCAAGGTAATTCACTCTTCTCTTCACTCTCAACTCACAAACCCATCACACATCCACAGGGATCTCACACCTCAAGGGACAATACCACTGACTCTCACACATACCCTCAACCATCAGGCTCAAACCCTCTCGAACTCGTATCCTCATCCTGTCCATGGCTCCGCTTGCCACACAAACATTCCACACAATGCCATGTGTCTTGCTCACACACTCTCCATCTGTTTTTTTTGCCATAGAAGCCTGCTCACATCAACAGGATGAGGTCCCAGACATTAGGCCCCTCACTCATTTTGAAGAGCGTGCCATCATGCTGATTGGTGGGGACATGGACCATGCCTGTGGTGACAGCGACATGATCAGCAAACACACTCGCGAGGATCCTGCAACACATCAATGCCCCCCCACCCAAACTTCATCATTCCCCCCCCGCCCCCCCAAACACCTTCATTCCCTCCCTCCCAACCTCACCCCCTAAAACCTTCATTCCCCTTCCCAACCTCTCCCTCTCGACGCCTTCATTCCCCCCCTCCCAACATCAGCCCTCACCCCCACCCCCCGACACCTCTTCCTCCCCCATGTCAATCCTAGACCTTCCTCTCCTTAACCATCATCCATCATGAGCATCACCGGTGACTTTCCAACTTCCGTGAGCTGCTTCACAGCAGAGCCATGTCCACGAGAATCCACCCAGCACGTCATGGACGTTCCTCCAAGATCACGTTGTTGTTGGGCTGCTCGGATGTCCACGATGTGAGCAATACCCTAGCAGTAACTCCCGACTTCTGCACGTCACAATTGTCAAGGCATGTTCTGCACCGCACGCTTTCCCACCGACGTGGGCAGACGATCCAGCAGAAGGGGGATGAGTCCGGTGGGCTGGCCTTATAATACTATGCTGATGTATTACAATGAGGTTCCCAACGTCCGATTGCGGGGAACGCGGCCCGCCATCAATGGGCTGAGCGGACTATCGCAAATTGGTTTCACGACATTGTGAAATCAATTTTTGGCTTTCTTGCCATATTGTCCACTCACGCCACAGAACACACCCGATGCCAGCTGGCACAGAAAACCCTGACCAAGGTCACCAAATGGTCTACCATATATCTGCAACCTCACTTGTCAGAATCAAGATCCAGTACATTATGTCATCAAACAAATTCTCCCTCAATCTCAAAACTATGAAATTCCTTATCACCTTCATCTGCCATTCCTCCACCAATCTATAGGCTTTTAAAACCTAAATGTACAGTTGCCTATGCAAGACTTCCTGATTTGTGTATTGCCTTCCGTGCTATTCTTCTTTACCTCAGTAATATCCTGTCTCGTGACCTTCATTGATATGTTGCCAGTTTGCTTGCCCAACTCAAGTTGTGAACGAAATGACCAAAGCTATCACTTTCATCCACGTCCTGCAAATTTTGTTCTCAAGGCACCAACTCCACCCCCTTCGCAGGTCAGTATCAAGGCTGTTGAAGGCAGGAAGGTGGTAAGGGAGTCAGGCCTATCTTGCATCCTCCATAAACCTGAGCTCATCTAAAACTCTGCTGCCGGTATCCTAATTTACCCATCACCCTAGCACTCACTGACCAACACTAGCTCTTGGTCTGGCAAAGCCTCAATTTTAAATTTTCATTCCTGTTTTCAAATTCCTCCATGGCTTCACCTCTCCAAACCTGCAACTTGTTCTGGACCTATAATCCTCCAAGATCTGTCCTCCTCCAATTCTGGCCTCTTGTTCCACCATTGTAGGTTGTACTTGTAACTGCCAATGCCCTAAGCTCTGGAATTCCCTCCCTAAACTTCTCCCAGCTCTCTTTCTTTCTCTCCTCCTTTAAGCCGCTCCTTAAAACCTACCCCTTTGACCAAGCTTTTGGTCACTTATCCCAATACATGACTCAGTGTGAAGCCTCAGGCATTGGACATAAAGTACAGGGAATGAGAAATAGACAATGTGTACAAAGTTATATAGCTTCCCTTGTCATTACCTGATGGGATGTACCTGTTTCTGGGCCTGTAGAAATAGCTAGTACCATAATGGCAGGTGCCAATAGCCTGGTTCTGGTCCCAATTTTATCTCCTTTGCAATTTTTTTGCATAAATTCCAAAAAAGGACAATCCCCATAGCTTCAAAGGAAATTTAAAAATACACCATATTTTTAAGAACCCCCAATAAGGTTGTCTTTAATGCCACTTTAACGCCAGATGAGACAGTCATCCTCTTCCTACACTGGATGGGGTTTCAGGTGTGGTGGCTAGCCATGCTGACATCCTTTGTGATGACATCCCAGGCTAGAGAGGTGAGGCTGGTAAGCTTTCTGGAGCCATCCCTGGGATAAAGAACATCCCTGTGCGCCCACACTCCTCTTATCAAAGCCTGGAGGAGTGATGGCTGAAGCAGGATGCTGCCTTCTTCTTTTGGCTCGCAGCCTTGTTTTGGGTTAGACCATCTCTAACAGTCTCCTGCAGACAGGTGAGCTGGAGAGAATGAGATGTGTGTGCTCGGCTGTCGTTTAAACGTGACACCCAGACCTTCGACCCCGCCAGGTAACGACAGGGTGGGTAAATCAGCTCCCGACCCACCAGGTGATTCGGAGAGCTAGCCGTCTGTGCATAGTTAATGAGCTTCCAACGCAGGACCAGGCGTGATCTCCCACCATTCCAAGCAGCAGGATATGCACCGCGGAACCTGCCCACCACCGCATTTAGTTTCAAAAACGGAAAATTCTACCATAAGAGTAAGACAGAAAACAAACAGAAGGGTCTCTCAGTGCTTCAATCATCCTGAAATATTCATTTACATAAACATAGCATCATACTGCACTCTGCTTAAATATGAATTTAAGCTTAATTACTGTAGAGCAGGCACAAGGTGTTGTGGCTCAGTCGGTAGCATCTCTGCCTCTGAGCCAAGAGCTACAGGGTCGAGTCCCACACCAGGACTTGATGACTACGTAAAGAGTGTTCATAAATCCTTCCAAAAAACCCAGGGCAGGCGGTAAGAGGAGGAGAGTCTTCTGGTCAGCCATGCTTGATACGGAGTGGCACCCACAAGCTATAACCTCTGGCAATAGGCTGGCAACCTGATCCAGAAAATCTAGCCATGGAAACAAACATGAGCATGTACTTTGTCTGCCTCATGTTCCACTAGGCATAGAAAAGCTCCAAATCTATGGCTATTTAACAGCCCTACTTGACCTGAAGAAGCATCTTAAAGCTTCCCCCAAAAATTTTAAACCAGGCCTTGCCTTTATTCCTTATCTGTATGTTTCCTGTAGTGATATTTTCTCACATCCAATTCATGGCCTTGGGAAGGGTTTTCATGTCATTGTTGCTTATCTGGAGACAGCAAATAGTTGCCCCACTAATTTCATTTTGAATGACCAATGATATCATTGCCTTTATACCCAATGCCAATCTCAATTCTTAAGTCCACATATTGGTTTGGCTCCAGATCTATCATTGACTGAAAATGAGAATTTAAGATACAATCATATTGCTGGCTTCATTTCTGTGTTTTGAAACAATGAGAAGTGATATGAACAATGGTTTCTCATCATTCTAATTGTAGAGATTATAAAGAAGGGAAGAAATGCCTCTCCAACAAGCCCAACAATTACTTATCACAATTGGGAATACCATGATCGGAAAGGTCACCACCCCAAGCAGTTGGTGAAGTACTACAATAGCATCTGCTAACTGGAGACCAAGATTTATTCAGTTCGCGTCTGCTAACCTTTGGGTATGAGGTTTTTCAAGACAGCACATTGTGGTAAACACTGCGGGCAACCAGCCCCGTCTCTTTTCATCATGTACTACTTGTACAGATAATGAGAAATCCTCTTTCCCTTCTCTGCTGTTTGTCCATTTGTGAAGCTATGCACCAACTACTCCAGGGAATATTAAACATCTACCTACGATTGCAATCTCAGGCAGGGTTGCATTCCACGATTAAGCAAATAAATGGTTTTGCTCTCTCAACAACTGATTGGGATTATAGCTCCTCTGTGGTTACTCGCCTGAGCAAACTTCATTTTATTCTGACAGATTCTCTCTCTTTGATAGACACTATTCATGCTGAAGTACTATCCCACAGGTGCTGGGCACCATTCAGAACCTTGTTCAAGCTGTTATTTTCCATGTGTGAGCTTTAGAAACATCGGTCAGCTGCTTAACAAGTAGGGTCTTTATAGACAGGGATTCTATGTGGATCTTGCAATCAGGCATAGATATCTAGCAGGGGTCACTGGTTGGTAATTGGGAACTCTACAGCCTTCCACCCCACCTTTTGACAAATGGGTGTATTGAGGTCAACTACCTCACACTCACCACTATCCCAGTTAACTCGACAGATACGGACATCAACTGGAGTTCTGCCTGGAAAGCCTGGCTATTTATCACAGGAGACGAGGGGTCAGATTTTTCTCCACACCCGCATCAGGCCAGCGGAAAAAGAGGCTCGCATGTGAAATCCCCACCCTCTTTCGTATCGCCTGCAATTTTAAATAGCTTGGGAAATGAGGTAGGTCGCAAGCTTGTCCAGTCCGTCGTGGGGATGGCCATTTTAGACACCCCCACAATTTTGATGGAGGCAGCCCAGCTTCTGAAGGCAACATGGTTCCTACCTCAGAGGTGTCATGAACCATGTGGGAACCTTTTGATAGGCAAGTTTTCAATGAGTTGCTTCGTATGGTTGCAGAAGGAAATGTACCAATGTGTGTGCTATCAATGGATGAGAAAAAGTGTACCAGTTGTTACAAAGATGTGCTATACAGAATATTAATTTGTAAGTTCATCAGCCGGTCACATCTATATTTTATAGAGCCATTTTTAAGGAAAAATAAAAGACACTTCTGCTAAGCAAAGGACACTGACTTGAAGTAGCTGCTAATTTGCACCTGTGCAGTCACATTCCATCCCATGGAGACACAAAGTCTATGGAAACCCCAACAGAGACAACAACGCCTCAGAATGTGAGAACAGCTCATTCCTATCTCAATAAGATGGAGGATGGATCATTCAGGAGTTAATGGCTGGGATATTACAAAAAACTCATCAACTCAGCTATGAAACAATGGCGAAAGGAAAGCTTTGCGAGAGATGAGCTAGTCCTCTATATTCTTTGGAACATACAACCAACATGGACAGAGGTCATGTGATACAACTTTTTTGTGAATGCTGGAATTGGAATCTAACCAGAGAACATACAGGTGACCATAGGGAGCAGGGGTCCCCCTCTCTCTCTACAATATTTCATCTAAGTCTGCACCCTGTTTTGCTGAACATAGTGTCTACATGTCAGCAGCAAACAGAGACTCTACAAAAAAGCACTGGATTTTTACAACAGTTTCCAGGAGAAAAGGGACATACCAGCCATGACTGTGAAGAATCAAAGTCTCCGGATACAATCAGTGAATCTCTATTCACTTTTTTTCATCTGCACTTCAACTTGGCCAAGTTTAACATCTGATACTCTGCAAAGTTGTACTTTTTTCTCCATGCTTGGGGGTTTGAATGTGTGTTTGTGTGCATTAGTGGGAAGTGGGGTGTATTTGTACATTTTTAATATTTTTTACCTGGGTGGGTTTTAAACCCCTTATACGTTTAATTCAAGAATAACGATCTGGTTTATTACTTACAAGACTGCACACCGTCAAGTGCAATACATAACTGAATTGGCAACATCACACTTTTTAAACTCAGACCTCTGCTACAACCAAACACAGTGTTAAAAAAAAGAGGATTCATTCCACCCCTCCTCACCTGGTCACAGAACAGTAAAAAAGAGAATGAAAGGGCTTAGGGGGGGAAAAGCAGGAGAGAAGAAACCATGAGGAGGCAACTATTTAAATTCAAACCAAAATAGTTTAACACAGTAGTTTTATTGTAATCAAACGGAGGTGGAGGAGGATAGCGAGATTAAAGTGGATCCAGTGTACTGCCAAGTCTAAAGAAAAGAAAATAAAACCCTATTGTTTCAGTTGTTGAACAAGACATTGGTAACCCTTCATCTGAGCTTTTCTTAAAAGAAATAGAGCTATATAGGCTAAAAAAGTTAGATTATGAGAGGTTACAAAGACTACAAAGTTGTATTCCTTTGAGAAAAGGTGATCCAATTGAGGTGTTTAATAGGAATTGATTGGGTAGGATACAGGGAAACTATTTCTTCTGGTGGGGAAGTCCAATACTAGGGGATATAACCTCATTGTTAAAGGTAGGCATTCAGGAAGCACATCTTCACACAAAAGTAGTAGAAATCAATAACTCTGACTCCCAAAAAGCTGATGAGGTTCAGTCGGGGGCGCAGTGGGTTTGGGGGGTGGGAGCTGGTTTCGAACTGAATATTTCAAAACTGAGGTTAATGGATCCATGTTCAGCAAGTGTATTGAGGATTACAGAACCAAGACAGGTAGATTTGGTCAAGATTTGGATCAGCCATAATCTAAATGAATGGCAAAACAGGCTCAAGGGACTAAGCGACCTCCTCCTGTCTCTATGTTTCTAGTGACAACATTATCCTGAGAGGACTTTGCCACTGGCTGGAGAAGCGGTGTGCAAAGCTCGCTAAGGTAATCCCTCAGATGTTTTGCGTATACGTTAGTCTGATTCAAGGACATCATGGAGCATAAACAAGGCCCTGAGGAAAGAAGAGGGATTCCCAGCTTCATAAATAAAAAAGAAATCTTGACTCTCACATCCTGGCTATTTATTGGTGTTAGTGTGAATTAATGAAAGCTAAAGAGATAACATTTTCAAATCAAGGAGAATTTCTGCTTACATTGATGACATTTGCAGTCAATGGGTTCATTATTCTGCTGACATTTAAGCTGTTTGCAGAATTCATTTTTATCAAACCTATCCTTTCAGCTGAGAAATTGGTTGACCACTTCCTCACCTTATGAATTCAAAATCACAGAATCCTACAACAATATTCAGTAATCTTTTTCAAGAGAATTTATAAGTCAAGATTACATTATCTACTGTAACACTTGACCCTTCCTCATTCTCTACAAGGTCACCCTCTTTGTAACAGGAATTTCCTTCAACCCACAGGGCAAGTCGCCCATGGCACTGCCTCTTTAAGGCTCATCTTCATTCCATTTTTACACACCCAGTACTCGAGCCACGAGAAGCAGCTTTATAAACCCAAAATAACAGCAAAGGGAGCAGAAACAACAGGGTAAATAAGGCAGTGAGCTGGGAGAGAAAGCTGCACATGCTGCAAGTCTGGAATAAAAGCAAACAATGAAGCTGTAAAAAGAACAGATGGTTGAACACTTCTTCAGGACTGTTCTGACAAAAAAAAGTGTTAACTCCCTCTAAGTGTAGGTATACCAGATAAAATAGCCATAATAAGCTTTTGTTATAAAATATACGTATCCACATATTAAAGACTCATCTGCAGTAGCTGTAAAAGTACACAGTGGAACGAGGAGACAGCTATCCCCTGGTTTATTCCCCATGACTGTGCCTTGACCAGAGTCTACCTGCCTGGTTTGAATTTGAACAAAAGCTGGGCAGTTAACTGTGTCCTGCTGCATTCTCCATGGTAACGCCTCTATCAATCAGAGTCCACCTGCCAACCAATCAGTCCTTTCTTTTCATGCAGCATAAATCGTCATTTCCTTAACTGTTGGTAATCCTGCGATCTGTCCTGATGAGTACAAGATGAAAGCTTAGACAGCATGTCTCTTTTTTCAGCAATAACATCTAATTACAATTGTAGAGAGAAGGACTAAGATGTTGAAGGCCACAAAGAGTCACAACTGCTGCTATGGTTGTAAGATAAAAACGGGAGACACCACACCAAAGTCAAGAGTTTCCATTTAAGTTTCAGTCTGCTAGGATGCAGTAAGGCAAAGAATGAGTAAGTATACCATGCAAAATCTGGTGGTTGGTTTCTGAGGACTTACATTACCAGGGCTACTTACGAGTACAGTAACAAACATACTGTGCCGAAGAGTTCAAGATGGCAAAAAAAACAAAAAATCAAATCAACAGTATTCCAAGAGAAGCTCAACTAGAGCATAAGATCAAAAAAGATCCATCTAGAGAGGCAGATCATTTAGAAACTATGAAACGTGTACTGCTGGTGTTAAAAGGTCAAAATAAGAGAGCTGAAAGATAGGTCAGGTAGCATTGTGACCAGTAATTCAGCAACAATTAAGAACAGAAAGTGCAATGAAGCAAGAACAGAAGCAGATCAAAAGACTTGCTAAAGGTAGGACTTAATGCCCTTCACATTATTGGAAAAGAGTTCATCTCCTACTGAAACCCTCATCCATGGCTTTGTTACCTCCAGATTTGACTATTCAAATACTCCCCCACCCTCTGTAACCTTGAGTTTATCTGGGACTGCTGTCTATATATCCTAATTCGTACCAAGTCCTGTTTATCCATTGCCCCTCTGCTCACTGGCCGACATTGGCTCCCGGTCCAGTAAAGTCTCGATTTTGAAATTGTTTTCAATCATCCTTGTTTTCAAGTCCCTTCATGGCCTCGGCCCTTCCTCTCAGCAATCTCCTCGAGCATTGTGGCTGTCTGAGATTTCTGCTGCATCCCTGATTTTCATTTGTTCACCATATAGATATTTCTATGTGTGGCATTTTTACAATCCTACCTCAAAATGAAATGAGAGTTTTCTGCTAGATTTTTTTTTTAAATTTCATAATAGAATAACCCATCATTACAGCTGTAAAGTTATCGTAATTTCATTATGCGAGACCATAAATTCCTATTCCAACTAAAGATAAAAAAGCACTTACTAGAATATACTGCACCTGGAGCTTTTTTATATTGTATGGTTGTGCTAAAGGTTTATAATGGATTAATATTCCGTTCTATGCAGCTATAAACATTAAATAAGCTATTGAACAAGTCTCAATTGAATAGCTAATGCTCTGCAATTGCATTCAAAACTGCATAATGGTGAATATAACAGCACATTTTAATAAACTACGCACCATTGTAAAAATTTTACCACAACAGCTTTGGGGATTTGGTTCAGTACTTAAAAGGAATTTTGCAATTTTCTTTAGAAGGCATTGTACTTAATGTCACATGTACTTGATGTTCATTCTGTATCATCACAAGCTCCCAGAGTTTTTTTTTGCAAGAAGTCAGTTTATAAGGTATTCCCACTGTTGCTTAAAAACTGATTAACTGAAAAAACAGGAGATAATTTCTTTTTTGGGCATTAAAATGCTGGAATAAATCAACAGAAACCCAAGGGAAGCATATCTCTCAGCAATGAAGATAAGCTGACCCCTGGTGGTTACTCATTGCTGAATCACAGGGCAAAACAGAAAACCTATTCGGCAAAATTACAAACTCAATTGTTTTTGCACCATATCTTTAATTTAAAAAAACATAAATGAGGCCACAATTTAATAAAAACTGACGGGCGAACTAGTCAAGAAATATCCTCCACATAGCCTCCATTAGCTATGTCTATTCAAATAAAGCTATTCTATTTTCCATTGCCATGCTCAAAGACTGAAACCAATTAACTTCTATTGCTGGCGTTCCTCATCGAGTGTCAGCATGAAGGAAAGCAAGAAAGAGAAAGAGGAAAAGAAAAATTCTTGTACACACACAGCACCTTTTACGCCCTCAGGATGTCCCAATGTGCTTTACAGCCAAAGAAATACTTTTGAAGTGCAGTCACTGTTGTAGTGTAGGAAAATACAGCAGCCAATTTGCACACAGCAAGCTCCCACAAATAGCAATGAAATAAATTACCAGCTTTTTTCTTAAGGTGTTATTTGAGGGATAGATTTTGGCCATGAAAATGGGGAGAATTCCCTGCTCTTCTTTGAAATGTTGCCCTTGGATCTTTCACATTCTCCCAAGAGGGTAGAAGATGCCTCAGTTTACCGTCTATTGTAAGATACGCCCCAGGCAGTGCAACACTCCCTCAGTACTGCAGTCGAAAGTATCAGCCTAGACCTTGTGCTCAAGACTTTGAAATGGGACTTGAACCCACCAGGCTTTGAGTCAGAGATGAGAGTGCAATCCATTGAGCCCAGTAAAATACAATGTAAAAACAGTAATATTGCCACTTGATAAGTGCATTACTCGTTGTGAGAGACTAAAGCACTAATGTCCCATGTCGTAACTCTGAAGAGCACTCCATCCCTGACCCCAGTCAAGGAAGCAGTTAAAGTGCATCGGTTCAGGTGCGGGTAAGAGCTGAGGGTTGGAGAAAAAGAAGAGAGGTTCTGCCATCTTAGAATCCTGGCCTCTACGCAGTCAAGCCCTACTGGAAATTACAATTTGAATCATAATGGAACAAAATCACAACCTGGATGTTGTGGAGACAATGACATAAAACTGTCAGTGTTTTCCATCATTACCCCACATATATGGGCCTCAAGTCGTCACACCAAACTCACTGACTCGCAACTTCACTCAGTAATGAGGGTCTGGAACTCTGAGATCAACTCCAATTCAGCAGTTACTAGTCCTCACAAGTATCACCCTTCCCTCCATTTGACATGTCACAGAGAAATAACTCGCATCAGCAGTAACTTGGATTTCCACATCCACAGAGACCTTCAAGACCGCACCCCCTCCCCGCCAACTCGCCACATGGCTCTATGAAATGCCTTCAGGACACGAATCAAAAACCTCCAACTCCATTACACAGATGAAACCTGGAGGGATGCTTGAGCAGAAAATACCTTCCAAATAAACACTTTGTTAAGGTGTTGGGCTGGAGACAACCAGACTTCAATCTCCCCTGGAGCATGTGAACAACCCTTAATAGAATACGCTCTGGACTTGGCTGCTTTGTCCACCTGATGTACAGATAGCACCACAAAACCTCGACTGGCTGCCACTGCGGAAGTCCCGACCAAACCACAGAGCACATAATGACATCTTTCCCCCAAATCAAGTTTGAAGCCAACATCCAGGAGTTACTCTCCAGCAGGGCATTGAACTGGTTAGGGAACTTGGCATTAAACCTGTGACAACAGCTTCTGCTCCTAAAGCCATACAAAAGAAGACGGCAACTCCACCAAACTGACAGCAAATTCAGGAGTCTGCACGTGTGCAGAATAATGCGGAGATCCAGAAGTTTCTGTCAGTGATTCTGTGCTCCTCCAGAGAATGCACTGCTGAGGTGTCGTCCCCGCCACACCACCAGAATGCAAACCCGAAACAGTCAGTGAGTTCGTGAAAACTGCCACAATGTTAGTCTCACTGTAAAAACTCTTGAAAAGGTTACATCCTGTTGAATAAGGTGTAACTAGATTTTAACACCATTCTGTTAATTGTGTGAATGAAGATGGTGGGTATTAACCAGGGATTCACTTGTGCCCCCTGTAAATTGAGACAGATTGAACATATGGTTGTTGGATTAGGAGATATATGCTTGTAAAAATGGTTGCTAAAGTGTGTAAAGATTGACTCCAGTTCTCTCCTTCACTTTCTGGAATATTAACACTAATTTCATAATTACTGCTATGCGGTACCTGCTAAGCATTACCCGCTTGCGGTCACTGCTGCTGCATGTTTGGAGCACCCCTCACAAATTGTAAACCATTGAACATTCCATTACCTCAATCCTATAATCACACTACATCCCATTCCCTTATAAGCTCCATCCTTTCCAACCTTTACCAACTCAGCGTGCATGAACGCAACAATTTTTGATAATCCTTCTGATCTACAGTCTCACCTTCCAGGCCTCTATACCCTCATTCAGCCCTGTTCCTGTCTGAACACTCAGTTCTGGCCTCTTTTGCATTCCCCGTTCTCTCTGCTCCACTTTTGAGCTATTTCAGCCCGATACTTGGGAACACTCTCCCTAAAAGAAAGAAAGACTTGCATTTATTCAGTGCCTCTCACTGCCTCAGAACATCGCAAACACTCTACAGCCAATGAAATATTTTTGAAGTTCAGTTACTGCAGTGATGTAGGAAATGCAGCAGCCAATTTGCACATATTAAGGTCCCATTAACAGCAATGAGATAACAACCGGATAACCTATTATAATGATCTTGGCTGAGGGGTTGGATATAATTCCCCTACCCTTCTTCCAAAAGCATGCTAGAAATTTTTACCTTCTCCTGGGAAAGCAAAAGGGCTCAGTTTAAAGTTTCGTCCAGTACTCCATCAGTACTGCCCAGGCGTGTTAGCCTAGATTATATATGTTTAAGTCTCTGGAGCCCACAATCTTCTGAGTCGGAGCTGAGAGCACTAACATTGAGTGAAGACGAAGACACTAAACCCCTCACCTTTTTTAACCGACTCTCTCCTCTTTCAAAACCTCATCAAAACCTATTGCTTTTAGTCGCTGGCACAATTTATCCTCCTCCGTTCCTCACTCTCTGATCATTCCTTCCTCTGAAGCGTTGAGAAATGTCCTTGCATCAAAGGTGCCATTAAGTGTAAGATGCTCACAACTTTGGTGATACTTACAGAGATAAGGCACGGATTTGCAGTTTAACATTGCATGCTTGTCTCTTTAAATGTTTTCTCAAACTAGCTGGTCAGGTCTTCTATCTATACAATGCGTCATATGTTCAAAAGAAGCTAATTTTGATGGATTCAAATGATTTTTTTCCCTCTCCCCTGCTCATTCAACATCATGAAGCTCACAGCTAATATGTTAAAGAAAATTTTCGAAAACACTTTCAATTTCTCTGAACAATCACACGCACCATTTCTGTTGAGTATCAAGAGGCCCGGGTACCTCAAACATGACGCTAACCAGTCTGGGTGCCTGCACGGAGTAATTAGTGACGCAACACACCTTGAGTTTGTCATAAGCCATCGCTACCCCCAGAAAACCTGTACACTTCAGCCAATTTATAAACAAATCTAGCTTACACATCAGTGCAGAAATCTGTGCTGGAGCATAAATTCACCTCACAGGTCAGAACAGTAAAGATACAGCTGATTTAACAGAGCTAGTAATATCAGATTGGCCCAGAAATTCAACCTGCCAGAGAAATTCCAAACCGGCAAAAAAAAAGACACAATAAGAGATTTGAATGCAGGCAAGCATACAATAACTTGCTTTAAACTTGTCCACCTACCCAAGCTCTGCAAGGTAAACACACCAGTACATTTTAACAGATTTACTTTGTTCCGTTATAAGACTAACTGTAGAAGTTACATCGTTAGGCCAAATTTCTGATGCAGTGTCTACTAAAGGTGCATTTTTCTTTTCAATTAACCTTAATGGGTACAGTATGGTGCCTGACAAACAGTCTGAGCTCAAATCCCACGATAAAGTGAAATTCATTAATCTGATCATTTGCGATCGAGCACCAGAGGAAAAGGACGATTGAAACTGTCAGATTAAAATAAAAACCAAACCGGTTCAACGCACATCGTTCAGGGAACAATTTCACTGCTTGAGGAATTAATTTCAGCGCACCAGTTCAGTAGAGGCGATAATGTGCCATATCTTCCAAAGACCAGTAATCACCGTCGGGTTGCTACTCCACACTTCTTTTAGACTGTGTCGCTTCAAAAACGTAGAGCATATCTGCCCTTGGGGTCCATCTTCACAGGGCAAGATTGTCGAAAGGAGCCAAGCCACGCCCCCTTTGCGTAGCACTAGCCGTCGTATGTTGGTAAGTCTTCACTCACCAACATAGTGAAAAGCTTTGGGGCGTTTAAATAGCTTTTCAGTATGTTAGTGAATGAGTGCAAGTAGTTTGGCAGGGTAGGGAGGGTTGGGGGGACGAGTTGGAGGGTCAGGGGGAGGAGGGCGGCTAGAGCGAGTCAGAGGATCCAGGGTGTGGGGAGACACGAAAAGGGGACAGGGGAAGAGTGGAAAAGTCGGAGGGGAGGAAGGGGGTCAGAGGGTCGAAGGGCTCAGCTGTAGAGCTACCCAAGTGTTAGACATGATTTTTTTTCTCTGTCTAACATATCCTGGGTAACTATCCAGGTCATTGAGTTGGAACCCTCCAAAGTCTCCAACTCTGACTTAGAGTTGGAGACCTTTTCAGAAGGTTCCAGGTGCAGAGGAATTGCCCATTGGAAGTTGAAACTTCCCGGGCAATTCCCTTGGAGTCCTTGCACTGGGATTTCTGAGGGGTCTGCCAGCGTATCTTCTGGGATATCTCTGGGTTACAACCATCCGGAGACCAGAAGATCTATGCCAATGCATCTGTACAGATTCTGATTTCCATTTTAAAATTTAATATGAGAAGTTAATTGTTCTTTTCCAAGCTTGCACTTTAGGTCTTATCACTGCTTAAAAAGTTAGTTCTCAATATCGGGAAGAGACGTGCCACCCCTAACCATTCAGGCCTACTCGTGACACCAGTACCATATTACATACTTCAACCTTACTGTCACCTAGGCAATTGGGGCATTAGCTACATCCCAAGAACAATTATATCAATTAGAAATATCCCTGTTTTTCACCTGCATTTGAACAGCAGCCTTAGGTTTTAACTAAAGTTGCTTAAATGGATGCCTAACATTCAAATGGGATAAATATTGCAGTATTGTCCTAGAAAACAAAAGCACATAATCAAATTCAGAATTTATGCAGATGCCCAAGGCATCTACGATCTGCTCTGCTCAAGTCTTGACCATGAGGTTATCAGAGACAATGTTACCTCGGTCAGGCAGATGCGATACATTCTATGACACTTCCCTAAAGAGGAAGGAGGAGTTTTTGTGAACGTGTTCATCCCTCAACTTAGATTAACAGTTCATTCATCACAATGTTGTCTGTGGTACCGCAATGTGCAAAAACCGACAGCTGCTTCTGTCTGCCTAACAGTCACTGCACCTTAGAAGTAATTTAATGGCTTTGGGGCATCCCGAAGCCAAGGCAGGTGCTATGTAAAATACTTAGGTTTCTTTACTAGAAATTGAGATTTTTAATATTTATTACAATCAAGGCTTCATCACCACAAACAATTCGATCTTAATTTTCAATATTCAGCAGGGTGCAATGGCAGCATTGTGCAGGGCAAAAGAGAAAAGATATAATGGAGAAGTAAAAAGCAATCCTTTAAACAAGACAAAATAACCTCAGTTACCAAGAAAGTAGCAGTGGGTTGGAACCTTCCACTACATCTGACAATGTGTCTCAATCCCTCGTCTTTGGAGAAATTCATCTAATGCCTCTGGAACCCAGTTATATGACAGAATGTTCAACATGTCAAGGACAGCAGGCTGGCTGTCCAATTTACACATCACTAAACCTTCCTGTCCATGAAGGCAATAGAAAGGGAAGTCAGGTGTGTGACAGGCAGCCCATCAGTTGCCACCAGTTTTTACAGCCCAGAAGTCAAAATATCCTCCCCCTCTGTCTCCTTTAATAACATTTCTTAGTAACTTATTCCACTTCTCCTTGCGAGAAGGTTAGACTTTATTTCCTGGTTTTCACACACCTCTGGTCCTTGGCATTTGAACCCTTTCCCAATGTTGCCTGGAGATTCTCAAGTTTACTTGAAACTAAAATAACTGGAACTTACTGCTACTTTCATGGCAGACCCAGCGACAATTTTTTTCAAGTCTCCAATAACATGTTGGAGAAGATGTCTCACCTCCTTCAGCTGTACAGCCATGTGTCCTAGCTGGTCCTGCCGACGTTCTGCTAATTCTCGTTCAGTTCTCATTTCTTTTTCAATTTCTTGCAGGCGTCTTTCAACCCTTTGCGAAACCTTTGCACAGAGAGGGCAAAGTGTGTTAAGTAAGGCGCCTGGAAAATTTAAGTTGGCATTCAATGATGGCAAAAGGCCAGTTGTTACAGTGCCGAAAAGCTAAATTCAACAGAAGTGACTCTCATTTGGTACCAATGCTTATAGAACACAATGCCTGCTCCCTCAGTTTACATCTAGTCTACAGACTGATAGAATGGAGATCTTTGCAGTCTGTAACCTGACTGCAAGTGCAGGACAGGCAGGAGACTGGACTAAAATACAAGATGCTTTCGGGTGGTTGAAATGGAGTAGGAGGAGGGTCTTCATTTAGTCGGGGGCAAGACATCAGCTGCAGAAGAGGTCAGTTATCGCAATGGTAAGGGAAATAGCAAGAGCAATGTGGGTAAAAATTAGTAGCAACGCAAGGACATAAACACAGCCGCTTCTGGCTGCCATCTCAAGGTGGTTCAGAGGGGGAGCCATTTCAGCAAGAAAGGCGGTGGGCAACCACAATATTACCAGAAAGGTTTCAACATCCAAGAAGTGAAATAGACAGTACAAGGACAAAAAGGGAAGAGTGAACATGCAGTTCCATAAAGGTCAAATTCAAATTGATTTACTAACAGCGTTTGGAGTAAAATGTTAGATTACATATTGTATCAGACTTAACAATTAGCAATCAACCACAACACCTTAATAACTTGGAAAGGAGAGACTGCTTGGACTCTGCTCACTGGTGTATAGTTTGATTTGGTATCATGGCACAAAGAGTGCTGTCAATCTTAATACAGGTACAAGATTCAGAAGTGTAAACTTAGGAAGATGGAAAGTAGAACAGAAAATAAAATGACTAAAACAGATTATTAGCATATACCTGCAGAGATATAAAAGGGGAATGGATTCAAATCAGCAAATTCTAGTTCCCTAGAAAACCTCATTGTCATCTACTTCTATCAGACAATAAACGGAAGGCAGTCAGTCTTATACATCCCCTCATTCGTTGATACATTACCTGATGCAGCTCTGATGATGATAGATATATATATATATATATATATATATATAAATAAATATATATATGTAGTTTTTAATCTCCCACATGATCAACTACATAAACTATATCATCAAGCTGCTAAATATTGACCCAGGATCAAACAGCATAAAATCCTGAAGTGTGCAGTAATGTAACTCCGCAGTACTTTGTTTCTCTCACTGGATGGCGGCAGAGAGCTATACAAATCACAGAATGGTTACAGTACAGAGGCGATTTGCTCCATCGTGTCCATGCCGGCTCTCTGCAAGGGCAACTCAGCTGGTCCACTCCATTGCCCTTCCCCCATGGTACTGCACATCTTTTCTCTTCAGATAATTGCCCATATATCTTTTGAAAGCCATGATTAAATTTGTCTTCACCGCAGCCTCAGGCAGTGCAGTCCGGATCCTAACCATTTGCTGCATGAAATAATTTTTCCTCATGTCACCTTTGGTTCATTTGCCATTCCCCTTAAGTCAGTGTCCTCTGGTTCTCAATTCTTCCACAAATGGGAACAGTTTCTCCCTATCGACTCTGTCCAGATCCCTCATGGTTTTGAACACCTCAAATAAATCACCTCTCAACCCTCTCCTCTCTAAGGAGAGTAGCTCCAGCTTCTCCAACCTATCTAATAACTAAAGTCCCTCACCCTCTGAAACATTCTCATGAACCTTCTCTGCACCCTCTCTAATGCTTTCGCATCCTCCCAGTAGTAGGGCAAGGTAATGAGTCATAGCTCACAAAGGACCATAGGCATTTCGCTCCATTACAGAGAGAGAATTAGTTATATAGCTTGAGGAGCACCACGCCACATGCATGGGGCAAGGCAAGGCGGCACACCTCCATGAACTACCACAGCCTGTAGAGAGACTGAACCCGCGCTGATGTTATTCTGCATCACATTCTAGCCAACTGAGCTAATCAATCCCCACTCCCTCACGTGTGGTGCCCAGAATTGGACACAATACACCAATTGAGATTGAACCAGTGCTTTGTAAAGGTTCACCACAACTTCTTTGCTTTCGCACACTACACAACTATGGATAAAACCCAGGGTGCTAACCACTTTCTCAACCTGCCCTGCCACCTTCAAAAATTTGTACAATTTTACCCCCAGGTCCCTCTATTCCTGCATCCCCCTTTAGAAGTGCATCCTTTATTTTATATTGCCTCTCCTAGTTCTTCCTATCAAAATGTATCACTTCATACTCCTCTGCATTGAATTTCATCTGTCACGTGTCTGCCCATTCTGCCAGCCTGTCTATCTCCTCTCAGAGTCGATCAGTCTCCTCTTCATGGTTCAATATGCTTCCAAGTGTTGTGTCATCAGCAAATTTTGAAATAGTGCCCTGCATGCCCAAGTTACTCACCACTATTCTGTTACCTGTAACTCAGCCAACTATGCTGCCACTGTCCTTTTTATTCCATGGACTTTAACTTTGCTGGCAAGCCTATTGTGTGGCACTTTGTGTCAAACACTTTTTGGAAGTCCATCAGCCGCGTCAGCCTCTTCAAACCCCCTCTGTTAGCTCATCAAAAAAAAAACTCAATCAAGTTCGTTAAACCCGATTTGTCTTTGATAAACCCGCACTGGATTTCTTAATTAATCCACGTTTAGCCAGATGACTGCTAACTTTGTCCCAAATTATCGTTTCAAAAAACTTTCTCAGCACCAAGATTAAACCGGCTGCCCTGCAGTTGAACACGGGTGTGTGATCACTGAAATTCTCCAGTCCTCCGGTACGGCCTCCACCTAAGGAGCACTGAAAGATTAGGGCCAGTGCTTCAGCAGTTTCAATCCTTACTTTACTCAGGATCCTTGGATGCATCTGATCAGGTCCTAATGACTTATCGTAAGTGCAGCCAACCGAATACTTCCTCTTCAACGGTTTTTATACCATCCAGTGTCTCAGCTAACTCTCCTTTCAGCATGACCTGGACTGCATTTTCTTCCTTGGTAAAGACAGATGCAAAGTGCTCATTTAGTACCACACGCCCTGCCTTCATACGTGAATCCCCTTTTAGGACCCTAATAAGCCCCAATTCTCCACTCACCACCCTTTTACTATTTACAGGCCTACATAAGACTTTTGGAGCCAAATTCCCACAGTGTCAGGCAGATTCCGGAGGCCTTTTTAAAAAAAAAGGTGGGCGGGACCCAGATGTGACCTTCCATCCCCATTTTGAGCAGATGCCATTTTTGCCAACAGAGGGAAGGCAGTGACGCATGGGTCATACAGGCGGGAAGCCCAAAAAATCAGCAGGACCATTTGAATTTAGTGATGAGTTCAAAAAGACCCCATTTTCACTGAAGCAAGGGCCTTAACCCACAGTGGGAGCCATGAATTTACAGAATAAGACGTAAACACTCTTAAAGGGCGGGTAAGGCCTGTTTAAGTGTCATGGTGTGATGTTATTTAGTATCCCAGTCTGCCAAATATGAAAATAAAACGGCTGCAGCTGTCAGGATATAATAAAAATACTGGCTTTTGGACAGTTTTGGTTGACAGGCTATCTGGTGTAGCTTAGAAAAACACATTACCATCTGTTCCTGCAGTTTCAATAATTCATTGTTGCCATTTTCCAAGGGCTGTTAATATACCTGAGCCCATTATGAATGGCTGGCGGAGTTTCAAAAGCACTTATCACAACAGGGAGGACTGAGTTCACACTTTGATTTCCAGTTTTAAGAGGCTATTAAAGGATTATCTGCCTTTGATGTGGTTAATGAATACAAATTTGTTTGTCTTTAAAACAGATTGACCACTGGCAGGGATTTAAGATTCTTGAATAGGCTTCATGAGTAAGTTTTTTTTCTGTATCATGTGTTTGAGTGACAATTCTACATGGTTCCTTAGGTTGCTTATAACGGATACTGGGTGAGTGACTATAGAGGTGACATGGGGGGCATGAAAGGTAATGAAGGCCATGAAGGGGACATGAGGTATGAGTGGGGGTGAGAGTTAGAGGGCCTAAAAACTAAAACAACTGGGACAAAGTCTCAGAGTACCACCTCAGGAGGAGAGTCTCAGGGGGCCTTCTAGCCAACCCACCTTAGCACGCACCTGCCCCCGTGGCCAACACCGATCTGATTCCGGGGTCAGTGGATCTAACTCAATCTCAACCCACCTCCCTGGAGTGAAGGTTGTGTGTGATGGGGCCTTTATATCAAGACAGGTCTGCCTGATCATAAAATGCCCCAACTCAAGCTAACCGCCTCAAAAATCCAGCCCTAGGATTCGCTTTTATGTTAGCTGCCAATCTCTTCTCATGCTCTCTCTTTACTTCTCATTTATTTTTCCACTTCTCCTCTGAAGTTTCTATATTCAGCCTGGTTCTCAACTGCATCATCAATCTTACATTAGTCACATTCACCATTTTTCTACTTCAACTTACTCTTAATTTCTTTCATCATCCAGGGAGCTCTAGATTTGTTTTATCCTACCTTTCCCCCTCATGGGAATGTACCTCAACTGTACCCAAACTATCGCCTTCTTTAAAGATAGCCCACTGTTCAATTACAGCTTTACCTGGCAATCTTTGATTTCAATATTTCTGTGCAGATCTATTCTCACCTTATTATAATTGGCCCTGCCCCAATTAATTATTTTTAATTTCTGCCAGCAACACCAGCAGACTGAGAACGATGACAAAAAAAAAGTTGAACTGCCCTCATAACTGCACATTAAACCCTCAAGTTCATATCTACATCATACATTGCAGATTCTCACTGTTTACTATTAAGAGAGTAATTGTATTTTTATATTGTGTAATTGAATAAATGACAGTTGACGATTCTCTAGGCTGATGTTTTCTGCCAATTTTGGCAAGTGGTTAAGGCATTTTATCAACAGCTTATATCGGGGACCGGTGGTGGATACAATAATATAATTTAGAATGGCTCAAGCAAACCAAATTCAGGCATCTAATCATTTCCTCAGGTAAGGAGGTGAAGAATTTCCAACTAGAGGAATCAAAGTTAATTAGAATTAAAGATTTATCTGGTATCCTTTGACTCACATTCCTTGAGGTTTATTGGAGTACCAATCCAATTAATCCTACAAAAGCAACTACTAAAAATAGCATGAAGATGGAGAGGCAATAGCTAATACACTATACAAAAGGGATTAATGTAGTTCTTGAAGGATCTATTCATATGGCAAACAAGGGAGGGGGCTTCGTTTAGGGTCTATCATTCTCTCTAACATGTGATTAAAGGCAGAAATAGTTCTGTTATTCTGCCAAGGTACTTTTCTCCTATGCAGCCTGTTGGAATTCCAGCTTCAAGCTCTCTTCCACCTGTAATCAATCGCCATCCTTGAGGATTTATATTGTGAAATCTGTCTGTCACTCTACCCAACAGCTAGCTGGCTTATATTCAATTTCAAAATATTAAAACAGTAATAATATTGGGATGAATGAGAGGACAATTACTTACTTTTGTTAAATAAATACATGAAAATCACTTGCACTTACATAACACAGTACAATTGCTTGCTTTGCTACTGCCAAACATACTTCTAGAAACTCACCGTTTCTGTTCTGGACATGTCTCGGAGTTTCTCTGATAAAGAGTCCACAGTTTTTCGAGTCACTACGTCTGTCCTGTTGTTGAAAACAGATTTACATTTCATCTATGATGAAGGGCCAGAATTTTACAGCCCCTCCCGTTGGCGGGATTTTCTGGTCCCGCCGAAGTCAATGGGCATCTGAACGGCTCGCCACAGTTTCCAGCTCTGCTCCTGCCACAACGGGACCAGTGAATTCTGCCTAAGAGACCCGAAATCCAAATCCACCCCTCTTTCACCCCAACCGCCCACCCTAAAATTTGAAGCTCAGCTGTGCAAAACTAATGAACATTTCCTGCCTCAGGCCTAGCAGAGTAGACTGACTCTGTTGAGACACCCACCAAGGCTGAACCAACAGGGAGAAACAGAAAGGCTGATCATCAAAAAAAATATCAGATTTACTCAGTGCATTCAACATGTCCTGCTGAGCGCAGCTGGTAAAGCCGGGCTGAATTTTCTCAGCCTTACAAAGACGCCTTAAGAGGCCGGGAAATTCAGACTGTTGCACGTCGTATTGGCTCCCCAATGTTGTCCTGCCTCCCGGCGACTTTCCCAGGGGCAAGCTGACACAGGAATCGGCAACCCAGCAGTTGCAGGAAGCCAATTTGACCAATTAAGGCCCCACTCCAGGAATTAAAGATTAAGCTCCAGGACAATGTTGTGAGCAACCAGAGGTAAAATTTATAGCGTGTACTATAAAATCTGTGTGTTTTAATATTCTTTGAACACTTTTGTTTATTAATTATGAAAATATTGAAGATGGGATAAAAGGTTTAGACTGACAGTCAAGAATCATCCAGTCGGCTTTCCAACAGGTGTGGGGAGGTGGTGTACTGTAAGGATGGACATATTGGATAGACAATGGTGGAAGGAGGCCATGAGATGAAATACATGCACCCAAAGTTGCAACTCTAACACACAATTGTTTGGATGAGTCAATCATTGCATCGAGACTAGCAGCTCTAGCTCCTCAAGTATGCATGATGCTAAAGGGTACCCAAGGGAACAAAACCCCGAAGCAATCCATACCTATTCCGCTTTGCTATTTCGTCATCAAACTCTTCTCCAAGGCGCAACTGGTCACTCCTTAGATCTCTTAGTGACTGATGCAATGTATGTACCTGCAGGGAAAGACAGAAGTCTTCACTGGATCGTAGTTTATACACTGCCAAATACTGCATTATTTCTACACTTAAAATTTTCATCACTGCCATTAAAAAACAAAATCAGGAACACTAAAGAGGTGCCAGTTTTTTTCTGGTGCTGCACAGAAGCCGGAAGTAAATGGGAGGTCTTCATTGAATTGAGAGCTACAATACATTGATTCCACAATACAAGCAAAAGTAAACTTACTTTTGTTTTGAATAACTTCGTGTGTGACAAATGTAAAAACTCATTGCCATGTTTTGACCAGCATGTTTAAATCAAGCTACTGAAAAATTCATCGGTGTGTGGAGAGCGCTAAGTCTGCATTTGCCAAAATCTGTAAGCAGATAAGCACTGCACACTCTCCCCATTTAGACACAACCCAATAACTAAAGTCTAGAAAGCTCTGGCAGGAGCTGCTACGATTTAAGAGATTCCATTCTGCACATGCCCTTACTGCACATAGGGGTAAAAGCTGGAACTAAAACAGCCGTTCTTACCCTGCAGCTACCAAAATGACAGTCACAAGTTAGTCATTAAAAAAACTGACAAGAAGTGGCCTGAGCCCTTCGGAGGCAAAGAGCAGGAACCAGGAGCCCTGGATATATCACACCTGGGCAGGTAGACAGATGCTCAGTTTAACATCTCATCTGAAAGAAGCACTTACAGTACAGAGGGAATGCTGAATTAAAATGTCTGCTGAGATATCTGCAGCGACACAAAACCTTTTGACTCAAGTGCGAGTACTACTAAAAGCCAAGCAGTCAAAAGACGCGAGTACAAAAGCAAAATACTGTGGATACTGTAAATCTGAACTAAAAACAGAAAATGCTGGAAATGCTCAGCAGTTAAGGCAGCATCTGTAGAAAGAGAAACAGGGTCAATGTTTCACAACGATGATCCAAGTTCTGATGGATGGTCACTGACCTGAAGCGTTAACTCTTTTTCTCTCTCTCCCTCTCCCCACAGATGCTGCCTCACCTGCTGAGATTTCCACTATTTCCAACTCTCATCACAAAAAAAAACACAAATGTTGTTTCTTCACTGTTTCACCTTTCCATAACTTGCATTTCTATATTGCCTTTCAAAACCTCAGGATGTTTCAAACTGCTTTGTGGCCAATTAAGTAGTTTTGAAGTGTAGACAATGTTGTAATGTTGGAAACACAGCAACCAATTTGTACACAGCAAGGGAGGACAGTACTGAGATAACGATCAGATAATCTGCTTCTACGGTGTTGGTTGAACAATAAAAATTGGCCAGAACCCCACTGCTCATCTTCGAAATAAGGGGTATACAGCACCTAGGCTTAACACCTCATTCCACAGGGCTGCACCAGCAGGCAGCATAGATTTTTTCTGCTCAATTGTCTAGAGTGGGTCTTGAATCCACAATCTTCAGGCTGAAAGGTGAGAATACTACCACCGAACCACAGCTGACATCCAGGTATGAGGAGAGGTTGTTTTAAGATACTGCAGATAGCCCAAATATTGGGTACGGGATCCATACAATCATAGAAAAACTCACAATATAAATATCACCTTGAAGACGGAGACTTCACAGTGACATTATTTACCCTCAAATGTAACTAGCTGATGGCCTGGCAGTACAAAGTGGTTGAAGACCCAACAATCATTCATTACACAAAAGCAAAACAGTGCAAACACTGGAAATCTGAAATAAAAACAGAAAACGTTGGAGTAAATACTCAGCAGGTCTGACAGCATCTATGGAGAGACAAACAGAGTTAATGGGCAGGAGTTCATAAATACAGAGGAACGAAAGGAGGTGGAGGGGGTGTAAAAAAGGGAAGGTTCCTTCATGGTGCAATGCAGCAGAGACTAAATAACAAAAGACATGACAGTGCAAGGTAAAAGGATAAGTAAAGAAACAAAAAGATGGGGCTAGAGGAGGTGCAAATAGGAAAAGCAGAGCTTTCCACAGCTGCCATCCTAAAAAATGGGGACAGAGGTAATGATCTGAAATTGTTGAAGTCGATGTTGAGTCCAGAAGGCTGCAAGTGCCTAACTGAAAGATGAGGAGGTGTTCCTTAAGCATATGTTGAGCTCATCAGAACACTGTGCAGACGGAGGACAGAGAGGTCAGCATGAGAGCAAGGTGGAGAATTAAAATGGCACAAGACTGGAAGCTCATTGTTCTAATTACAGACTGAATGAGTGTTGTCCACAAAGCTGTTTACTCAATCTGCATTCTGTCTTCCCAAAGTAGAGCAGGCCACATTGTGAGCAGTGAACACAGTATACTAAACTGAAAGAAGTGCACACAAATCACTGTTTAACTTGGACGAAATGTTTGGGGCCTTGGACACTGAGGGAAGAGGAAGTAAAAGGGCAGGTGTTGCATCTCCTGCACTTGCATGGAAAGATGCCATGGGAAGGTGAGGGTGCTGCGAGGGGGTGTTCAGGGTGCTGCAGAGGGAACAGTCCCTCCAAAATGCTGAACCCTATTGTCGTTCTGGAAGGGAAAGCGAGAGCAGAAGTATTGGAAATGGAATGCACACAGTTGAGGACCCTGTCAACCACATTGGAAAAATCCTCAGGTAGGGAAAAAGAACGAACTATCAGAAGCATTAATATGGAAGATGACTTCATCTGTAGCCAAGCTTTAATAAAATATTAGACAGACAGATTAATCGCTGTGAGAACAGAGAGGCATAAGAAAAATTAACAAGTAAAGGACTTTGAAGTTAGATAATTAGACAAGTACCAAGATGAAGAAAATTTAAAACATTGAAATCAAAAGAAAAGAGAGGCAAATAGCTGTTGAGGGAGCTGAACCTCTAGATTTCTACAGAAAGATGATATAGATAAGCCAAATGACATTATCACTATTCTACATTTTAACATACATGATTTAATGATTCCAGGTCATCTACAAATCTCACAGTTGCAGATCTAGACCTTCTACGCTCTGCTCCTAGGTACCCTCCAGGGTCTCTGAGGGGTGAGGTAGGACGATATCGACGACTTTCTGAAAACATAAAATCAGGCTAAATTAACTTCACCACACACATTCAACTAGCAGTCAGTAGTAAAAATAGTTGTAAATCATTCAAGGATAAATAGGACTGCAAAAAAAGGGACTTTAAATTAGTAAAAGGGGAAAGAGGGTTCAGTGGAAATTGTATTAATCTCAAGACAAGAAAAAGAGGAGAACAAGGTACAAAAAGATCAAAATAAATACTCAGGAAATGCAATGGTTATAGGAAGTAGCATTAAAATGCATGCCACATTAAACAATAAGAGCCTATTAAGCCTGTAAAGCAATGCACAAACTACCAGGAACAAAATTTGAGAATTGATCATCATAATTAGAAGTGGGGAAATAGAGAGAATAGAACAATGGCTACAAGCGGGGTGAAACTGTCAGCTAAATAATGAAGGTTATAATATATATAACAATACTAAGGAAGGAAGAAGTGGTGGAGTAGCTGGGTTAATGAAAGTAACTTGGCGATAGTAGCCAGAAAGCACATAACAGAGAATCAAAGAGCTTATATGCATTGGGATAAAAGATCAGAAAGGAACTGGTCACATTATTTGGAATAAACTACAGACCGACAAACAGTGGAAAAGAAGTTGAGGGAGAAATACAAACAAATCTGTGAAAGAATAAAACAAAAAGACAGAATCTTAACGATGAGGGATTCCAACTATCCCCAACTAAATTGACAGGAATTGAAGTGAAAGAAAGGAGGTAAGTGGAATTTTTTAACAGCACATACAAAAGCAATATTCAAGAAGCCCAACAAGGGAGGAAACACTAAGCCCAGAAATGGGAAGTGAACCGGAGCAGATAAGAGAATTAAGCATGGGAAACGATCTAAGGAATAGTAATGATCACAATATTTAACAGGTAGCATTACACACAAATGAAGACCCATGTAATAGATTATAAAATAGCCAACTAAGAGGAAATGATGATGAGCTAAGGAAGATAAACTGCAGCAAAATATTGACAAAAGAATACAACAGAAAAGACCAACATAGTTCAAGAGAAATATATTTCACTAAAAGATATAAACTGTTCAAGATTTAGGTGTCATGGGTGAAATAAAGGAGAAAGGATAGAACTGAATCTAAAGGAAAATACTTATGCAAAATATATAAATAGGCAAAAGGATGACATCTAAAGACAATTAGGATGCCAAAGTGGAAGTAAAAAAAAATCAAAGAATGTAAAAAGAAATAGAAGTGGTAGTAGAAAACATAGACAAAGGCAATGCAGTAAATGTGGTATGCAGAGGCTTTCAATAAGATGCTTAGACTTAGATATTTAGTCAAAAACTCTGGTGGTGATGAGTTAGCCCTTATGGAATCCATCAAATTGCAAAGAGCTACACTGCAGTTGGACAGACAGCCCTTTACAAAATTAGAACTGGGCATTGGTCTGATAGGAAAAAAACAGCCAGAGTTCCGAATCCCAATAGCTAGACAGTGAATAGTGCGTATGGATGAAGGCAATGACATTATTAGATTTAGCTTTGCCGACTCAAATAATCCACTGACCCAACAACACATGCTGTCTCGAATCATCGCTAAAATTAATAACTTAGTCCAAGTACATGCAAGCGACCAGCATCACCAAACTATATCCCAGTAAGGCTAACAGCTTTTTTAAATTTATTCGTGGAACATGAGTGTCACTAGCAAGACCAGCATTTATTGCCCATCCCTAATTGTCTGAGAAGTTGGTAGGTGAGCCGCCTTCTTGAATCACTGCAGTCCATGTGGTGTAGGTATAGCCACAGTACTGTTACAAAGGGAGTTCCGTGATTTTGGTCCAACGGCAGTGAAGAAAAAGTGATATAGTTCCAAGTCAGGATGAAGTGCGGCATGACGGGAAACTTGGAGGTGGTGGTGTTCCCATGTATCTACTGCCCTTGCCCTTCTAGGTGGTAGAGGTTGTGGGTTTGGGTCATGGGTCAAATGATCCTAGGTGAGTTGCTGCACTGCATCTTATAGATGGATGGTACAGACTGCTGCCACTGTGCATCAATGGTGGAGGGAATGAATATTTAAGATGGTGGATAGGGTGCCAATCAAGCAGGCTGCTTTGTCCTGGATGGTGTCAAGCTTCTTGAGTGTTGTTGGAGCTGCACTCATCCAGGCCTCAGGAGAATATTAATAAAGGGGAAATAAAATTATAATTGGAGCAACTTCACCAGATTTTCTAGCATTTATTCTAGAATCATCCCCCCTTTGCAAGATTAAGCAAGGAAAACCAGAGAAGCAACAGCTGCACTACGATATTTTGCATCCATTGTGTGTGGAAATGAAATCTAGAGCACAGCTCCACTTCCCCCAAACATAGCATCTCACAGCGTGACCCTTAAGAAGACGTTTCTTACCTGTTGCTGAGTTACCTTGAAGGTCACTGGTATGAAGAGAAGGAATGGAACGTCCAGAGTGTCTGCTCAATCGCTGACTTCGCAACTCATCAATGGACTGTTCCAAATCATCTCGCAGCTTCACATTTCCAAAAATCAAAACAAAAAATTTAGGTAGAATGTCATGTGTTGCTTTATTCAAAATACAATTTTCCCAGTTATGACATTTTTAATGGCACTTTGGGACCAATTAATTTACTTCATACCTTAAGAATTTCTCGCAATTCATCTATGCTGTGTGATGGCATAACAGAGACAATGTCATTAAGGAATAAAGTTACCAGAATATCTATCAAAACAGGATATAATAGATTTAGAAGACATTTAATTCTGCAAAAAGAAGGGATTGATGGATGTGCTATATAAAAAGCAAGGAGTCCTCCATCAAAAAATGCCTTGATCTTTGAGACTAAGTGGGCTTTGCCAGTTCCCAGAAATATTTTCTTCATATGTCGGGTGGTGCGATGCAGGTTGGCTCTTCACACCGAGGTATGACCTCACCCACACTGCTGTGGGCAAATGCCAAGCAAAAGCACTCCCACAAAATGTTCAACTCAGCTACAAAATATGTTGAGAACCACTACACAATAGAATCTTTCATAATTTGAGTGGTCTTCCAGCACACAAAGTTAGAAAGCTTTTTGCACATTTTATTTTTTACTTATTAAATACTGGTGCAAAACCAAAACAGAAAAACAAAACAAAGCATGAGAGGAGAGGACAACAAAAGATTGCAATTCAAATGTGTTTACTGGTACCCTACAGCAGCAAATGGATTTAACGGGTTATTTTTTAACCTGGGGGTAGATGGAAAGTGTTGTCATGGAATCATAAAAATCATACAGCACAGGAGGCCATTCGCTCCATCTAGTCTATGCTAGTTCTTTGAAAGAGCAATCTAACTTGCTCAAATATCTCAGTCCAGCTTTAAAGAGGCAGTTGAGAGACAAAAAAGGGAAATAAGCATCAATAACAATTGGACGCAATGTGGAATCTGAATGGAAGACACTAGCAAGAAATACAAAAAACTGCATACAGGAAAATCAAGAGAACGGGAGGGAAAGAAGGGTTATAAAGGCAAAGAGCATGAAAGCTATTGTTGAATTTCAATAGTGAACAAACAATAGTGAAAGGCAAGCAAAGAGCCTGACCCAATCTCCACGGGTAGCTTGGTGGATGAGATGCAGCATGTGACTAATGCACAGTTTCAATACCTAAGTTAGTCTTAAAATAGCCAAACTCAGTAGTAGGATAGCTACAGACGGTGCCAGGTTTTCCACTCCAAGTTACTGTCCTGGGGACCCCAGCTAGGTGTCAGGTGAGGTATTTGCTGGAGAAATGCAAAACCTATCACCCCCGCCCTGTTTTCTCCCCCATAGACCTGTTTCTTCCTCCGGTTCAAATACTGATCCACTTTCCCTCAAAAGGTGTCAGGATCTCTGCTTCAATTACCACTTACCAAAGCATGCTATGTTTCAATAACATACCTTGCTGGATGTGTGGCCATTCTTTGGCACTACGACGGGAATTTTCCAGCCCTCCCACAGTGTGTTTCCCCGCAGCAGGGCCAGTGAACCATTGAAATCTCCATTCACATCGGCGGGACCAGAAGATCCCGCCGGTGTGAGGAGCTAGAAAATTCCAGCCTATGCTTCTAACTGGGATCAACTTTTGTGATGAAGAATCAGACACCCACAGCAGGTTTCACGAGTCTCAGCTTTTTTGATGCCTACTGATGCAAAAATTAACTGAACAGGCTCCAGTGATATCACTGAATTTTAACAGCGCAGAAGGTCATCATTCAGCCCATCATGTCTACACAGACTCTCCGAATGAGCAATCTACTTAGTGTCATTCTCCCCACAATCCTGCACATCTATCCTTTTTAAATAACAGTCTAATTCTCTCTTGAATGCCCCAACTGAACCTGCCTCCACCACACTCTCAGGCAATGCATTCTAGATCTTAACCACTCGCTGCATGAAAAGATGTTTATCATATCATTTTTGCCTCTTCACAAAATACCTTAAATCTGGGCCCTATTGTTCTCAATCCTTACATGGGCGAGAACAGTTTCTGTGTCCAGACCACTCATCATTTTACATGTCTCTATCAAATCCCCTCTCAGTCTTCTTTTCTCCAAAGAAAATTGTTCCAACTTTTCCAACCTATCTTCAAAGCTGAAGTTCTTTGACCCTGGAACCATTCTTGTGAATCTTTTCTGTACTCTCGATAATGTCACTATATTGAAGACCATAAGACATAGGAGCAGTAGGCCATTCAGCCCATCGAGTCTGCTCCACCATTCAATGAGATCATGGCTGATCTGATAATCCTCAGCTCCACTTTCCTGCCTTTCCCCTATAACCTTTGATTCTCTTACTGATTAAAAATCTGTCTATCTCAGCCTTGAATATACTTAACAATCTAGCCTCTAAAGCCCTCCACGGTAAAGAATTTCACAGATTTCTTCTCTGAGCGAAGAAATTCCTCCTCGTCTGTCTTAAACAGGTGATCCCTTACTCTGAGATTATGCCCTCTGGTCCTAGAATCTGTCACAAGGGGAAACAATCTCTCAGCATCTACCCTGTCAAACCCCCTAAGAATCTTATATGTTTCAATAAGGTCGCCCCTCATTCTTCTAAACTCCAATGAGTACAGGCCCAACCTACTCAACCTCTCCTCATAAGAAAATCCCTCCATACCCAGGATCAACCCAGTGAACTGCCTCCAATGCCAGTATATCTTTCCCGAGATAAGGGGGCCAAACTGTTCACAGTATTCTAAGTGTGGTCTAACTAATGCCTTGTATAGTTTTAGCAAAATTCATCTATTTTTATACTAGATTCCCTTTGAAATAAAGGCCAACATTCCATTTGCCCGCTCTATTACCTGCTGAACTTATATGCTAGCTTTTTGTGATTCATGCATGAGGACCCCCAAATCCTTCTGTACTGCAGCATTCTGCAGTCTTTCTCCAGTTAAGTAATGTTCAGCCCCTCTATTCTTCCTGCCAAAGTGCATAACCTCACATTTTCCTACATTATATTCCAACTGCCAAGTTTTTGCCCACTCATTTAACCTGTCTATATCCCTCTGTAGACTTTATGTGTCATCCTCAACATTTGCCTTCCCACCTATTTTTGTGTCATCTGCAAACTTGACAATAATACATTCACTTCCCTCATCCAATTCATTAATATATATTGTAAATAACTGAGGCCCCAGCACTGATCCCTGTGGCACTCCACTAGTTACAGGTTGCCATACTGAAAACGCCCCCCTTATCCAAACTCGTGGTCTTCTATTAATTAGCCAATCCTCTATCCATGCTAATATACTACCTCTAACATCTTGGGTTCTTATCTTATTAAGTAGCCTTATGTGCGGTACCTTATCAAATACCTTTCAGACATCCAAATATATTACATCTACTGGTTCCCCTTTATCTATCCTGCTCGTTGCCTCCTCAAAGAATTCTAATAATTCTGTCAGACATGATTTCTCCTTCATGTTGACTCTGCTTGATTATATTATGCATTTCTAAATGCTCTGCTATTATATCCTTTGTAATAGACTAACAATTTCCCAATGACAGATGTTAAGCTAACTGGTCTATAGTTACTTGTTTCTTGTCTCCCTCCCTTTTTGAATAAGGGTGTTAAATTGGCAGTTTTCCAATCCCCTGGGACTTTTCTAGAATCTAAGGATTCTTCAAAGATTACTACCAGTGCATCCACTATCTCTGTAGCTACTTCCTTTAACATTCTAGGATGCAAGCCATCAGGTACAGGGGAATTATAGGCCTTCAGCCTAGTTTCCCTAGTACTTTTTCCTCTAGTGATAGTTACAGTATTTATTTCCTCCCCCTCCCAACTTTGTCCCTTGATTATTTTGTATTTTTGGAATGCTGTTAGTGTCTTCTACTATGACAACTGATGCCAAGTATCTATTCAACTCCTCTGCCATTTTCTGGTTCCCCATTATTATTTCCCCAGCCTGATTCTCTAAGCGGCCTATGTTCACTTTGGCCTCTCTCTTCCTTTTTATATATTTAAAGAAACTCTTTCCTAAAGTGCGGCACCCAGAACTAGAAGCTGAGGCTGAACTAGTGTCTTATACAAGTTCAACATAACTTCCTTGCTCTTGTACTCTGTACCTTTAATAATACAGCCTAGGGATATGTATTTTTTTTTAAAACCACGCTTTCAACCTGTCCTGACACCTTCTATGACTTATGCACATCTACACCCAGGTAGCTCTGCTCCTGTACCCCCTTTAGAATTGGACCCTTTATTTTATAGTCTCTTCATGTTCTTCCTAGCAAAATGAATCATTTCACATTTTCCTCATTGAACTTCATCTACCACCTGTCCACCAATTTCACCAATGTCCATGTCCTTTTGAAGTTCTAAACTATTTTCCTCACAGTTTACAATGTTTCTAAGCTTCATATCATCCACAAACTTTGAAACTGTGCCTTTTACACCAAGTAATATATAGCAGGAAAAGCAAGGGTCCTAACTCTAAACCCTGGGCAACTGCACTACAAACGTTCCTTCAATCCAAAAAACATCCATTAACCACTGCTTTCTTTACTGTGGCTCAGCCAATTTCGCATCCATGATGCTACTTTCCCTTTTATTCCATGAACTATAACTTTGTTCACAAGTCTGTCATGCAGTGCTGTATCAAATGCCTTTTGGAAATCCATGTACCATCAGCAGCATCGCTCTCATCAACCTTAACAGTCACCTCTTCAAAAAACTCCAGCAAGTTAGTTAAATACAATTTTCCCTTGAGAAATCCATGCTGACTTCCCTTAACCTGCATTTGTCCATGTAACTATTAATTTTGTCCTGAATTATTATTTCTAGAAATTTCCCCATCACCTTATTTGAACTAATTGGGCTTATCTTTACACCCTTTTTGGAACAAGGGTGACATGTTTGCAATTCTGGCACCACCCTGAGTCTAAGAAAGACTGAAAAATTATGGCCAGTGCCTCTGCAATTCCCACTCTCACTTCCCTCAGTATCTTTGGATGCATCTCATCGGGTCCTAGGGCCTCATCAACTTTAAGTTCAGACAGCCTATCCAAAACTTCCTTAAAGCCTTCTAGTGTCTGAATTACCTCCTCTTTCACCATGGCCTGGATAACATCTTTCCTCCTTGGTAAAGACAGAAGCTAAGTATTAATTTAATATCACAACTATGCCCTCTGCCTCCATGCGTAAATCCCTTTTTTGGTGACTAACCGCCCCAACTCCTACTTTTACCACCCCATATCGCCATTGAACACTTGTCTGATCCTAAGTGGAAAAGTTAACTTCCTTGTCCACTACTCAGACTTCCAACACAAAGAACTATGCCCATCTATTGTATTTGTTAATCAATCAACCTTGTCAAGATCAGACAACCCTCCTTTAAGGTATACTTCCACTAATTGGAAGATAATTTAAATTTTTCATAATGCTATCAAACTACAAATTCCCATAAATATTAAACAAGAATCTTTTGCAATTCAAATGACAGATCTCCCAAATCATTGGGATGAATTTGCTTCCAAAATTCCTCACAATGCTCTCAATCCAAATTGGACTATCCCAGAAGCATTTTTACTTTGTTTAAAAAAGCTCTGGGAGAATGGTAATCTACCAGCCACTACTCTCTACTGGTTATTATTTGTTAACTGACCATACGTCACCCCTCCGTTGGCCAACAAGACATCAATCACAATCCAGATTCCAGCTTTCTCCACAAACATGCAACATTTGGTCATTATAGATCAGTCTCAACCTGGGAATTTTTAATTGGATAGCCTTTGATACTATTGGTTATCAGAACAGTCAGATCCTTGCCTGGAGTAGACCCAAACTGAAGCCAGTACATCAGGCAGCAGCTAACATGATCCACAATAAAAAAGACACACCATCCTCCACCAGCTCCCTCCCTCCCTCTCTGCCTTCCCACCCTGGCCCTGCTAGAACAATGAAGATCAGATTTTTTTGCTATAAGCATGTATTGGCCTTCAGCTCCATCATGCTAATGTAAAAGCACTTGACAACATGTAGCAAATAAGGGGGTAATAACTGAGGGGGTGGGGTAGCTAGAGATAATTAAAGAGCAAATTACATGATTTTTCTCAAGCTACAGTGATCTTCTCACTACCAGAACAGCAGAACCTTCAGCCCAGATTGTTCACCAATTCGCACTGTTGGT
The DNA here is from genome assembly GCF_017639515.1 of Carcharodon carcharias. Classification (NCBI taxonomy): domain Eukaryota; kingdom Metazoa; phylum Chordata; class Chondrichthyes; order Lamniformes; family Lamnidae; genus Carcharodon; species Carcharodon carcharias. The sequence continues at coordinate 104,304,327 of NC_054486.1, forward strand.
GAGTGTTTGACACTGACTTACAAAGGGGAACGGGGTTGGGGGAAGCAAGAGTTACCAATCTTATGAAATTATTTATCTTTTGCAAGTACACACCTGTGCCACTGTCTCCATTTGTTCATTGGTATAGCCTCTATAGCGCCCCAGCATCCGATCAACGCTCGATAGGTCTCGACTGGTATCCTGAAATGCATTCAACTTCAAACATCAAAAAGTCCTGAACTCTTCAAACAGAAATGGAGTCACTGCTAAGGCTGGTTTCAATCGTTTAGAAGTGGACAAAAAATCCACTTAAAAATCACAATCTCTTTATCAGTATCATGGGAGAATACTGCCTGTGCTAGACATAACTCTAAATCTGTCATAGTGAATTCCTCACAATCCCAGTTGGGCTGTCTCAGAGGCATTGAAATTAGTTAGCTGAAATTCTTCACAAGATTTTGAACAGGATAATCATGTAATAGTTGCTTATTAGAGTAACATTAGTTGTGTGCAGAGATATTAAAAAGGTAATTATAATTAAGTATTGACATAAATTAGGAATTAGATTCCTAACAACATCTCAAGCTCTCAATAATGCCCTCAAAGCCTCTTAACATAAATTTCACTACTCTCACCTAGCATTCAATTTCTCCAGAACATTGATCATTCAAAGGGAATAGCTTCTCTCTCAGACCTATTGGGAGCGTGCTGAATTACCTTTGGACATCCCTAACTCAATTTCTGAAAAAGTCATCCTAATCCACTTCTTTTTTTAAATTTCTATTAACTACAAATGCTCCTGTATTTAAATTAATATACATTTGATTTACATTTTTCACAATTTTTGGGGTCTCTGGCACGTCACTGAAAGGTCTTGCTGTCATCACATTCGCCCATCCAGTACACTGGGTTGCAAAAGCCGACAACACAGAACAGAAATTTACATAACCATTTTCCCACTTAATTTTATATAACTAGCTTCCTCTTTGCATTTTTAATTTTCAGGCAAACACTGCAGAAAATGCAGCACCAAGTGCCAAGTATAATGAGTCAAGATAAATAAGTTTTTAAATCCAACACAATACCTGCAAAGTGCTTGTTAATGTGTCTATTTTTTCAGACACATCGACAGCATTGTGCATTCTGCTCCTTCGCTTAGCCTTTGCCTTCAGTGGTCCTCGCCGCCTGGAAAAATTGTGAAGGCATGTGTCTGAGTCACTCGATGAGTCCGCCATAAGTACCCTGCAGCCTGCAAAAAAAAATCTCAACTTAGAAAATGGGTAAAGCAAGATGTGAACTTTCTGATGCCATTGAATAAGATGCAAGGCAAGTCGTCATGCCCAGGGGAGAAAACACCAGGGAGAGAACAGGGTGGGGAACAGAAAGGAAAATTGAAAATCTGCTATTAGAATGCAGTAAGATGGTGTAAGGCTATGTGCATCCTTTGGGTGAGGAGGGGCCACAGTCCAGGGGAAGATTGGACTGGGGCATTTGGACATAAGTCAGCCCTAGTTTGAAGTCAGACTCTCTCTCCTTGATTTTGTATTTCTATTATAAATCCCCATGTCCACATTTATAATGGAAAATGACAATCTTAACAATCTGTGATTACAGCCTCCCATCATTGATGGCACTGCAGCATCTCCATTGGTGAAATAATGTAATTACAACGTAGCAGGTTTACATAGACAAGTTCCCGTTATAAATGTGGACATAGTTACTTATAATGAGGTAAGTAGGCAGTTAAGCACAGGGAGAAGCAAGGCTTTTCTATACTATAGATACAAGGCACATCAACAACTTCTCAAGGGCAATTAGGAATGGCCAAAAATTACTGACCTTTCCAGCAATACTCACATCCCAAGAAAGAATAAAAGAAAGAGCTTTCCAGTTTACCTCCTGTGTCAGTTCTCATCACTAATCCAAGTTGTTAATGTTGCAAAACAAAAACAAAAATACCTGGAAAAACTCAGCAGGTCTGGCAGCATATGCGAAGAGGGACACAGTTAACGTTTCGAGTCCGAATGACCCTTCAGCAGAACTAAGTAAAAATAGAAGAGAGGTGAAATATAAGCTGGTTTAAGGGGAGGGTGGGACAAGTAGAGCTGGATAGAGGGCCAGTGCTTTTATCTTAGTTGTTAATGTTGCAATCCTGTCACAATGAACTGCATGCTCTAGTTATAACTGAGACAAGCCATTACTAATTGGGGAAAGGTCAGGGCATTATTCTTATGTACATATAAGGATCGATCTCCTCCTGTGTCAGGGGGAAAGAAAAGGGGGCCTGCGCCTGTGCTCTCTGGGTTTTGTGAATAAACCCATGTTAAGGAAAGACTATCTCCAGGTTCCTCCTTTCTTCACTCCAGGTTCCTCCTTTCTTCAGTGAATGAGCAGTGAGTTTTAACACAAGTCACAGTTGTAAAGTGTAACTATTTGCACCACGCAGTGAGCAGGCAAAGCCGTCATTGGTTACCACCTGATAAAAAGGACCAGAACTTTCAGGAAGAGTTTTTAAAGAAGCAGGAGATGCAAGAGCGCTCCTAACTCCACAAAAATTCTAGGGTCCACATTTGAAGCCTCCACATTCCCCCATACCATAACTAGTTCAGCACTGGAGTATTTCTCAACCTCCCACCAATGAGTAGTGGCCCAACTCTACTATTCTAAACCAAACTTCAAGGCATAGATTATGCAGATATGGGAGTCAACCTAATCATTGCAATATATTTTAGGGCATGTACAAGGTGGCATTTTTTTGTCTCATCTGTGCAAAAACTGAACTAATTACAGTCAGTGAGCTTGGGTTGTTACCAAGAGTCAGACTGGCAATTTGTTTCAATTTGTGCTGATCTAATCACCTCTGTTTTCAAAATAAGTGTGCTAAATTCATCTCCCAGATTAAGTGCATTGGAAGCTGAAATAGATGCACAGACACACACACACACGCACACATGTCAAATGATATGCAGTAGTGACAAAGTCCATGAACACCCCTCTGACTACTCAAAACATACAAGAAACGTCTTCTGTAATTTCCCTACTTTGTTCACCGTTGTACAAAATTGTCTCAATTAAAACATAACTATGGGGCATTTTCTCATTCACAGTGATACAAAATAGGAGAGGGCTCAGTTTTAAGGTTCAATGAAAAAAATCATCTTTAATAAATAATCCATCAGAAGATAAACACCAATTTATCATTGTTTTCCGTTACTGTCTTAAGGTCTGAGCAAGCTAGAACACATTTTACAGGTGAGTCTTTTACCTGAAGGTCAGTAACAAGAGTACACAGATTTAAGATAATTGGTAAACGAACCAGAGCGGATGAGGAGAATTTTTTTCTATGCCACAAGTTATGATTTGGAAGGCACTGCATGAAAGGACAGATGAAGCAGATTTGATAGTAACTTCCAAAAGGGAAATTGGAAAAACACTCAAAAAGGAAAAATGTGCAAGTCACTGGGGAAAAAGCAGTGAAGACCTTTCGAAGAGTATAGGCACAATGGACTGAATGGCCTCATTCTGTGTTGTACAATTCTATAATCTAACCTGGTTACATCAGTAGTGGGCTGATGAATGGCACTCATCGTTTAATGTGAACAAATACAAAGGGAAAGGATAATAAAGAGTGCCAACATAAATGGCATTATTCTACATGACACAAGAGATGTATTTTGATATACTGAAGGATAAAACACTGCTGCAAACCAGATGCAGCAGCTGTAAAGACAACTATTAAGATATTGGGCAGCATAGCCAGATGAAAAGAGAACAAAATTCAGGACAAAAACAAAAATACCTTGAAAAACTCAGCAGGTCTGGCAGCATCTGCGGAAAGGAACACAGTTAACATTTCGAGTACGCATGACTCTTCAACAGAACTAAGGAAAAATAGAAAAGAGGTGAAATATAAGCTGGTTTAAGGGGGGGGATGGGACAAGAAGAGCTGGATAGAGGGCCAGTGATAGGTGGAGATAACCAAAAGATGTCACAGATAAAAGGACAAAAAAGTGTTGAAGGTGGTGATATTATCTAAAGGAATGTGCTAATTAAGGGTAGAAAGCAGGATGAGCAAGGTACAGATAGCCCTAGTGGGAGTGGGGTAGGGGGAAGGGATCGAAATAGGCTAAAAGGTAGAGATAAAACAATGGATGGAAATACATTTAAAAATAATGAAAGTAGGTGGGAATAGAAAAATCTATATAAATTATTGGAAAAAACAAAAAGGAGGGGGAAATCGGAAAAGGGGTGGGGATGGAGGAGAGAGTTCATGATCTAAAATTGTTGAACTCAATATTCAGTCCGGAAGGCTGTAAAGTGCCTAGTCGGAAGATGAGGTGCTGTTCCTCCAGTTTGCGTTGAGCTTCACTGGAACAATGCAGCAAACCAAGGATGGACATGTGGGCATGAGAGCAGGGTGGAGTGTTGAAATGGCAAGCAACAGGGATGTCTGGGTAATGCTTGTGGACAGACCGAAGGTGTTCTACAAAGCAGTCACCCAGTCTGCGTTTGGTCTCTCCAATGTAGAGGAAACCGCATTGGGAGCATCGAATGCAGTAGACAAAGTTGAGGGAAGTGCAAGTGAAATGCTGCTTCACTTGAAAGGAGTGTTTGGGACCTTGGACGCTGAGAAGAGGGGAAGTAAAGGGGCAGGTGTTGCATCTTCTGTGGTTGTATGGGAAGGTGCCGTGGGAGGGAGGTGGGGGTGTAGCGGGTGACGGAGGAGTGGACCAGGGTGTCACGGAGGGAATGGTCCCTACAGAATGCCGCCGGGGGGTTGAAGGGAAGATGTGTTTGGTGGTGGCATCATGCTGGAGTTAGCAGAGGATGATCCTTTGAATGCGGAGGTTGGTGGGGTGATAAGTGAGGACAAGGGGGACCCTATCATGATTCTGGGAGGGAGGAGAAGGCGTGAGGGCGGATGCGCAGGAGATGGGCCGGACACAGTTGAGGGCCCTGTCAACCAGCGTGGGTGGAAAACCTCGGTTAAGGAAGAAGGACGACATGTCAGAGGAACTGTTTTTGAAAGTGGCATCATCAGAACAGATGCGACGGAGGTGAAGGAACTGAGAGAATGGGATGGAGTCCTTACAGGAAGCGGGGTGTGAGGAGCTGTAGTCGAGGTAGCTGTGGGAATCGGTAGGCTTGTAATGGATATTGGTGGACAGAGAAGTCAAGGAACGGAAGGGAAGTCTCAGAGATGGATCATGTGAAAATGATGGAGGGGTTGAAATTGGAAGCAAAATTAATAAATTTTTCCAAGTCCAGACGAGAGCATGAAGCAGCACCGAAGTAATCTTCGATGTACTGGAGAAAGAGTTGTGGGAGGGGGCCAGAGTAGGACTGGAACAAGGAATGTTTCACATACCCCATAAAGGGACATGCATAAATTCAGGAACTGATTCTGAGCTTATGCAGAGAATTGCTCTGGCCTTCACATGGAGTATTCTTTATATCAATGACATCTAGCTATGGGAGAGGATATAGCAACTGAATGGATACTAGGAATTAGGCCATAACCCAATTTAGGAACAAAAGCTGCAGAAGCCAGGAATGTTTACACTGAAAATAAGGCTCAAGGGTGATGTTTAAACAAAATTTAGAGCACGGAAACAGGTAATTTGACCTAAACTGATCCATGCCAGCGTTTACGTTCCACATGAGCCTCGTCCCACTCCCCTCTTTAACATAACCGTCTATTCCTTTCTCCCTTATGTGTTTATCTAGCTTCTGTCATGAAAGTATAATTTTTTCCGGTTTATTATAAAGTAGGCTTATGGGGGTAAATATAGTTGGGTCTGTGTGTGATTTAGTTACATTTGGAGTCAAGTAGACTGCAAGCTTTAACTCATCAAAAGAAACTAGGTGCTTGATATGCTAATGAGTAAACATGGATGCTGGCTTAGTATGTAAGGTGTGAATGGAATTTGATTTTTTAGATAAATGAAGGGAGATCTGGATTTCAAAGGGATCTCAGTCTGTTTACAAGTAGCCCGGTAAGCAAGGCTAAGGAGTGTGTTTGCTTTTCCTCCAAAGGATACTGACAATAAATAGTAGCAACATGAAAGTTTTTAATATTGTGAGGAAGATAGTGTCAAAAACATATGAAGCAATAGAATTTACATATTAAAAAGAGAGAAACATATATAAAGGAGAAGGAGGCTGTATGTCAGGAGAAGGCCTTGTGAGATCTAACAGAAATATGTGAAATAGCCTTAATGAAGCCGCTAGTATGTGCATAAGTCTGCTGCCTACTGAAACTGAAGCTGGAGAAAAGCCATTTGGAATTCCACTGTCCAGGGTATTGTGTTAATTTGCTGGATCTGTTTAAAATCTAAAATCTATTTTTGGATCATTGCCTTAAAAAGGGGGTGTAACTGGGAGTTTGGTTAATTAGGAATTTTAGGAATTATTGTAGTAATAATTGTGGTCTTATGTATGCACTTGACATCTTTTATTTTGTTAATAAATATTTTAGTTTAATTTTTTTAAATCTCAAAGTCTTGGTGGATCTATTACTTCTGCATTCAGCGCCCGCATCTCAAAATAAATACAAATTGCAAAACCATTGTGATTGTGCAACCAAGTTTCCCTTGTGGAATTGGTCCACCTGGCACATATCATCTGCTGGACCATTACACTTCCCTTTAAATGCATCCATGCTCCTTATGGTACTGAGTTCCCCATTTTAACTGCTTTCCGCGTAAAGAATTTTCTCCTAAATTTCCTTTTGGATTTATTGGTGACCATCTTGTAGAAGTTTTTTCAAGATCCTCAAGGGCGTAAGACATCAAAATGTTTAACAAAGAGGACATAAATTTCAACTGAGAAGAGCTTGAAAATACAGTTTAGATTTAACTGCTTACATGGTAGATTGTGAATGTATGAAGCAGGCAGATTATCTCAGCAAATTCAAGGGAGGGCAGATATATACCTGGAGAAAAATTTGAGAGGAGCAAGACAAGAATTCTAGACAGAGAGACCATCTAAATGGACCCGAGTGAATACTTGTACCTTCCAATGGTCCTTCAGGGTTACAGTCATAACAACACAGTTAAATTCACCTAGAGTAAAATGCACATATCAAGCAAAGCAAAGTCACAGAAAAACAAGTTTTAATTATGCAATCTTTGCTATCACCTAATTCATGGTAATGCTCAAATATCTAGCCTGATCCACAAATAAGGAAGATCTTCACCACTCACTCAGGACAATTACTTCAGATTCGTTAGGTCATCCTCGTTCTGTATATAGAAATTAGCTGAGAAAGGTTAACAGGTTTAATGGGTCTTTTTGTCATATATTCGAAATGTTCTCATCTGACCAAGACAGAAGCACAATTACAGCACAAGAGTAGGCCATTCAACCCATGACATCAGTGCTAGCCCTTCAAACTGAAGCAACCTTTTTGAACGCCGTCCCCTGCTCTCTTTGTCTACTCTTTCTAAATACTTACATCTAATTCTTTGTCACAATAACTTCTCAATCAGCACACACACCATGACAAATGTCACTATAACAAGACCCACTACATACTGATAATCTTGTGCAAGGGAAAAATTGTCCAACTTTTTCTCCAATCTTGAGTTCATGCCACCTTGGTATTTGCTTCCAATTGTTGGGAAATTATTTATCGCTTATCTGTCAAAATCTTTCATAATTTTACAGGTACCTGTTAGATTTCCCCTTAATTTTGTTTCTTTTGGTATAAAAAGCCCCAAATGTTCATGACTTTCTTCATAACTATAACCCCTCAGCCCTGGACATTCTTCACTGTAATCTTTAAAGGGCTCTAATAAGATGCCAATACAAACCCTGAACTGCACACAATACTCCACCAATGAGAGCTGAGTGAGTCATCAGGACCATGCTTTGCTATGCAGAGGTATTTAGAACTCATCCCACACCCATTCTCTTCCCTCTCTTCTTTACTCCCGAAAAGGTTACAGCCAAGAATATTTTAGTTCCCAGACATACCTCAAGTCAAGCCATACTGTGATCAAGGCCACAATATATCCCCTTCACGCTTATTAGTGATTAGTTGCAAATTCTGTTCTTAATTCTTGGTATATTTAACTGGAGTATCAGCTGCAGCTCAGTGGATAGCACTCTTACTTCTGAATCACAAGGCTCCAGGTTCAAGTCCCACTCCAGGGCTTGAGCACAAAAGTCAGTACTGAGGAAGTGCTGCACTGGCAAAGGTGCCATCTTTCAGATGAGACAATAACCTTAGGGTCCATCTCCAAAAGAGATTATCGAGTCATTAGCACATTGTCGTTTGTGGGAGCCCACTGAGCATAAATTAGCTACTGTATTCCTACATTACAACAGCGACTACGCTTCAAAAAGTCTTTCATTGACTTCATCAAGATAGCTGTGAAAAGCTCTATATAAAATCCTTTCTTTCATCAAAATTTCATTGAGGGACAGGTTTACAATAACCCAGATTGGAGGAGTGCATACCAAAGTGGGCACTATTTGAATTTAAAAAAAAGACTTATGCACTTCACAACTTCAGGATGTCTTGAAGCACTGTACAGCCAATATGCGCTTATTGAAGTGTAGATATATTGTAAAGTAGAAAACACAGCATTTAATAAGCACACAGCAAGATCCCAAAGTGATAATGTCCCAGAAATCCATTTTTTGTGAAGTTGATTGCAGGATAAATATTGGCTAGGCCACAAGGAACAACTCTCCTGGTCGTCTTAGAAATAGTCTCAGAGGATCTTTTACGTGACCCCAAGAAGGCAAAGGGGGCCACATTTTAAACTCGCGATCTTTTACATCCGACCCAGAAGGCAGACAAAGCCTCAGCTTAATGACTCATTCAAATGACAGCATCTCTGACACTGCAGCGTTCCCTCAACCATCTCCAAATGCAGCTAGGCCTGGACAATATCCAGGCTTGGGCTGACAAGTGGCAAGTAACATTCACGCCACATAAGTGCCAGGCAACGACCATCTCCAATAATAGAGAATCTAACCATCGCCCCTTGAAGTTCAACGGCATTACAATTGCTGAATCCCCCACTAATCAACATCCTGGAGGTTACCATTGACCAGAAACTGAACTGGATTAGCCATATAAATACTGTAGCTCCAAGAGCAGGTCAGAGGCTAGGAATCGTGCGACGAATAACTCACCTCCTGACTCCCCAAAGCCTGTCCACCATCTATCTACAAGGCACAAGTCAAGACTGTGATGGAATACTCCCAACTTGCCTGTATGAGTGCAGCTCCCACAACACTCAAGAAGCTTGACACTGTCCAGGACAAAGCAGCCTGCTTGATTGGCACCACATCCATAAACATTTGCTCCCTCTACTGCCAACACACAGCATTCTGTACCATCTACAAGATGCACTGCAGGAATTCACCAAGGGTCCTTAGACAGCACCTTCCAAACCCACAACCATCTATAAGGACAAGGGCAGCAGATAGATGGGAACACCCCCACCTGGAAGTTCCCATCCAAGTCACTCACCATCCTGATTTGGAAATATATCACTTGTTTCTTTACTGTTGCAGGAACTCTCTTCCTAACAGCACTGTGGGTGTGCCTACACCACATGAACTGTAGTTCAAGAAGACAGCACACCACCACCTTCTCAAGGGCAACCAAGGATGGGCAATAAATGCTGGCCCAGCCAGCAAAGCCCCCATCCCCTGAATGAATGGTAAAAAAAACACTGCAGTGGAGAGCATCAGCCTTGACTCGATCAGAATCATTGCAGCACAAAAAGCCATTTGGCCCATGTCTGTGCCAGCTCTCTGAATAAACAATGCACCTAATGCGATTCCCCTGCCTTTTCCCCACATTCTTCTTTTCCAGGTAACAATGCGATTCCTTCTTAAATGTTTCAGTTGAACCTTGTCTCTATCATACTCTCAGGCAGCGCATTCCAGATCTTAACCACTCGCTGCATGAACGTTTCTCATGTCTCCATTGCTTCCTTTGCCAATTAGCCCCTCTTATATGTTCTTAATCCTTCCACCAGTGGGGAACAGTTTCTTCCTATCTACTCTGTCTAGGCCCCTCATGCTTTTGAATACCTCGATCAAAAACTCCTCTCAGCCTTCTATTCGCCAAGGAAAACACCTCAAGTCCTGAAGTGGGGTTTGAACCCACAGCCTTCAGAGTCAGAATGAATAGTGTTATCAACTGATCCACAGCTAAACCATTCAAGTTGGATGGCTCAGAGCATAAGAACATAAGAACTAGGAGCAGGAGTAGGCAATTCAGCCCCTCGAGCCTGCCCCGCCATTCAATACGATCATAGCTGATCTCACTTCGGCCTCAACTCCAATTTCCCACCCTCTCCCCATAACCTTTCAACCCGTTACTAATTAAAAATCTGTCTATCTCCTCCTTAAAATTATTCAGCGTCCCGGCATCCACTGCACTCTGAGGTATTGAATTCCACAGATTCACCACCCTTTGAGAAAAGTAGTTCCTCCTCATCCCTGATAAAAGCAAAAAACTGCAGATGCTGGAAATCCATAACAAAAACAAAAATAAAAATACCTGAAAAAACTCAGCAGGTCTGACAGCATCTGCGGAGAGGGACACAGTTAACGTTTCGAGTCCATATGGCTCTTCAACAGACGTTTCGAGTCCATATGGCTCTTCAACAGAACTCTTATGTTGAAGAGTCATATGGACTCAAAACGTTAACTATGTTCCTCACCGCAGATGCTGTCAGACCTGCTGAGTCATTTCAGATATTTTTATTTTTGTTTTTGCCCTCCTCATCTCTGGTTTAAATCCACCACCCCCTAGCCTAAAACTATGGCCTCTCGTTCTAGAATGACCCACAAGGGGAAACATCCATGTCTACTTTGTCTATCCCCTTTAGCATCTTATATGCCTCAATTAGACCTCCTGTCATCCTTCTAAATTCTAGCGAGTATAGGATTAAACTGCTCAATCTCTCCTCTTAAAACAAGCCCCGCATCTCTGGAATCAATCTAGTGAACCTCCTCTGAACCGCCTCCAGCGCAACTACATCCTTCCTCAAGTAAGGGGGCCAAAACTGTGCACAGCACCCCAGGTGCGGTCTCACCAACGCCTTGTACAGTTGCAACAACACTCCCCTATTTTTTATACTCTATTCACCTAACCTGTCCATATCCATTTGTAAACTTCTTATTTCTTCATTGAAACTTACTTTGCCACCTATTTTGGTGTCATCTGCAAATTTAGCTATGGCACCTGCTATCCCTGAACCCAAGAGCAGCAGGTAAGTTTCTAAACACAGGAGCAGACCAAAGGCAGGAGAAGCTGCTTCTCCCTCTCCCAGGCCTGGCTCTGCCCTGCCAGGGGATGGAGAGACTGAGAGCCCCTCGTTATGTATTGAGATTAATTGTCAGAGGGCGTTCATTTGAGGAGCCGTTACCTTTAACTCGCCGCAAAGATCCATCCCGCCCGCGCTAGCGGCCCGTCCTCGGCCATCAACAGCCACCCGCCGCCCTCATAGCCGCCAGGGGAGCGTCTATGGCAACTTGAAATGTCCGCCTTCGGCCGGCCTGGACCCGCCGCGGGGCCGGCTGGGTAATGGAGTCCCCCCACCCCCGCGGCGAACGGAGAAGCCGTGGGGGCGGTGGGGAGGGGAGACTACAAATCCCAGAAGGCATAGCGGCAGGTGTCCCACTTCAATGCCTGCTCGGAAATTGCGCCAAACGTCCCGCCTCCTTCTCCTCTCCCCTCCCCCACAGAGAGGCGCCAGCGTGCAGCTCCAGAGCGCTAACTCACTCACCTTCAGCTGACAAGCTGCGCAGTCCCTGCTTTGATCTTTAATATTTTTGTTCGCTTTTCAACTAAAACTTCTAGCCACAAATTTAGCTTTTTTAAAATATGCACATTGTCCAACTTAAACTTTAAATAATAAATTTAACTTTTATGCACAAATTTTAATGAACATACTTTAAGCTACCAATTTAGTTTTTTTTTAAATATGCAAATCGTCCAAGTTTAAACAAAAAATTTAGTTCTTTATGCACAATGCACAAAGTGGGATTAACAAACTTTAAGCCACAAGTGTATTTGATTTTAATATGCACAATGCCCAACAAAGTTTGTTAATGAGAGTTTGTGCATTGTGTATAAAAACTTTAAACCACAAATTTAGTTTTTAATATGCACAATGTTCAACTTAAACTAAATTTGTTGTTTAAAGTTTTTATGTTCAATGCACACATTTTAAGTAGGGTGAAGCGGTGGTGTATTGGCATTGTCTCTGGACTAGTAATCCAGTGACCCGGGGTCATGCTCTTCAATAAATATCTGAAATTAAAAAGACTAATGATCACTGTGAAACCATTGTCGATTGCCGAACAACTCATTTGGTTCACTGATGCCCTTTAAGGAGGAAATCTGCCGCCCTTACCTGGTCTGGTCTACGTGTGACTCCAGACCCACAGCAATGTGGTTGACTCTTAACTGCCCTCTGAAAGGGCCTAGCAAGTCACTCAGTTGTTTTAATCCACTAAAATGTCTAAAAGGAATGAAACCGGACAGCAACATGGGTGTACCAACACCACGTGGACTGCAGCGGTTCAAGAAGGCGGCTCACCACCACCTTCTCAAGGGCAATTAGAAATGGGCAATAGATGTTGGCCTAGCCAACAATGCCTGCATCCCATGAATGAATTTTTAAAAACAAACTTTAAGCCACAATTTTTTTTTTTAATCTGCACTTTGTCCAATAACAAACTTTAAACAAGTTTAGTTTTTATACATATGTACAAGTGTTAATATGTTAAATATTCTACAACAGATTTAGATTTCTTTTATATACAATGTGCACATATCTAAACATGTTAAACTTTCAGCAATTAATTAAAAATTTTTATATACAATGTTTAACTTTAAACAGGTTAATTGTGGCCGCCTTCTGTCTCATAAGGTTTTTTTATAATTCATTCAAGGGATGTAGGCAATCCCCCCTAAGGTGATGGTTTGCTCTGTGGCGGTTAACTCTGTGTTAGCATCGCCTGTTGTGGCTCAGGACCCCCACTCTGGCTTGGCAATGTCTGCCGCATTTGCTGTAGAGAAATACAGTGGGCCAAGAAGGTGCAGGATTCAACTGTGGTGGGTCAGCACCTTACTGTTCAGGGGCTGCCTGACTTGAGGTGGTGGTGGATGACCAGTGGGACACGATGGTCCTTTCCACTGATGGAGACAGCCCATAGCACCCCTTCTCTATGCCTATTGAGCTGGTCTTATCACTCATAGCTGCAGTCTCCGGTGTTGCATTAACACTCTGTGGCAAAACCGAAATGTCCTCTCCTGGACCCAAGCCTGGTAAAAATTTATGGCGATCCCGGGCTGCCCAAATGTCAGGGTTCCTCTTTCAACCTTCCCAGTTGAGTCCAAGGAAAGGCAAAGCACTATGTTTGGCACCAGCTTGGTTGCAGCAGTTGCCAGAAAGAAGACATATTTACACATCAGTCCACCTTTGGGCTCCACTCTAGATTTTTTTGTCAGGGTTTACTCCCTTTAGCCTTCAACTCTCCCAAGATATCCACAGGGCAGTAGAGCCATTCACCAGTAGCAGGAAGTTTTATTCATGAGTGCCAGGGTGTGGCCACAAGCCAGTGGGCCTGCACACTGCATGTCTGAGGTCAAACCTTCCCTGAGTCCCTCTGAAGCTTTAGCCTGGGGCCACGAATGATGCAGTTTCCATGTGTCGTAACAAAGAGTGACAGCTGAGGATTTGCTGATGGAGAGGCTGTGTACTGACAGGGAGAGACTTACACATTTGGCTCTTTTTTGCATTGCTGCTAGCCAGAGGTCGCAGGCCGAAAATGAGAAGCAAACCAGCACACAAAAGCCAAAAACATGCTAACTTCCTTCACTCGGACTAGGCGTATCACAGGTTAACATGTCAGATTATTATCAATGGCCTATTAAGAGGCAGTGTATTTAGATTCAAAACAAAAACAGAATTACCTGGAAAAACTCAGCAGATCTGGCAGCATCGGCGGAGAAGAAAAGAGTTGACGTTTCGAGTCCTCATGACCCTTCGACAGAACTTGAGTTCGAGTCCAAGAAAGAGTTGAAATATAAGCTGGTTTAAGGTGTGTGGGGGGGGGGTGGAGAGAGAGAGAGAGAGAGAAGTGGAGGGGGGGTGTGGTTGTAGGGACAAACAAGCAGTGATAGAAGCAGATCATCAAAAGATGTCAACAACAATAGAACAAAAGAACACATAGGTGTTAAAGTTGGTGATATTATCTAAACGAATGTGCTAATTAAGAATGGATGGTAGGGCACTCAAGGTATAGCTCTAGTTGGGGTGGGGGGAGCATAAAAGATTTTAAAATATTTAAAAATAATGGAAGTAGGTGGGAAAAGAAAAATCTATATAATTTATTGAAAAAAAAAGGAAGGGGGAAACAGAAAGGGGGTGGGGATGGGGGAGGGAGCTCAAGACCTAAAGTTGTTGAATTCAATATTCAGTCCGGAAGGCTGTAAAGTGCCTAGTCGGAAGATGAGGTGTTGTTCCTCCAGTTTGCGTTGGGCTTCACTGGAACAATGCAGCAAGCCAAGGACAGACATGTGGGCAAGAGAGCAGGGTGGAGTGTTAAAATGGCAAGCGACAGGGAGGTTTGGGTCATTCTTGCGGACAGACCGCAGGTGTTCTGCAAAGCGGTCGCCCAGTTTACGTTTGGTCTCTCCAATGTAGAGGAGACCACATTGGGAGCAACGAATGCAGTAGACTAAGTTGGGGGAAATGCAAGTGAAATGCTGCTTCACTTGAAAGGAGTGTTTGGGACCTTGGACGGTGAGGAGAGAGGAAGTTAAGGGGCAGGTATTGCATCTTTTGCGTGGGCATGGGGTGGTGCCATAGGAGGGGGTTGAGGAGTAGGGGGTGATGGAGGAGTGGACCAGGGTGTCACGGATGGAGCAATCCCTACGGAATGCCGATAGGGGGGGTGAAGGGAAGATGTGTTTGGTGGTGGCATCATGCTGGAGTTGGCGGAAATGGCGGAGGATGATCCTTTGAATGCGGAGGCTGGTGGGGTGATAAGTGAGGACAAGGGGGACCCTATCATGTTTCTGGGAGGGAGGAGAAGGCGTGAGGGCGGATGCGCAGGAGATGGGCCGGACACGGTTGAGGGCCCTGTCAATGACCGTGGGTGGAAAACCTCGGTTAAGGAAGAAGGAGGACATGTCAGAGGAACTGTTTTTGAAAGTAGCATCATCGGAACAGATGCGACGGAGGCGAAGGAACTGAGAGAATGGGATGGAGTCCTTACAGGAAGCGGGGTGTGAGGAGCTGTAGTCGAGGTAGCTGTGGGAGTCGGTGGGTTTGTAATGGATATTGGTGGACAGTCTATCACCAGAGATTGAGACAGAGAGGTCAAGGAAGGGAAGGGAAGTGTCAGAGATGGACCACGTGAAAATGATGGAGGGGTGGAGATTGGAAGCAAAATTAATAAATTTTTCCAAGTCCCGACGAGAGCATGAAGCAGCACCGAAGTAATCACCGATGTACCGGAGAAAGAGTTGTGGAAGGGGGCCGGAGTAGGACTGCAACAAGGAATGTTCCACATACCCCATAAAGAGACAGGCATAGCTGGGGCCCATGCGGGTACCCATAGCCACACCTTTTATTTGGAGGAAGTGAGAGGAGTTGAAGGAGAAATTGTTCAGCGTGAGAACGTTCAGCCAGACGGAGGAGAGTAGTGGTGGATGGGGATTGTTCGGGCCTCTGTTCGAGGAAGAAGCTAAGGGCCCTCAGAGCATCCTGGTGGGGGATGGAGGTGTAGAGGGATTGGACGTCCATGGTGAAGAGGAAGCGGTTGGGGCCAGGGAACTGGAAATTGTTGATGTGACGTAAGGTGTCAGAGGAATCACGGATGTAGGTGGGAAGGGACTGGACAAGGGGAGAGAGAAGGGAGTCAAGATAACAAGAAATGAGTTCTGTGGGGCAGGAGCAAGCTGAGACGATCGGTCTACCGGGGCAGTTCTGTTTGTGGATTTTGGGTAGGAGATAGAAGCGGGCCGTCCGAGGTTGGGCGACTATCAGGTTGGAAGCTGTGGGAGGAAGATCCCCAGAGGAGATGAGGTCAGTGACAGTCCTGGAAACAATGGCTTGATGTTCAGTGGTGGGGTCATGGTCCAGGGAGAGATAGGAGGAAGTGTCTGCGAGTTGACGCTCAGCCTCCGCAAGGTAGAGGTCAGTGCGCCAGACAACAACAGCACCACCCTTGTCAGCGTTTTGATGACAATGTCAGGATTGGACCTGAGAGAACGGAGTGTAGTAAGTTCAGAGAGAGACAGGTTAGAATGGGTGAGAGGAGCAGAGAAATTGAGACAACTAATGTTGCGCCGACAGTTCTCAATGAAAAGATCAAGAGAAGGTAAGAATCCAGAAGGAGGGGTCCAGGTGGAGGGAGAATATTGGAGATGGTTAAAAGGATCCGTTGAACTGGGAGAGGACTCCTGCCCAAAGAAGTGAGCCCGGAGACGAAGACGGCGGAAGAAGAGTTCAGCATCATGCCGAGCCTGAAATTCATTGAGGTGAGGGCGTAAGGGTATGAAACTATTTAGATTCATAAAGGTATTCAACATTTTTCTGAATTAAGATGTTATTTGAGTATCTGTGGAAATGTGTACTTTTCTAGATTGTTTAATATTATTGCAATTATCATAGGAGCACGGTGGTCCAAAGCACACAACAACTTATATTTATATAGCACCTTTAACGTAATAAAATGTCCCGAGGTGCATCACAGGAGTGTTATCAAACAAAATTTGACATGAGTCACATGGGAGATATTTGGGCAGATGACCAAAAGCTCAGTCAAAGAGGTAGGTTTTAAGCAGTGTCTTAATAAGGAAAGAGAAGCAGAGGTGGAGTAGTGTAGGGCGGGAACTCCAGAACCTAGGGCTTAGGCAGCTACCAATGGTGGACCAATTAAAATTGGGGATGTTCAAGAGGCCAGAATTAGAAAAACGCAGATATCTTGGAGGTTTGTAGAACTGGAGGAGATTAGAGAGATAGAAGGGTGGAGGGGAGGGCAAGTCCATGGAGGGATTTGAAAACAAGGATGAGAATTTTAAAATTGAGGCAAGGACACAGACAAAACTATACCTTGAATTAATAAAATTCTAAAACCAACTCAATAAAGCAGTAAACTAGAGCAAAGGAGTGCATTACAAATATATCAGTTTGCATGAACAAGAACTAAATTCCTTTAGACTCTTCGAAATGGTTATCAATAATTTACCAATAAAGACATTTGCAAGAATTAAACATTATTTCAGATTCTGCGCAGCAATTATAATTACCCTCTGTCAATTTAATCAAATTGCTATTGAATTGGTTCATTCATAAATTTATCTTGGGCAAGATAAGTCAGATACTTCTGCGAAGGTGGAAATGCACAGGGGAAGGGGCACAAGTAGACAAGTTACCCATCCTTCCCAACTTTCTGACATGGGTTTTACCCCGTCCCTACTCCCAAAAATCAGAATTTCCTGCCAGCCCTGTCCACATGGTTACAGGATGCTGCTTAGCTGGGTAGGTATCAATGCAATGTCCCGATGTGACCATTCCACCCCTCACCCAATTCTTTATGCATGGCAGCACCCAATCTCCAATGTGATCCATTTTGTAATGTTCATCTAATCTAAAACATAAATCTAAGAATTTTCTCTATAGTGTATCCTGTTTACAACAACAACGTATATGTATTATATATAGTATCTTTAATGTAGTGAGACATCCCACGGTGTTTCACAGGAGTATATAAAACAAATAAGCCACATAAGGAGATATTAGGTCAGATTACCAAAAGCTTGTTCAAAGAGGTAGGTTTTAAGGAGTGTGAAAGGAGGAAAGTGAGGTAGAGAGGTGGTGAGATATAGGGAAGGAATTCCAGAGCTTGAGACCGAGGCATGGCCACCAACGGTGGAACAATTATAATTATATTGGCAGTACAAAGCTCGAATATTGCTAAAAATGGAGATATGTCCCCAAGTTTTCCATCTTGCACTCATCAGGGCAAATGCAAGGATGCCAAGTTTCAAATATAAATTTTTGTGATTGTTTGACATTTAGCATTCTTGCATCTGTCCTGGTGAGTTCAAGATGAAAAGCTTCGGCAACAGGTTTCTCTTTTCAGCAATATAATTATATTATTATTATGACTGAGCAGTCTGTAAAGCTGAGTTATTTAAAAATTCCAGAGGGAAACTTTAAACAACTGCCATAACCTACACTTTAAGTGGTATGTTTGAGATGCAAATCTAAATTCAGGAATTAGACCAACAGTTCTCAAGAGGTTTTATATTAAATTAAATGAAACATTTAATTAAGTTACAACATATTAACTACATATACATGGCTACAAATTGCTACTATCATAACTTATAACAAATTCACAAATTAATCTTCATTAAGGCAACAGCATCCATAGCCTTAACGAAACATCAGGCAATGCATTTTCACCTTTCAAATTCAAAATGAGGTTCCTTTCACTTTGGTTCCTGTGGAGACAGCTGGAGGCTTACAGCTGCTTTGATCTTACATTGCCTCTGCCCTGCACATACAAAATTGGCTATTAGTTATATCCAACACATCTCATTGAATGTAAATTCTCATTGTATCACCAGCCTCTTTGAACTTCACCTCTTCTAACAATAAAACCCCTTTCATAGTATTAATTTTATTAGTAATATAAACATGTTGCTTGGTCCCTGCTAGCTAGGTGCCAGATTTCACCCCACTACTTGAAAGCTCTATTCAATAAAATGCAAATGCACTCTACCTCTCTTACATCTCAAAACTAGTACACATCAAAGCACCCAGACTAGCTGTCTTTAATCCATTTAAGACACACCCATAGACTAAACCCCTATTTTAAAAGAAAAATATTTTCCAATAATATTATATATATTAATAACTTCATGATCATTATAATTTACATGTATTGTATTAGCTGATTTGTTACTGAATTCGCACTTTAAGCTAATGACTCATTTGTCACATTATCATTTTAAAGTCATCGAGGCATTAAAATGTGAGATGGTGAAAATCATTCTTTGCATGGAAACATACATGGCTTGCAGGGCAAGCCTGCAATCAGCACAGTAGGTGTGGGCAATAAATTATCTCAATGTTGTTTTCCAGTTTGAATTAGTCTTTGAAGAACGCTGTTTATGTACTGTAAGAATGCAAGTAGTGAATAAATAAAATCAATGAACAAATTCTTTCAAAGATAAAAATAGTACAACAGATTCAATGCTGTGCATACATCCCTACTGTAATTTTGTAGTGGAGAGATTGAGCACCAGAGCAATGAAATAACTAACTTGTACAACCTGTGTTGCAGGCTCAGCTTCAGGAAAAGCACAACAACCTTACAGAGGGAACAGTGGAGGTTTACCAGGATGTTACAAGGGATCAGGGGCAAAAAATTATAACATAATTGAGGTTTGAAAGATGATGATAGATTTTGATAGAGAAAGGCTGTTCCCGCCAATGAGTGGGTCAATAACCAGATATCATAGATCTAAAATCGTTGACAAAAGATCTAGAGGGGGAGATTGGGGGTGGGGTGGGGGGGGGGAATGTTTTCAGGGTCAGTAATGCTGTACTTGAAATGGTAATGAAAGCTAATCCCAGAAATAATTTGAAAAGGAATTAGACAGATACTTGAGGATTTGGGACTTGCAGGGTTATGGACAAAAAGTTGGGGGTGTGGGATAAAGCATATCTGCTCTTTCAAAGAGGCAGCAGAGGTACAGAGGGCTGAATGGTGTTACTCAGATCCAAGACAGCTGGTGAAGCTAAAACAAAGACACAGCTGCTTTCTTTGCTTGGGAAAGTTTATTGGCTTAGTTCACAGTCAAAACTACTCCAACACCCAGCTATCCCCACTTATAGGTGTACAAATATCCACCACCTGTTTAATAATGTGATTGCCATTAAACCATAACAATGTAATTAATAAGGCATTGACAAATGGCTCCTTCTGTGCTGTAAGATTCTATGATTCTAACTTCTCCTCTTCTCTATTTCTCCAAACATCAGTAGGCCCATCTGAATCCTTAAAAGCCTATTTTATTTGTACGGTACACTTCTAGTGTTCTGAAGTCACAGTGGCACTATTCCATTGTCAACAGCGGAACCATATATGAACAACGACGGATGGGGGAGCATAAAATGATCAAATCTAATAACACAAAAGCCATTAAGTCTACATGGGTTCTTTGAAAGGGCTGTCTAATTTAGTCCTGTACCCCAGCTCATTACCCGTATCCTACAAACCAGCCCTCTTCAAGCGCGTGTCGAATTTTCTTTTGAAAGTTACAATGGAAACTGATTCCACAATCTTTTCAGATAATACATTCCAGATCTCAACAACCCTTTGTGTGAAGAAATTTCTCCTCATTTCTCCTCTGGTTCTTTTGCCAATTATTTTAAATCTCTGGCATTTGCTTATTGACCTACTTGCCAGATCAAAAAGTTTCTCCTGACTTGCTCTACCAAAATCATTATCATAATTTTGAATACCTGTATTAGGTCTCCCCTTAACCTTCTCTGCTCTAAAGAGAACAATCCCAGCTGCTCCAATCTCTCCACATAACTATGGTCCCTCATTCCTAGTATTATATAGTAAACCTGCTCTGCACCCTCTCCAAGGCCATGTGGTGAAGGCCTTGAGGTGCCCAGATTTGTACACAATACTCCAGATGAGGCCTAACCAAATAAAAGCAAAAAACTGCGGATGCTGCAAATCCAAAATAAAAACAAAAATACCTGGAAAAACGCAGCAAGTCTGGCAGCATCTGCGGAGAGGAACACAGTTAACGTTTCGAGTCTGAATGACCCTTCAACAGAACTAAGTTAAAACAGAAGAGAGGTGAAATATAAGCTGGTTTAAGGGGGTGGGGTGGGGGGGTGGGACAAGTAGAGCTGGATAGAGGGCCAGTGATAGGTGGAGATTGCCAAAAGATGTCACAGACAAAAGGACAAAGAGGTGTTGAAGGTGGTGATATTATCTAAGGAATGTGCTAATTAAGGGTAGAAAGCAGGATGAGCAAGGTACAGATAGCCCTAGTGGGGGTGGGGGGAAGGAATTGAAAAAGGCTAAAAGGTAGAGATAAAACAATGGATGGAAATACATTTAAAAATAATGGAAATAGGTGGGAAAAGAAAACTCTATATAAATTATTGGAAAAAAGGGGGGGATAGGAAAGGGGGTGGGGATGGAGGAGAGAGTTTATGATCTAAAGTTGTTGAACTCAGTATTCAGTCCAGAAGGCTGTAAAGTGCCTAGTCGGAAGTTGAGGTGCTGTTCTTTCAGTTTGCGTTGAGTTTCACTGGAACAATGCAGCAGGCCAAGGACGGACATGTGGGCATGAGAGCAGGGTGGAGTGTTGAAATGGCTACTGACAGGGAGGTCTGGGTAATGCTTGTAGACAGACCGAAGGTGTTCTGCAAAGCGGTCACCCAATCTGCGTTTGGTCTCTCCAATGTAGAGGAAACTGCTTTGCAGAACACCTTCGGTCTGTCCGCAAAATAATATCACCACCTTCAACACCTCTTTGTCCTTTTGTCTGTGACATCTTTTGGTTATCTCCGCCTATCACTGGCTCTACTTGTCTCACCACCGCCACCCCCCATCCCCCCCACTTAAACCAGCTTATATTTTTCTATTTTTTTTCTCTTCTATTTTTACTTAGTTCTGTTGAAGGGTCATTCGGACTTGAAACGTTAACTGTGTTCCTCTCCGCAGAGGCTGCCAGACTTGCTGAAGCCTAACCCGAGATTGGTTAAGCATGACTTTCTTGTTTTTTATATTCAATTCCCTTATTTACAAAGTAAGTATCCCATAAGCTTTCTT
Organism: Carcharodon carcharias; assembly: GCF_017639515.1. NCBI lineage: Eukaryota > Metazoa > Chordata > Chondrichthyes > Lamniformes > Lamnidae > Carcharodon > Carcharodon carcharias. The sequence goes on from NC_054486.1 coordinate 104,326,167, forward strand.
AACCACCTTCTCAACTGCCCTTCAAAGATTAGTGAATATGTGCCCTCTGATCTTACACCACCCTCGATCAAAATGGTTGGATTTAGATCATCTGCTTCTCCATGTTGTACCTCCCAAAACGCATCATTTCGTACTTACTTGCATTAAATTGCGTCTGTCATGTGACTGCCCATTTCACCAGATTGTCAATGACCTCCTGAAGTCTGTTACTATCTTGCCCGCTATTTACAATGTTGCCAAGTTGTGTATGGAGTAATTCAGGAGTTGGAATTGAAACAACTTATTCAATAAAACATTGGTTTCAGTTCACATCCATCTCCTTCCTCCCTCCCACCAACCAAATCCCACCTGATTACACCTGAGCCTAAAACTACAATCAATGGCATTATCACAATTTGAGTTTCAGCTCAATGAACATCTTGTGTTTAAAATTAAACTATAGCTTTCACAAGTGCTGGATTATCAGCCTGGATAAGGAATTCAAGTCTGACTCAAGCTTAGCGATGAGAGTTGGAGAGGTGTGGTGGGGAGGGGTGGGTTTGTGCTAAACTAGGGCTTGCTAAGTTTTTTTTTAAATTCCTTCATTCATGGAATGTGGGCATCACTGGCTAAGCCAGCATTTATTGCCCATCCCTAATTGCCCTTGAGAAGGTAGTGGTGAGCTGCCTTCTTGAACTACAGCAGTCCATGTGGTGTAGGTACACGCACAGTGCTGTTAGGAAGGGTGTTCCAGATTTTGACCCAGCGTCAGTGAAGGAACGGCCGATATATTTCCAAGTCAGGATGGTGAGTGGCTTGGAGGGGAACTTCCAGGTGATGGTGTTCCCATGTGTTTGCTGCCCTTGTCCTTCTAGATGGTAGTGGTTGTGGGTTTAGGAGGTGCTGTCTAAGGAGGCTTGGTGGGTTCCTGCAGTGCATCTTGTAGATGGTACACACTGCTGCTACTGTGCATCAGTGGTGGAGGGAGTGAATGTTTGTGGGTATGCCGACATATTACTTTTGGCAGCAAGAGTATGCTGACTTCTGCTGCAGCATGTAATCAATGATATATTAATTATGCCCACATTCCATTTTTGGAAGCCAAGGATGCTGTCAGCATTACTGAGAAACAGATCATTACCACGGTGATGTTTGTGCAATCTTGCTGTGCAGAAATTGGCTGCCATATTTCTTACAACAGTGACTACACTTCAAAAGCACTTCACTGGCTGTGAAGCACTTTGAGACACCCTGAAGTCATGAACGACATTACATTAACGCAATTCCATGCCTGTTTGTCTGCTGAGCTCAAGAGTACAGGATAACAAGTCACTCAAGATCTAGGTATCTTCTGACAAAGCTTGTAAAGTTCTGTGTCAGTTGCTGCAATTGCTGTTTCACGCTCTAAAATTATCAGTGCTTCACTTAAAGATCAGAGTTCAGAAATTACTGCTGGCAATATTAGTGAATAAATGTTTATTGTCTTCATATAACATTGTCTGCACTTGTAACCGAGGAGTGACAAATATGTTCACGCTGCTGGTAAAAGACTAGGCAGAAGAACACAATGTAATCCCAAACAGTAGTTTCTCAGCCAAAAAAAGTAGGATGTATGAAACAAGTAAACTATTTATTAATAGAGTATCACAACACGCATACTTGTGTAAATAATATCCAATCTCTAAATAGTTCTCGACATGTCAATGTGCGATTTGCTACAAACTTTTGCATTTCATGAGTTATCTTGAAGTTTTATTAGTGAAACAATACTTTCTCAGCTTTTCATTGGTGCCTTAGGTTGTTTGCGTACCATAGTGACCACTGCCATAACAACACAATGCCAAACAAAGCCAAGCATGAGGTAGGTTCAGGAAGTAACTTTCACAAAGCTGAAGAGAAACAAAAGCCATTAATCCCATGCTTAATATTGTAACCAAAAGCATGGCAACCAATGCTTCTGCTGCCAGTGTAAAGAGGAAAAATAAGCTTCAGTACACATTTGGGAAAATAATTAATCATTAATTTGTATTTAGAGTGGATAATGCATCAAAATATCTAGAGAGGTGGCTCTACTGGGAGAAAAGGGGTGGCTGGTATTGTCAACTTTTGCCTCTTTCTCTTTGCAGTGTCCATTTCTCACAGGGAACTTTCCTGTATTTCTTTTTAATATATGTTTCCAAGTCAGAGAAGTGAGTGGCTTGGAGGGGAATTTGCAGATGGTGGTGATCCCATGTGTCTACTGCCTTTGTCCTTCCAGGTGGTAGAAGTTGCAGGTTTAGGAGGTGCTGTCAAAGGAGCTGTAGCAAGTTGCTGCAGTGCATTTTATAGATATAACCATGTAGTCACTGCTGCCACTGTGCACTGGTGGCAACTGTTTAAGGTGGTGGACAGGGTGCTGATCAAATGGGCTGCTTTGTCTTGGATGGTGTTGATCTTCTTGACTGTTGTTGGAGAATCCACAATCAACAGATCATCCTCCAACATTTCTGCCACCTCCAGCAGTGCATTCCAGATCATAACAGCTTGATGTGAAAAATAAAATGTCCTCATCTCACATCTGGTTATTTTGCCAATTATGTCTTTCAGTATCTGAAATGAGGGTAATGCTCTGGGTAAATAATCTTTTGACCAGTAGCATGTCAAGTCCTACTATGAGGTTTTTCTGAAACAACACATATTTTTCTCTTTCAACCTGTATATTTCTAAAATTTACTGGTTTTACTCACATCTAAAACTCTCTTCCCTCTCCATGCTGTCTCTTCAATGATCTGTCTAAATCCTCTTCCTATTTGAAACTTCCAAATATTAATATGTGTCCAAGGTAAAAATATTGTTGAGAACCACTGTGTCAATCCTCTTCATAAGGAACATGACAACAACATCAATAACCTGCATTATTTTGTGACACCTTTACCATAGGAAAATGAGCACAAAGCTTCTAATGGAGTTGTAATCAAAAAAAATAAAGATTATAGACTAGGTATTATGATCTAGAAAAGCTATAACCCTCACAAACTGCAGGGGTTTAAGAAGGCAGCTCACCGCCAATGTCACGGGGAAATTAGGGATAGACGGGAAATGCTGGCCTTGCCACATCCCATGAATGAACTGAAAAAAAATTATGACATGGCTTTGGCTTCTGGCTTCTGCTCTCACAGCATCCTGCCTGGCCCCAGAATTACAACAGGGCTCCCCTCGTCCTCGCCTTTCACCATATCAGCATCCACAATGAACGACCATCCTCCACCATTTCTTCCACCTCCAGTGCGATGCCACCATCAAACACCTAATCCTCCTCTCTGCTTTCAGCATTCCAAAAAGACCATTCCCTCCACAATGCCTTGGTCCACTCTTCAGTCACCAACAACGTTTCCTCCCCGCCCTACAGCACTTTTCTATGCAAGTGCAGGAGATGCTACATGTGCCCTTTTACCACCTTCCTTTTCATTGGTTGAGGCCCTGAACAATCCTTCCAGGTGAAACAGTGATTTCCTTGTGCATGTTTCAATTTAGTATATTGTAACTGCTCACAAGCTGGTCTCCTCTACAATGGGAAACCAATTGCATATTTTGGAAAACCTTCATTCTATCAAGCATCACCCGGGGCTTCCAGTCCCCTGCCATTTTACATCCCCCTCCAGCCCCACTCTGTCCTCTCTGTCCTTGGCCTGCAACAGTGCTCCAATGAAGCTCAACACAAGCTTGAAGAACAGCACTTCATCTTTTGACTGGGCACTTTACATCCTTTCAGACGAAACACTGAGTTCAACAATTTCATATCATAACCTCTACTCCCTTATTTTGCATTTTGTTGAGTTTTTTGTTTTTGGGTGACAACTGTTGGTGATGATTCTACTGTTGCCATTTACACGTCTTCTGGACACACCTTTTGTTTCTTTACTTGTTCCACTGCTACCCCATATTAGCCTTGCTATTGAACTTATCTTGTCTTCATCCTATCTCAGAACTTCCCTTTTGTTCTTTCCTCCCCTCCCCACTTTCCCTGCCTAAGCGCTTGCTTAAAACTGTTGCATCTTCAAATTTTTCCAATTCTGATGAAAGATCATCAACTTGAAACATTAACTTTGATTTTCTCTCCACCGATGCTGCCAGAACTGCTGAGTGTTTCAAGCATTCTCAGTTTTTATTTCAGGTTTCCAGCATCTGCAGTATTTTACTTTTAACTTAAACTGATTATTTGATCATTTACTCTTTCCTGTTTGTGGGAACTTGCTGTGTGCAAATTGGCTGCTGTGACTACACTTCAAAAATAATTGACTGGCTGTAAAGAGCTTTCCTGAGGTCATGAAAGATATTAAATAAATACAAGTCTTACTGTTCTTTCCTGTGTCGCAACACACTGAAGATAGCGTGCTGTAATATCATGCCCCACTGTTTCTCGAGCTGCAACAAATGGGAAAAGTTTGACCAAACCACCAGATTGTCCCAATTCTACCAAACTGTTTAACTTAGATTAACAGAATATGAGCATCAGGTTTGTATAACAAGTAAATAACTGTTTATTGAACAAATTGTCCTTAACCAGTGGCAAAATGAAGAAGTATGAACTGTTAACTTAAACTCTATTCCTTCTTAACCCCTACACACAAACACACACACACATAAGACATACAAAATGTTGAGTTTAAGGGTGAGATGAAGCAGTTCAATAGTACCAATCTGGAGTATGGGATTAGATGGATTGATTTTGATCGCTATCTTCCCAAATTCCTTGCAGTTCATTGTTGATGACACAAGGTGGTGTCCCAACACTTTCAGTGTGTGGTTCACTGGTTGAAAACCTGCTTTTCAATGTCTCTACTGGTGATTTTTCCCATTTTCCTCTTGACAGGAGTTTTCAGAGAAAGCAGGTTACAGAGATGTGAGGGGTAGCCAGCTAGCTATTATAGCAGAATTGCTGGAACCTTACAAACACAGGAGGGAGAGATTTCAGGTCTTTCCTCTTTGCAGGCTAGGAGCTGTTCTACCTTCACTGTTACCACACAAAACCCTGGTCAACTGGTCAGGAGACAATTAAACTGCTGTCGTCAGACGGTTCCCTTTAGTCCAGAACCCCATTCCAGCACCATCCTGTTCTCTTATGGCACCCTATGTTCCAGGATAGCAACATTATAGATATTCCTCATCCTGCTCCAGTGAACATATTTTTCAACTGCAGCCATGGTTGTTTTTTAAAGCCACAGTCCAATTTTAAAGCCACAGTCAAAGAAGAATTTTTAAAAATAGGTTCTTTACACCTGATTAATCCTCCAGCGGCATATTTCCTAACTAATTATTAATTTAGGCATGTTACTGAGTAAATAAAATAAAGCAAAACCAAACAGTTGCAAATGAAGTTAAAGATTTGTATAGTTTCAGGGGTCGACACTCAGCTGAGAAATAAACAATTTGAAAACACGTTTCACATCACTTTCTACTTAAATTGCCCTGTGGAGGAATTCCTTGAGGTAAAACACTGATGAGCACCATTTCTTTGCTTGTTGTAGAACATTACTGAATGGTGACAAAACTGAGCTTCCTTTTGAGGTTAGTATGCACAAGAATGTATTTGTGGCAGTGAAATCAGTTTTGCAAATGAGACTCAAAACTTTTGCCGACAGCTGCCATCAGTTCACTCATCTTGAGACTGAGCAGCAAAATGGCCCAGTTAAACTACTGAGTCCTTTTAGTTTGCATTCTCCTGCTAATCTTCTCAATGGTTAAGTTGCGTCCCATCAACTTTGGTTTGAAACAACTGTCAAAGCAATAGTTTGCTTCAACGGTTGCTGGAGATCTTGTTGGCAAAAGTAAGTAGACTGAAGCAAGGTTAAGGTAGTTACTATAAGTGGATTATTGTAAAAGATATGGTCTCAAGAAAAATGCCATCTATTGCCATTCCAAAGACCTACACATGTCTCAGACGTGTAGTTTGCACAGGTCTGCAACAAAGTTCCAGGATTAAGTTGCTGTAGAGTGACAAGATTTCGTGTTCTGTTAACTCACTGATATATAGCCAGCTTTTGTACTAGCTAGCACCTATTTCCATGAATACCCACTCAACGGAATGAATAATGGATCATTCTGTAAGAATCCTTAAGGTTGCTTGTGAGTTGATGGTAATTGCGTACTTTACCGTTCCAGTGATGAAATGGAATTTAGTGCATTTACTAATACAAAACCTGCCGCTAATGTAAGGTCCAATACTAAATATAAAAATAATTGAAAAACTAGAAATAAGAACATAAGAAAGCTTGGATTGTGATAAAGCAATATTATTCATCAATCCCACTCCTTTCATAATCATAAACTCCACCCTACACATTTCATTTCTAAAGGGAAACATTTTTCCAATTCCCCTGATCCCCAAGCAGAACGCCAGAATAACTATCAACCCCAATCTCCTCCTGTTTACAGAGAACTGCCCTCCGCAGGCAAAACACTCCCCACCCAGCTATCCAGTCTGAGTATTAGAATACCAAAAATAATCCTGTGGAGCACTTGACTGTCTCCATCTATACAACTACACGTGAGATGCTTGATTAATAGGGACTAGCTAATTTTCAGGATTTAAGCATTTTGCTTTTCAACGGAAAACAAAGTTATGCTGAACCTTTATAAATCACTGCTTAGGCCTCAGCTAGAGTATTGTGTTCAATTCTGGGTGTCATACTTTAGGAAGGACGTAAGAATCTTGGACAGGGTGATTTACCAGAATGGTACCAGGGATGAGAAAGACTTGAGGTAGATGAAGAGACTCAACTGCTGACACTGTTCTCCTAATACCAGAGAAGATTAAGGGAATATTTAATAGAGGTATTAAAAATCATGAAGGGTTTTGATGAGAGTAAATAAGGAGAAACTGTTTCCACTGGCAAGAAACCAGAGGACACAGATTTACGATAATTGGCAAAAGAACCCAAGGGCGTGGTAAATCAGGAGATAGTACATAGGTGATGCTACTCCTGGGTTTTAAAAGTTTATAAACTTTTTAAGACTGATAAAGGTAAGGAGTTTCATAGTTTCGGGTGCCTGGGAAAGAATGTGTTAAAGTGGGAGACAGTTTGATAGGTCTTGAATTTATGACAGTGGGGATGCAGGAAGATTGGACGGTGCCTTTAGAGCTTTGGAGAGGAAAGTTCAGAGGGACTCTGCGTCAGGCTGGCAGGGTCAGTTGGGGTTTCCCTGACTTGATCTTTCGCCAGGCAGCTCCTATTGGAAAGTGCACACCTATAGATAGGACTTCTGGGGAGGATGGGAATGGGTTTGGCTTGGATGCCCCTCACTTTCACTTAGTCACTGTCAAGGGTCATATCTGATAGCCTGAATGAGGCCCAAGAGGAAGAGAGAGAGAGAGATGCCATCACTCAAAGGGTCCACAGACCGGCGCCAATTGGCACCTCCAGAAGGGAAAAGAATTGCCAAGCGAAAGAAACCATCTTCTGATGGGCACAAATTCTGTGAGAGAATCTTCGTTACTCTCCGCTCTTGTGTTAAAATTCTACTGCAGTACTGAAAATGAAAACTATACTTCCAAGTTATTTTAGTTCACACATTCCTCACAATCTGAAAAAGACCCAAGAGGAACAAAATGAAATAGAAGTGACCCAGAGTTTAATATTTCAGTACCCTTCATCCTGGCTCTTTATAGAATCTATCGTGACTAAGTGACCCAGTGGAATGCTGAAGGAGTCACAACCCCCAATGGAATGATGAGGAAACAGTTTACTGGAGAGGAAAATAATCAGCCCAGAATAATATCCAATACTTTCTTTGGAATAATGAATAGCTAAAGGACAAGCTTGAGCTGTGTTTGTTGGTGCAGTTTTGCACTGAATATTAACCTTGCTTTCAACAGTTTATTGAGTTCTGCATGTCCAGTAAAAGAACAAACTTGTACAAGGAATGTTGGAATCAATCTGCTTCTTATATCTCTGATTGGGTTGGTTTTCTAGATTGGTTACCCCTTATCAATGTAAGTGTGTATAATTCTGGGGCATTCTAGAACGAGAGGCCATAGTCTTAGGATAAGGGGTGGTAGATTTAAGTCAGAGATATGGAGGAATTACTTTTCTCAAAGGGTCGTGAATCTGTGGAATTCACTACCTCAGAGTGCGGTGGATGCCAGCACGCTGAATAAATTTAAGGAGATAGATAGACAGATTTTTAATGAGTAACGGGTTGAAAGGTTATGGGGAGAGGGCTGGAAATTGGAGTTGAAGCCAAAATGAGATCAGCCATGATCATAATGAATGGCGGGGCAGGCTCGAGGGGCTGAATTTCCTACTCCTGCTCCTAGTTCTTATATCCTTATGTTCTTATAAGGTCAATGTCTATCCCTCAACCAGCGTCAGTAAGAAACAGATGATCTGATTATTTATCTCATCATTTGTTTGTGGGAGCTTGCTGTGTGTAAATTGTCTGATGCGTGACCAAGCATCGAAAGTGATTAATTGGCTGTTAATGCGCCTGGTGACATCCTGAGGTTGTGAAAGGTGCTATAGAAATGCAACTGTTTTTTTCTTTAAGGACAACACGTCTTAAAGAATAAGTTGTTGAAAATTACAGGATGAAATCCCCTGGCTAGGCTCACACACACACTGGCCTTGAAATGTTCCATAGTACTGAATTTGTAATGCTATTTAGCTGTCAGGACATTATGTTACCATGATATATGATATAAAGAAATAATTTGCATTACTAGAAGGGCATGCTGATAGGGTTAGATGAAGTAAGGTTAGAAGTGTGAAGTGATTCATTTTGGTAGGAAGAACACAGAGAGACACTATAACATAAAGGGTCCAATTCTAATGGTGGTGCAGGAGCAGAGAGTGTTTATGTGTATAAATCGTTGAAGGTGGCAGAACAGGTTGAGAGCATGACTAATAAAACATACAGTATCCTAGGCTTTATTAATACGGTATAAAATCAAGGAAGTTACTGTAAGCTTGTATAGAACACTGGTTTGGCCTCAACTGGAGAATTGCATCCAGTCCTGGACACCACACTTTAGGGAAGATGTGAAGGCATTAGAGAGCATGCAAGAAAGATCCATGAGCATGGTTCCGGGGTTGAGGAACTTCAGTTACATATATAGATTGGAGAAGCTGGGACTGTTTTCCTTGGAGAAGAGAAAGTTGAGAGGAGATTTGATAAAGGTATTCAAAATCCTGAAGGGTCTGGACAGAGTGGACAGGGTGAAATTGCTCCCATTCATAGGAGGATTGGGAATCATAGGGCACAGATTTAAGGTGATTGGCAAATGAAGCAATGGCAACATAAGGAAAAATTTTTTCACACAGCGAGTGAAGGTCTGGAATGCGTTGTTTGAGAATCTGGTGGAGGCAGGTTCAGTTGAGACTTTCAACAGGGAATTGGATTGTTATCTGAAAAGGGACAATGTGCAGGGCTACAGGGAGGAGGGATAGTGGCACTAGGTAATTTGCTCCTAAGGAGAGCCAGTGCAGACATGATGGGCTGAATGGCCTCCTCCTTTGCTGTGGAGCTATGATTCTGTGAAGTAAGGTGAGGTGGGGGGGGGGGCGTGTGTGGTGCAGATATCCTGGCATGGACTAGTTGGGCCAAATGGCCTGTATCTGTGCTATAAATTGTATTTCAGTACACCCAAAAATGCTTAATTGATAATTAATTACTTCTTGAAGTACAGCCAGTTGTAATATATGGAATGGCAGCCAATTTGTGATGTAGAGTGCACTTGCCAGGGACACATTCATGAACTGAATAAGTTCCACTTTCTGTTGAATGGACCTACTCAAAGTATTAATCTCCCATTCACTAGCACACCCCTGGCAGACTTTCTGTGCCTTTCCGGAACTTTCTAGTTGATTTTGTTACATGGTGGAAAAATATTTTGCTTCCCTCTGCCTCAGTACCTTGTGCTGCATGAGTTCACCACCCTCCGTAGAAGTATCTGCTTCTGTCTACCCCCAATGCAAGCTCATGGCACATTAGCTTAGCAGATCTGGTCGTCAGTTTTCCAGATTTTATTTCTGAATTACATGCAACGGCCTGTATCAGCCTTGCCTCTGTGGTGGAACGCTCTGAGTCAGAAACTCCTTGGTTTAAGTTTTGCTCTCAGAAACATGAACGCGTAATCCAGGCTGACACTACTCATGCAGTGCTGAGGGAATGCTGTACTGTCAGAGATGTCATTTTTGGGATGATCTGTTTTCTCAGATTCCAAGAAGAGCAGGGCACTTCTCCCTGGTGTCCTGGCCAATATTATCCCTCAGCCAAGGTCACTAAAGAAACGATTATCTGCTCACTATGATATTGCTGTTTGTGGAGCTTGCTAAGGGTACATTGGCTACCAGCTTTGTTATATATTACAAGAAGGATTACACTTCAAAAGTACTCCATGGGCTGTAAAGTGCTTTGGGACGTTCTGAGGTCATGAAAGGCGCTTTTTAAAATTTGATCACAGGATGTGGGTGACGCTGGCTGGGCCAGCATTTACTGCCCATATCTAATGGCCCTTGAGAAGGTGGTGGTGAGCTGCCTTCATGAACATATGAGTGCAATGTCTTTCTTTTCTTGTTGAAAACAAAGCTTGATCATAAATCCAGTGTTGTCTTTACCTAGTCAACAGATTTTTTTATTTTTTTTTAAATTGCATTGTTAAAGTTATCCTGTTCCTTACCAATTGTAATTAGCTGAATGACGGTGGGGGACATCATCTGTCAATCAATCTCCAGGATCCGGAACGCTCTGTGTCAGTGGGACTGGCAAACCTGTATGGGGCCTCCTGGCGGCGAGAGGTGGATCAGCCAAATTCAATTCGATCGTCAGGGGAATGGATCGTTAACAACTTTGTCTGAAAAGGAGAAATATTAACGGGGAAAGAGCGGAAAGAGAGAGAGAGAGAGAGAAAAAAGCGGAAAAAGATTCCAGGTTTTTGAGGTGGTTTGGTCAGAAAGGAGTGAATTGGAGCCTGGTCAAAGATGGTCCTACTCTTCTTGCATGTGTTTGCTTGGACAACTGTCCCCCTTGGATTGAGCCGGGCTGGAGATGCAGTGGATCGGTGCCCGAGCGTGTGTGAGTGTTCAGAGTGGAATATTTTCCAGATAACGTGTAAATCCATCGATCACATCCCGACCTTTCCCCAGAACACCGAGAAAATGTGAGTACCCCCGTGTTCCAACTGCACCCTCCCTTCCTGAGAGGTGGAAAGGCAGCACCTTCTCCTTTTCTTCAATCCTCAGTGAGATGTTGTCAGGCTGCCCGCGTCCGCCGGTTCCCCCCCCCCCCACCCCCCACCCCAACCCAACCCAACCCGTGCCCGCTGTCCCAGCAAATTCAACAACTACCTGCCGGGCTGACATCGGACCCCCCTGAAGTCGGACAGGAGAATGAATGGGAAACATTTTTTTTTAATTGTCTGTCACATTAGAATCTGCCCTAGTTTGGGGGATGAACGCTGCTGAGACTTGCTGCATGCCACTTGCATGGCAAACCCATCGCGGGGCTTTTAACTCCACCTGTCATTCTGCATTAATATTTGCCCCACACGATTTCTGCACGGCTAGAGTGATAGTAAAGCTCCAGAAGGGGGAGTGGGGGGGGTGGGGTGGTGGGAGGGATGCGATACCCCGGGGGTAAAGGCAGTCTCACGCTGTATGGGATGGACCCAGCAGGGTCCAGAGGAACGCCTGAGCAGTTTACGAACCTTATTTTAAATACCACTATGCGCAGCTCCAGTCTAATGTCAGCACCTGGGGGCTTGCAGCCTGATCAGGGATCCCTTACCTTAACCAGGACTAATTTAAGTGGGTACTTTCTGAATGATGCTCTCAAAACACTCAGCAATTGCAATTCTTAGGAGTGTGCATGAGTATGTGCAGCAACATCCCCCTGGGCAGAAGCGGAATCAGAGCAGGATAGGAGCCAGGCACACACAACAGCTGGAACTTGTAATGTTGCCTTCGCTCTCAAAACAGTGACTTCAGAGTAAGTCTACTCAAACTATAATATTTAAAAGAAAGACTTGTTTTTAAATGGTGCTTTACACAATCTCAGCATGTCCCAAACCATTTCACAGCCAATTATGTACTTTTGAAGTCAAAGAGTCACAATGGCACAGAAGGAGGCCATTCAGCCTATTGACTACATGCCAGCTCTCTGTATAGTAATCCAGTCTATCCCATCCCTTTGCTCTATCCCCATAGCCCTGCACATTTATTTTGCTTAAGTGCCCATCCAATTTCCTTTTGGAATCATTCATTATCTCTACCTCCACCATCCTCATAGGCAGCAAGGTCCAGGCCATTACCGCTCACTGCGTAAAAAAGTCCTCCCTCACATTCCCCCTTTATCTCTTGCCCCTAAATCTGTGTTCCCTCATCCTTGTACCATCAGCTAATGAGAACAGCTTTTCTTTGCCTACCTTATCTAAACCTCTCATAATCTTGTACACCTCTAACAAGTTTCCACTCAATCTCCTTTGCTCCAAGGAAAACAACCCCTGCTTCTTCAACCTAACCTTGTAGCTAAAATCCCTCACCCATTCCGATAAATCCCCTCTGCACCTTCTCAAGGACCTTCATGTCCTTCCCAATGTGTGAGGGCCAGAACTGAATGCAATACTCTAGTTCTAGCCTACCCAGAGCTTTGTAAAGGTTCAGCGTAACTTGTCTGCTTTTATACTTAATCCCTCTATTTATGAAGCTCAAGATCCCATTGCTTTGCTTCCTACTCTCTCACCTGTCCTGTCACCTTCAAAGATCGGTGCACATGAACCCCCAGGTCCCCCTGTCCCTGCACACTTTTTTGAACTATGCCTCTCCCTATCCCTTTTGCCAAAATACATCACCTTACACTTCTCTGCATTAAATTCCACCTGCCACTTGTCTGCACAAACTGCTGGCTTATTTGTGTCCTGTTGCAATTGTTTCGTATTGTCCTCACTGTTTGTCAGACCTACAAGTTTGTAGTCATCACCAAATTTTGAAATTTTACCGTGTATTCCAATATTTAAATCATTTATATATATCAAAAAACAGTAGTCCTGACACTGACCATTGAGGAACACCACCGTCTACCATCCTCCAGTTTGAAAAACAATCATTTACCACAACTCACTATTTTCTGTTCTTAAGCCAATTTTTTTATCCAAGCTGACACTGACCCTCCTATTCCATGAATCTCAATTTTGTTAACCTGCCTTTTATGTGGTACTTTGTCAAACACTCTCTTAAAATCCATATAGACAACATCCACTGCATTCCCCTCATCAAGCCTATCTGTTACTACATCAAAAAATTGAATTAGCTTCACCAAGCATGACCTGCCTTTTACAAATCTGTGCTGGCTCTCCTTAATTAAGTCAAACCTCTCAAAGTAACTGTTGACTTTTTTTCCTTGATTGTTGTTTCTTAAACCTTACCCACCGCTAATGTTTAAATTGACCAGCCTAGAGTGACCAGAAATGTCCTTACACCCTTTTTGGAACATGGGTGACATATTTGCCAATCTCTATTCTTCTTGCACTTCCCTCATATCTCAGGAAGTGTGGAAGGTTATTGTGCAAGCCATTCTGATTTCTCCACCCCCACTTTCCTTAGCAACCTGGCATGCAAGCCATCCGGACCAGGTGACTTATCCATTCTAAGCAAAGCCCGCCTTTCCAGTACATCTCGCCTATCAATCTTCACCATATCCATTACCTCCATCATCTCCATTTCTACCCATATTTTGTCAGTGTTCTCTCCCTTAGTGTGGTGAATAAGGTTGGTGAGCTACAAGCTGATGCAATGTACACATTAATTATTCTAGCCTTTCCCTGTGTCTTTAAGCATATATCACCTTCTTTGTCCCTAACAGGCCCCACTCCATCTCTTAACGCAATTGCTATTTGCATGTCGGTAGAAGGTTTTTAGGTTACCTTATATGTTAACCATTCTATTCCATTCTATTCTCATATTCTCTCTTTGCCAATCAGATTTGCCTCTTCACTTCCCCTTTCGACTTATTATATTTGGCCTGGTTGTAACTTGAAGAATTCACTTGACATACATTATTCACCCTCTTTTTTATTTCATCATGTCCTTTATCCCCTTTGACTTTCAAGGAACCCTGGGTTTGGTTCTCCTGCATTTCCCACTTGTTAGAACTTATCTAGCCTGTACCCGAAACATCCCTTCCTGAAAGATCACTCATTGTTGTGTTTTCCTATCAAGCTTTGGGTCCATCTTACCCTTGCTAGATTCCCTCTCATCCTGTTGAAGCTAGGTTCTCTTCCAATTTATAACTCCTAATTTAGATAATTCCATGCTATTCTGCATTACTCATTAAACATTATGATAAGATAATCACTCTTAACCTAATGCTCTCTCACCAGACACTTTACTCATGTGGCCTATCCCATTCTCCAGCACCAGATCCAGCAATGCCTCCTTCTTAGTTGGACTGAGAACATAGTGGCCAAGGCAGTTCTTCTGAATACATTTCAGAAATTCTTCCCTCTCCTTTCCCTTTAAGTTAACTTTATCCCAATCAATGTTTAGGGAATTAAAGTTCCCCAGTATCACCAATCTATAGCTCTTGCAAATCACTGAGATCTCTGAGATTTTCCTGAACGTTTGCTCCTCTATCTCTCTTTCACTATTTGGAAGCCCATAGAATACCAGTAGCATGATAGTACCATTTTTGCTTCTCAGCTCTAACCAAATAGATTCTGTCTTTTCTCCCTTGCTTTCCAACACTGAAGCGTCTTCCCTAATCAGAACTGCCATGCTGCCTCTCATTTTCCCTTTCCTATATTTCCTGAACACTTTGTGTCCTTGAATATTAAACAATCAGTACTCACTATTTTTAAGCCACGTTTCCATTATTGCCACCACATCATGTTTCTGCAGGGCTGTTTGTGCTTGTAGCTCACCAACCTTATTCACCACACTTTGTGCATTTACCTCCTTGTAGTCCTTTACAGTCTGCTCCTATCTAATAAGGTACCACTGCCATCTTATCCGACACTCTTACTTTATGCACGTTATTCTCATCCCCCTACCGATTTAGTTTAAAACCTCCTGAACCACACTAGTGAAAGACCCTGCAAAGACTTTGGTCCCAGTCCTGCTGAGGAGCGACCCATCTCTGGTTTCTCCTGCCCCAGAACTGGCCCCAGTGTCCCAAGGGTCTGAAGCCTTCCCTCCTGCACCATGCCTGAAGCCGTGCATTGATCCACCACATACTTCCCATTTCTGCTTTTGCTGGTGCACAACACTGGTAGAAATCCAGAGATTACTACCTTTGAGGTTCAACTTTTTGACTTCCTCCCTAGCTCTGGAAAGTCTGACCATGTAGTTACTGTTGTAATATAGGAAGCATGCCTGCCAATTTGCACACAGCAAGTTCCCACAAACAGCAAAGTGAGAGTGACCAGCTCATCCATTTTACTATTATTGCTTGAGAGATAAATATTAGCCAAGACACCGGGGCAAACTCCCCTACTCTTCCTCAAAATGGTGCTATGCAACATGTTATTCCTACCTGAAAGAGCAGATGAGGTCTCACTTTAATGTCTCATCTGAAGAATGACACTAGCTACAGTACAGCACTCGCTCAGTGTTGCAGTGGAGGGTCAGTTTAGATTATTTGCTTAAATCTCTGGAATAGGAGTAAGAACCCAAAGTCATCTGATCAACTGATAGTTAAAGTTAACCTGATAATATTTCACTTATGGAGAACTGAGCAGTCAAGTAAGGACATTTATATTCATTACTCTGTTTTAGGGGGAAGCAGTATTATCACTGGACTGGTATTCTAATGACCCAGGGTAATGCTCTGGGGACCCAGGTTTGAAATCCTGTCACAGCAGGTGGTAAAATTTGAAATCAATAAAAATCTGGAATTAAAAAGTCTGATGATAACCATGAGACCATTGTTGATTGTACTGAAAACCCATCTAGTTCACTAATGTCCTCTAAGGAAGGAAACGTGCTGTTCTTACCTGGCATGGCTTACATATGACTCCAGACCCACAGCAATGTGGTTGACTCTTAAAATGCCCTCTGAACAAGGGCAATTAGGGACGGGAAATAAATACTGGCCTAGCCAGTGACACCCACATCCCATGAACAAATAAGAAAAATATCCATACCAGTGCTCCCTTAGACAGAGCACGCCACCACTAAAGATGCCTCTGTAAATACAGATCACTGGGGGGTGCTACTGATTCATATTTAAAGGGAAGACTCATGATACTTGCACTTAGCAATGATTTTTAACATCCCAAAGCACTTTACAGCCCCATGAATTATTTTTGAAGTGTAGTCACAGTTGTAACGTAGGCAAATAGGGAAGCCAATTTTCGATCAGAAGAAATAGATCAGTAACCAGATAATTTGTCTGAGGATTGTATCCCAAAGAGGGAATCTAAAGCTATTACATTTAACACATTCACCTTAGCTGTTGCACCGCATATCAGAAAATCAACATTTAAAGCACATGCCAAAATGGGAAAAGCATTTTAATTCACTTCAGGAAAAAAACACATTTTAAAGCCACTGAAGTGTAGTTACTATTGTAATGTAGGAAATGCAGCAGTCAATTTTTAATCAGCGATAACCCCCAAATGGCTGGATAATCCGCTTCAGTAATATTGGTTGAGGGATAAATATTGACCAGGTGGAGAATTCAGCTGCTCCCCTTCAAAATACTGCCCTGGGATCTTGTACGTTCTCCTGAAAGGGGCCTTGATTTATGCAAAAAAAAACAACTTTTCAGCTGTGATTATGTGGTCGTCCACAGTGGAACTTAAACCCATAATATTTGTTGCAGTAACCGAGAGCGTAGACAATGAAAATGATAATAATAATAATGACAATGGTGACGGTATTTTCGCATGTTCACAACACAAAGTCGGAATTGTAGTGTGACTTACATTGAAAAATTCACATATAGACTAAGTAATCAGGCTGAAAACTTGCAAACAAATAACAATCGTGTAGTAACAAAAATAGGCAAACAAATTCAGAAGGTGGTCAGGAGATTAAAAGAAGAGTAATGTTGAATTAAAATTGTATTAAAATTACAAACCAACACACTATTCCTACTTTACAGGCACTGAAGTACAAATGAATTACATTATTTAAGTACTTCACTGAGGACCTGAACCACATAAGGATTAGGGCTACATCGGTACCTTTTCATCCTGCATCTTACAGGGTTGAATTTAGTCGAATCTCTGAGTTGTCCACCATACCTAGAACTCAGCCCAGTGGCTCCGACAATGGAATAAAGCTGGAATCCCAATCCAAGTGGTTACAGATTCAAATGTCAGCCTAAGCTTCCAAACTCGTGACCTCTACCACCTTGGAGGACAAGGGCAGCAGATGCATGGGAACACCACCACCTTCAAGTGCCCCTCCAAGCCACCACACCATCCTGACCCGGAAGCACATTGTCATCCCTTCATTGTCACTGAGTCAAGATCCTGGAACTCCATTCCTAACAGCACTGTGGGAGTACCTACCTCACATGGACTGCAGCGGTTCAAGAAGGCGGCTCACCGCCACCTTCTCGAGGGCAATTAGGGTCGGGCCAATAAATGCTGGCTGAGCCAACCATGCCCACAGCCCATGAATACATTTTTAAAAATCTTCATTCATTTGCTCCTCTCTGGATAATTTTGTCAGGCCAGACGCCATTGTCCAAAGCAAAGCGAAATTGTTTGGTGGGGGGTGGGGGTGGGGGTGGGGGTGGGGGTGAGCTAACTTGGGGCAAGAGAAAATAAGTCCAGATAATCAAAAACTGGAACGGTTGTGACTTGAGTTCTACAGCCCCGTTACAAACTCGACAGGTGAGCTGGCCATGGAGAGAAGCAGCAAATCCCAAATGTTATCAGTCGCCTCATGCAACTGGGCCTGTGAGTCAAGCACTTTTTCTAAGGGCCCAAATGAATTTGTTCGAGGTAAAGCAGGGTGATAACTCTCATATAAAGTGTATTAAGAGGAAGAGTTCTGAAGAGCAGTCACGTTCGATTCAAACGTTAACTCTGTTTCACCTTCCACAGACGCTGCCAAACCTGCTGTGTTTTTCCAGCACTTTCTGTTTTTATTTCGGGTTTCCAACGTCTGCAGTATTTTTCTTTTATGATGACTCTCTTACATGAATCTAACAATTCAACTTTAGTTCGCTTGCACATTGTTCGTCACCATCTTGTGTTTGAAGTCAACATTGGTATTGCTCTGATGAGGGGTCGCTGACCTGAAATGTTAACTCTGTTTCTCTCCACAGCTGCTGTCTGTCCAGCAATTTTTTGTTTTTATTTCAGTTTTTCAGAATCTGCAATATTTTGCTTTGTATGGATATTGGTGCAAGGATTGCCAATGTGGTTAATAATGGCCCAGTGCCTGAGGCTGGTGAGTTATTGTACACGAGAGGTTACATACATATCCCATAGGCAGTGGCTCAGAAATTATACTCCTTTAGAAAATCAGAAAGTGTATTAATCATCTTGGCAGCTGTATAGGTGAAGCCTGCATGCTAAATGAATGCCAAAAAATGCAAGAAATGTTGCTAGCTCAATGGCAAAGCTTGTCACAAAGACAGAAGATCAGAATATTCTTTATATATATCATCTTTAACTCTTAGATTGCCAGGAGCTCCAGGAATAGAAACATAGGAATAGTAACAGGCAATTCAGCCCCTTGATCTGTACCTTAACTCCATTTACTTGCCTTTAGTCCAATTCACTTTTCACCCTTACTTGACAAATGCTTGTTCTCTGTTGGAGTTAATCTCTGAGGACTGACCATTCCTTTAAAAAAAATTCAGTTCACACCTAATAATTCCAGAATAAATACTAGGCTGGAATTTATGGGGGGGATGGACAGCACCAAGGTGGAGTAATGGGCGCTGCTGGGACTGCAAGTAGCCCCACAAGGAAGGCAGCCATGGTGCCCAGACCCAAGTGAGCCCAGGGACGGGGTGGGTGGCGTGGGGGCGGGTGGGGGGTGGGGGGTGGGGGGTGGGGGGGGTGGGGGGGGGGGGGGCGGCGGGGGGGGTGGGGGGGGCGGTGGGGCGGGGGGGTGGGGGTGGGGGCGGGGGGGCGGGGGTGGGGGGTGGGGGGGTGGGGCGGGGGCGGGGGCAGGGGTGGGGGGGTGGGGTGGGGGGTGGGGGTGGGGGTGGGGGCGGGGGGGTGGGGGGGGTGGGGGGGTGGGGGGGCGGGGTGGGGGGGGTGGGGGTGGGGGGGGTGGGGGGGGTTGGGGCGGGGTGGGGGCGGGGGGGGGTGGGGGTGGGGCGGGTGGGGTGGGGGCGGGGGGGGGTGGGGGGGTGTTGGAAGGGTACATTTTTGGAAGTCAGGTGGGGAAGAACAAAGCGAGGAAATAGTTATCGAAGGCTGTTAAGACTTCTTCAAAGTTATCAGGGGTCTCATTAATGCCCTGTATTGCAATAGCATCATCTGCTGCTTCTCCTATGGAGTAAAGTAATGTGTTGACCTGTTCACATTGCAACTGTCCAATCCTGAAGCAATTCAGAATCTCAAGAATTTTTTTCTCCAAAGTGCCCAGTTTCGAGATTGGTTTGGTCCTTCCATGTGTCCAAACGTCACGGGTAGCATAAGTTTAAGATCCACGGCCTTTACCTGAAGTTTTAAATTATCCTTCCAGTGTTTGAAGCTTTCCTGCACTATTCAACCTCGCATGGAGACCCGCTGTGGCCACTGTCTCTCCCTGGGGGATCTTCCAGCTACACTTGGTATTTATTCCATGGTGGTCTATGAAGAAAATGCTGATCCAGCGATTGTAGACTTTGAGTTGGAGAACCAAGCCAAGATCATGGAACTGGTGAGCAACTCTCACAAAGGGTAAAATTCAATTTTAATGGTGCACTGTGCAGGCAGCACTGGGAAAACCAGATTTCTTGAACGCTGCAAAATTGTTAAAAACTGCTTTGCTTTGAGTTATTTCAATAATTTCTTCACTCCCTCCCCTTGGAGCATCGAGCGTTTGCTGCCGCTTTTTTTATCTTTTGTGTTGCTTTGCAGTCGCCATGTGTAACAGGACCGGCCTCGGACCCAGGCTTTCTGTAACCCACCCTTGGTAGGGATCTGGTTTTCTCAGTGCTACCTGCACAGTGCACCATTAAAATTGAGTTTTACCCTTTGTGAGAGTTGCTCACCAGTTTCACGATCTTTGCTTGGTTCTCCAACTCGAAGTCTACGATCACTGGATCAGCATTGTCTTCATAGCCTGCCACATGCTGTGGCACAGCCTTGAATGATCTTTGAAAGTTGATTCTCTGACTCTTTATCTAAGGAGCAGATTTGGAACTCTTCAATTGTATCTTACAGAGTTTTGTAGTTTCGACTGCACTTTTACAGGTCTGACTTCTAACCTTCTTGAAAGTTGAATCTTCAGTGTTTTGGGTCCATTGCCCTTGTCAGCATGTTGTATGTTGGTTAGTCTAGCTTCTGAATGATTACTGAGATGTTGGTATATTCAAACAACAACTGGTTTATTTTATACAACTAAACTATATACAGCTATCCATGACTAGGTGTTGCACTGCTGAAACCATGAACATTGTCTTTTTCAGACTCTTAGTCATGTGAGGCGCTATTTACACAGTTCCACATATTAACCCTTACAAATCCAATTTTACAAATCTCAGCCCCTTACAGCAATAAAATGACAGAGATGTGTGAAATGGGCTTAGAAAGTAAGAGAGAAAGACAGAAAGGAAGGAAAGACAGGAATGAAGGAGAGACATGTGAACGTATCAAATAGGAGCAGAAGTAGGCCATTCGGCCCATCGAGCCTGATCTGCCTTTGAAAAAGATCATGGCTGATCTGTTTGTGTTTCAAGTTCCACATTCCCATCTACCCCCAACAACCTTTGATCCTCTTGCCTAACAAGAATCTATCTACCTCTGCCTTAAAAATATTCAATGATCCTACCTCCACCGCCTTCTGAGGCAGAGAGTTCCAAAGTCGTGCAACCCTCTGAGAGAAAAAAATTCTCCTCATCTCTGTCCTATAAGGGTGATCCCTAATTTTAAAGCAGTGCCCCCTAGTTCTGTTCTCACCCACAAGAGGAAACATCCTTTTCACAACCACCTTGTCAAGACCATTCAGGATCTTGTATACTTCAATCAAGTCACCCCTCACTCTTCTAAACTCCAGTGGAAACAAGCCCAGTCTGTCCAACCTTTCCATATAAGACAACCCACTCATTTCAGGCATCAATCTAGTAAACCTCCTCTGAACCACCTCCAAAGCATTTATATCCTTCCTTAATAAGGAGACCAAAACTGCATATATTATTCGAGATGCGGTCTCATCAATGCCCTGTATACCTGAAGCATAACATCATTACTTTTAAATTACCAATTTGTCAAATTGCCAATTACTGCCCCATCAGTCTACTCTCAATCATCAGTAAAGTAATGGAAGGGATCATCAACAGTGCTATCAAGCGGCACTTGCTTAACAATAACCTGCTCACTGATGCCCAGTTTGGGTTCCGCCAGAGCCACTCAGCTCCTGACCTTATTACAACCTTAGTTCAAACATGGACAAAAGAGCTGAATTCCCGAGGTGAGGTGAGAGTGACTGCCCTTGACATCAAGGCAGCATTTGACCGAGGGTGGCATCAAGGAGCCCTAGCTAAACTGGGGTCAATGGGAATCAGGAGGAAAACTCTCCACTGGTTGGAGTCATACTTAGCACAAAGGAAGATAGTTGTGGTTGTTGGAGGTCAGTCATCTCAGCTCCAGGACATCACTGCAGGAGTTCCTCAGGGTAGTGTCCTCGGCCCAACCATCTTCAGCTGCTTCATCAATAACCTTCCTTCCATGATAAGGTCAGAAGTGGGGATGTTCGCTGATATTTGCACAATGTTCAGCAACATTCTCCACTCCTCAGATACTGAAGCAGTTCATGTCCAACTGCAGCAAGACCTGGACAATATCCAGGCTTGGGCTGACAAGTGGCAAGTAACTTTCGTGCCACACAAGTTTCAGGCAATGACCACCTCCAACAAGAGAGAATCCAACCATCACCCCTTGATTATCAATGGCATTACCATCACTGAATCCCCCACTATCAATATTCTGGGGGTTACCATTGACCAGAAAATGAACTGGACTAGCCATATAACTACTGTGGCTACAAGAGCAAGTCAGAGGCTAGGAAGGCGATGAGTAACTCACCTCCTGACTCCCCAAAGCCTGTCCACCATCTACAAGGCACAAGTCAGGAGTGTGATGGAATACTCCCCACTTGCCTGGATGAGTGCAGCTCCTACAACACTGAAGAAGCTGGGCACCATCCAGAAAAAAGCAGTCCACTTGATTGGCACCACATCCACAAACATTCACTCCCTCCACCATCGATGCACAGTAGCAGCAGTGTGTACCATCTACAAGATGCACTGCAGGAATTCACCAAGGCTCCTTAGACAGCACCTTCTAATCCTACGACCACTACCACCTAGAAGGACAAGGGCAGCAGATAGATGGAAACACCACCACCTGAAAGCTCTCCTCCAAGTCACTCACCATCCTGTCTTGGAAATATATCGCCGTTCTTTCACTGTCGCTGGGTCAAAATCCTGGAACTCCCTCCCTAACAGCACTGTGGGTGTACCTACACCACACGGACTGCAGCGGCTCAAGAAGGCAGCTCACCACCACCTTCTCAAGGGCAACTAGAGATGAGCAATAAATGCTGGCCCAGCCAGTGAAGCCCACATCCCGTGAATAAATTTTTTAAAATGTTCAATTCCTCCTGTAATAAAGGATAGCATTCCATTAGCCTTCTTGGACATGTGCTGTACCTGCGTACTAACTTTTTGTGACTCATGCACTAGAACTCCTAGATCAGTCCGCACCTCAGAATCTTGCAATTGTTCTCCATTTAACTAATCCTCTGCTTTATTATTCTTCCTGCCAAAGTGAACAGCTTCACGTTTTCCCACATTATACTCCATCTGCCAGATCTTTGCCCACTCACTTAACCTATTTATACCTGTCTGCAACCTCCTTATGTTTTCTTCACAACATACTTTCCTACCCATCTTTGTATATTCTGCAAATTTAGCTACCATGCCTTCGCCTCTGTCATCTAAGTCATTGATGTAAATTGTAAAAAGTTGAGGCCCACTTGTCACATCCTGCTAATCGGAGCCATTTATGCATACTTTCTGTTTTCTGCCAGCCAATTTTCTATCCATGCTAATATGCTACCCCTTACCCAATGAATTTTTATTTTCTGCAATATCCTTTGATGTGTCTTCAAGTGCCTTCTGTAAATCCAAGTACAGTATGTCTACAGGCTCCCCTTTATCCACAGCACATGTTATTCCTTCAAGGTACTCTAATAGGTTAAACATGTTTTCCTTTCACAAAACCATGTTGACTCTTCTCAATTACCTTAAACTTTTCTAAGTGCCCAGCTACAGCCTTTATAATAATCAGTTCTAACAACTTCCCCACAACAGACGTCAAGCTAACTGGCCTATAGTTTCCGGTTTCCTGCCTCCCTCCCTTCTTGAATAGAATGGTTACATTTGCTACTTTCCAGTCTGATGGAATCTTTCCAGAATCTAAGGAATTTTGGAAAATTGACACCAACTCATCTATTACCTCATTAGCCACCTCTTTTAAGACCTTAGGATGAAGTCCAACTGGATCTGAAGACTTGTCAGCCCGCAGCTCCATCATTTTGCTCAGTACCGCTTCCCCAGTGATTGTAATTTCGCCAAGTTCCTCTTTCCTTCCATCTCCTGATTTAGACTACTGGAATGTTTTTTTGTATCCTCCATAGTGAAGACAGAAGCAAAATATTTGTTCATTTCATCCACCATTTCCTTATTATCAAGTATTAACTCCCGACTGTCACTCTCTAGAGGACCAACACTCACTTTACTTACTCTTTTCCTTTTTAAAAAAACTGCAGAAACTCTTGCTATCTATCTTTACATTTCTAGCTAGCTTCCCCTCATGCTCTAATTTCTTTTTCCTAATTAACCTTTCAGTCATTCTCTGCTGTTCTTTATATTCTGACCAAGGAAAGGGAAACAGGAAGGAAGGGGAGACAGGAGGGAAGGAGAGACAGGAAGGAAAGGAGACAGAGGAAGAAAGAGCCAGTTTCACTGATAGTGCCTCACCATGTCTTCAGAATATCCCAAGGTGCTCCCTAACCAATGAATTATTTTCAAGTGCAGCCATTCTTTTTATGTTGGCAAGCAACAGAGATTTAAAACATGTCACTTTGTGCCCTTCTTATAGTAAAAGCCACACGTTGAGACTCTGGACCTGCACTCACACCCCACCCCTGTGACTATACACAGCAGCAATAATGAAAGTGAAAGGTACCGTCAGGAGTAAGGGATGTTTAGTAATTGCTGGCCTAGTCTCCCCTGCTTGTGAAAGCACACCACACACCATGAAACTGGTACCACCAGCTGAAGGAGGGCAAGGAATGGTCAACTCACAGTCGCGTTCAAAAACACCTCGAGACTATAAATGGGAGAGCTCAGGCTTGACTAACGTGAAGATCCTATTCACATGGCCAGTTACTTCATTGCTCAGTTACTGCGGTTTAGGAAAGGACTTTAGGAAATTTGATCGTGAGCACCGTTTATACTATTAGTACTGCACAGATGTATTTGAGGCAAAAGGTCTGTATTGAATACTCCCACCCCAACCATGTCCTCCAGCCTCCAATCTCCCACAAGATTAACACACTGAATCTGCTGAGAACTGATTCGGGAGGTCGGTACTATTAAGTTACCAGCCTGATAAGTGTGCTCAGCTTTTGTCCCTTTCTCTCCCATGTCCATATCGGCTGCTCTTCCTAAACAAAATCCACACATTAGACTTTTCAAGCATTTGTACAAGTTCATAACGGCCCTCCTGTTTCACTAAGTCACATGTAAAATGGAAGTTTTGTTTGATAGCTAAGGAGTTAAATTAAACCTTAACTTTAGTATCTTCTGAGGTTTATGTGCACTGTGTGCAGCTGTGGTTGAAGTCAGTTGCACTCTTGTCTCTGAGCCAGGAGGTTGTGGGTTCAAGACCCACTCCAGAGACATGAGAGAAAAGCCAGGTACTGCTTCACTGTCAAAGGTGCTGTCTTTACGTTGAGGTTTTACGCTGAGCCCTGTCTGTTCTCTCAGATGGATTTATAAGATGCTGGCTTGGATCTTCTCACTGCTGCTCCGCTTGAAAACTCCCCCGATGCAATGCTGCTCTGCGTTTCTTCCAGGACCCTCCGAGTCTGGCTTTTCCAGCAATGCGGAGAGTTCCATCAAAGCGAAGTGGAGTCGGGGGAAGATAGGACAAGCCCCCCTTTTACGGCACCAGCTGCCGTATGGTAAATTTAAGTGCACAGTTTGAACGTTAGTGAGAGGGTGAGTGCGTGAATAAATGATTGGTTAGGTTGGGTAGGTGGGTGAGGTAAATGGGTAAGTGGGCATGGTGGGTGAGATGGTTCAATGGATAGGGGTGGGGACGAGATGAGGTGGTAGGTGGGTGATGTGACTGGTGGGTAAGTGGGTAGGGAGTGAGGTGGTAGGTGATGAGGTGGGTAAGTGGGTAGGGGTGAAGTGTTAGGTGGGTGAGGTAATAGGTGGGCAATGTGGACAAGGTGGTAGGTGGGTGAGATGGGTAGTGGGTAAGTGAATAGGGGTGAGGTGGGTAGGGTGGGTGAGGTGGTGGTTTGATCGGTAGGTTGGCGGGTCGGGTTGGGTAATAGTCAGGTTGGTTCGGGGGAGTAGTTGGGCGATCGGGGGTAGTCAGGTGTTCGGAGGGGTGATTGGAGGGGTACTCAGGTTGTCAGAGGGGGTAGTTCGTTCAGGTCAGGGGGGTAGTCGGGGGGGTCAGTGTGAGGGATTGGCAGATCAGATGTGTAGTTACCCAGATGTTATTCTGGGTTTTTTCTGTCTAACATTTCCTAGGTAACTATTCAGGTAAATAGCAGGAACTGCCCAAAGTTTCCGACTCTAAGTCAGAGTTGGAGACATTCATGGAGGGTCCCTAGGGAGCTGAGGAATTGCCAGTCGGAAGTTGAAACTTCCCAGGCAATTCTCATATATGTCCACGCGTCAGGACCTCCACAGGTTCTGGACACAGGTCTCAGTCACATGTCCAGTCTCCAACGATCCAGGGACAGAAAGATTTGGACACCCATGGCACTATTTCGAAGAAGAGCTGGGGAGCTCTCCCTGGTGCTCTGGCCAATACTTATCCCTCAATCTGCAGATTACCTGGTCATTATCATATTGTTGTTTGTTGTATCTTGCTGTGCTTAATTTACTGAGATGTTTTCTACATTAGAGCAATACTTCATTGTTTGTAAAGCACTTTGGGAAGTCCTGTGCCATGAAAGGTACTATATAAATGCAAGTAAGCGATATGGTGGTAAAGTGGAGTTAACGCAGAAGATCAGCCATGATCTGATTGAATAACGGAATATGGTCAAGGGACTTTATGCCTATTTTCCTACTGCCTATGTAAGTTCATTCTTTCTTTAAATCAGTAATAATGATGCAAGCAGAAGGCCACCTCAATCTCAAAACTTTAATAATACAGATTTAAAGGGCCAGGGTTGCCAGGATTGGCCTAGAGTCTCCAGGAATTTAAGATCAATCTGCAGGACACTGCTGTGTACAATCCTGGAGAAAAATCATTGGAACGTTAAAAAAGATTGGGGTTTTTTTGTCATTTTCTTTGAACACTCTTTACCAGATATAAACATTTGGAAAAGGCCGGGGGGGTGGGGGGGGTGGGTGGTGGAAAGACTGTTTGGCTGACAGTCAAGCATCATCCAATTAAATAATGAGTCTTTTTGCTTTCCAATTGGCGTAGGAAGGCCGTACGTCACAAGGATGGACTGTGGAGGCAAGTCATGTGATGAAACCTCCAGGAATACATTTAATCACAGTTGGCAACTCTGTTAAAGGATGAATTGCATATGGTCACTAGGTATCCCAAATTCTCATTGAAAATGTTAGAAGTATTGTATTTTATATGACTTGAAAGAAACTAGATCTCCAATCAGTCACTAAGGCATCAAGCTTAGGATTTAAAACCAGGACATGATGGAGAACTCCACTGCTCTTCTCTAAAGTAGCGCTTTGGGTTCTTCAACATTCACCTAAGAGGGTAGACAGGGCCTCGGTTTAATATCCCATTCGAAAGATGGCAAATAACAACAGTGTAGCACTCCCTCAGCACTGCAATCGGAGTGTCAGATATATGCACAAATCTCTGGTGTGGCGCTTGAACCCACAACTATGGAGTGGAATTAGGAAACACCTCTACACACCAATTTTGATTTGTGCTCAGTTTGCATGACCTCACACAAGGGAGTATAATTGCAGCCACAACGCTAAATAAATAAAGATAAAGTGAGACTAGATCAATTGTTAATTTTATACATGAGATTGATAGATTTTTGTTAACCAAAGATATTAGGGGATATGGGGCTAGGCCACAGATTTTAAAAAATACAGAGAAGAAAATGGAAGTTATTTTATGTGGAAAGGTTGGACAGGTTGGGCCTGTAACCATTGGGATTTAGCAGAAAGAGATGATCTTACTGAAACACATAAGATTCTGAGTGGACTTAACAGGGTGGATAATGAGAGGATGTTCCCCAGTGTGGGAAACACTAGAATTATAGATCACAGTTTTGAAAATTAGGGACTCTTCCATTTCAGGTAAAGATGAGAAGTTTGTTCTCTGAGGTTTGTTAGTCCTTGGAATTCTCTCCCGGAGAGCAGTGGAGGCAGGGTCATAGAATATCTTTAAGGTTGAGTTAGATAGAAATAAAAACAGGAAATGGTGGAAAAGCTCAGCAGGTCTGGCAGCATCTGTCGAGAGAGAAACAGAGTTTCTTCTGACTCTTCTTCAGACTCGAAACGTTAACTCTGTTTCTCTCTCCACAGATGCTTCCAGACCTGCTGAATTTTTCCAGCATTTTCTGTTTTTATTTCAGATGCCCAGCATCTGCAGTATTTTGCTCTCATCTTTGAGTTAGATAGATTCTTGACTGACAAGGGTCAAAGAAAATTGGGGGGTAGGCAGGAAATTAGAGTTGAGGCCACATAGATCTTATCAAATGGCAGAGCAGGCTCAAGGGGCCAAATGGCCTACTCCTGCTCCTAATTCATAGCTATGTATGTAGGTCGACCATGATCTTTCTGAATGGCGGAACAGGCTTGAGGGGCTAAATGGCCTCCTCCTCTTCCTATGTTCCTAATCATCTGACTCAGACATGAGAATGCTATCCACTGAACCATGGCTGACATGAATAGAATAGGATATGATAGGGTCTTGCTGGTGTGACATGGAGGAGGGAGACAGAGGTGGGTGTAGAGTGACATCATTTCAATGATAGATGAAATCCGCGTGTGGAAGGGTGACATTCCAGCAAGTGTAGCAAATACATCTGGAGGGAGATTTCAATAAAATTTGGAAGATAATCTTAAAGTCACCTGGATTCCACCATCAGCAGCAAAGGTAAATTTCTCTGAATTGATGTTTGACATATTCAAGAATCCACTGTTGGTCTGTTTTCAGTTTGCTGATCTCCCACAGGAGAACGTAACAACTGCAGACACAGCCTTCCTGGCTAACATTAAAAAGCTATTTCCTGTTTTTTTGGATGTGGGCATCACTGACAAGACCAGCATCTGTTGTCCATCCCTAATTGACCTTGAGCTGAGTGGCTAGCTCAGCCATTTCAACCACATTGCTGTGGGTCTGGAGTCACATGTAGGCCAGACCAGGTAACAAGGGCAAATTTCCTTCTGTAGATGGGATGGGATGGGATTTTATAACAATCCACAGTAGCTATCATGGTTGTTATCAAGACAAGCTTTATATTCTAGATTTATTGACTGAGTTTAAATTCCACCAGCTGCTATGATGGAATTTGAACCCATGTCTCCAGAGCATTAACCTGGGTACTTGAATTACTAAATCAGTGACATAATCACTACACCACCATCTCCTCATATCCTGCACCATAGATTATTATTGCCAGTGCCCGCCTCGCTCTAGAGTGTGAACTTGGATGTGACATCCCTACCCCCTCCAGCACACCATTTCTTACCCACCCCACCCCCCCCACCACCACCACCCCCGCCCCGGGGCCCCCACCCATCCCACGGTGAGACAGCCAATTGAGCCTGACCACCCAGGCACAAATATGACGAATAGCCACCTTCGAGGCAGCAGGAACTATCCCCTGGAAAGAGGAGAAAGGAAGAAAATAAATGGATGGACAAAAGAAAAACAGTGGGAAAGAACTCCTTTTGGTAAAGCATCCTTTAACAAGCATTCCCGCTAATGATCCCATATGTGCGGAATTCACAGGATCCTGCTCACTGTTCGCTGACAAGGTGCAGTTTTTATATACACGTTCTAGATCCCTAAATAACAGTTCATAATCACATGCTAATTGGCCAAGGAGAAATTAGAATTCCCACTGGCATACATTTTCTTTTTAATCTTTGAATTACTACAGAACAACCTCTCACTCTTATTGTTTACAGATTTGAACAATTATGTTACCAGATTTGCAGCTACCTACAAGGGTGTTCTTTATTCGCAAAGTTTTTCTAGCTTGTACTCTACTGCTGCGTTCAACATTGAAATATTCCATAAGAACTGTCCTCTCATTTTTGTTATTGATAAAATAAAGGAAGATGAAGAGAATTTTTATTTTGAATGTTGCTGGAAAGAGGGACTTCTTGCTGAAGATTTTCACCTTACACTCGTGAGGACAAATGCAAGAATGCCAAATTTCAAAAACTCACAACAATTTATACTACAGGAGAAAAGGGTGAAAGGGAGAAAAAGTTCTTCTGCAATGATTATTATGATCTGGAACACACTACCTGGTGGAAGCAGATTCAATAGTAAATGTCAAAAGGCAACTGGATAAATAATTGAAAAGGAAAAAAAACATGGGAAAGGGTAGAGGAGTGGGACTAATTGGATAGCTTTCAAAGAGCTGGCACAGGCATGATGGATTGAATGGCCTCCTTCTGTGCTGTATGTTTTTATGACTGAGGATATATATTTAAAAAGTTATATCTGCTTGCCCTCCAATTAACCCCTGCCCTTTAACCCTACTGTAATGTAATGGGTTAATAGCATAGCTATGGTAATGAGTGATGTAGACCATGATGTACCAATGACATCAGCAGTCATTTAATAGACACTTGAGGGAGGAGAAAACTCTTCCCTGGTTGGAGTCATACCTGGTACAAAGGAAGATGGTTGTGATTGTTGGAGGTCTGTCATCTCAACTCCAGGACATCATTGCAGGAGCTCCTCAGGGTAGTGTCCTAGGCCGAACCATCTTCAGCTGCTTCATCAATCACCTTTCTTCCATCATAAGGCCAGAAGTGAGGATGTATGTTCGCTGATGATTATACAATGTTCAGCGTTATTTACAACTCCTTAGATATTGAATCAGTCAATATCCAAATACAGCAAGACCTGGACAATATCCAGGCTTGGGCTGACAAATAGCAAGTAACATTCGCAGCACACAAGTGACAGGCAATGATCATCTCCAACAAGAGAGAATCTAACCATTGCCCCTTGACATTCAATGGCATTACCATCACTGAATCCCCCACTATCAACATCCTGGGGGTCACCATTGACTAGGAACTGAACTGGACTAACCATATAAATACTCTGGCTACAAGAGCAGATCAGAGGCTGGGAATCCTGTGGGAAGTAACTCACCTCCTGACTCCCCAGAGCCTGTCCACCATCTACATGGCACAAGTCAGGAGTGTGATGGAATACTCTCCACTTGCCTGGATGAGTGCAGCTCCTACAATAATCAAGAAGCTTGACACCAACCAGGACAAAGCAGCCCATTTGATTGGTAACACATCCACAAACATTCACTCCCTCCACCACCGACACACAGTGGCAGCAGTGTGTACCATCTACAAGATGTGCTGCAGCAACTCACCAAGGCTCCTTAGACAGCACCTTCCAAACCCACTACCAGTACCATCCAGAAGGACAAAGGCAGCAGATACACTGGAACACCACCACCTGACTTGGAAATATATTGCCGTTCCTTCGCTGTTGCTGGGTCAAAATCCTGGAACTCCCTCCCTGACAGCACTGTGGGTGTACCTACACCACATGGACTGCAGAGGTTCAAGAAGGCAGCTCACAACCACCTTCTCAAGGGCCATTAGGGATGGGCAATAGATGCTGGCCCAGCCAGCAACACCCACATTCCATGAATGAATAAAAAGAAATACTCTGTACTCAGGAGAGACATACCTATCTTTATATATGGTGTAAATAAACCAGTTTAAAGCAAGTTCCAGAATATGACTACAGTGTCTCTAGATAAGATAGGTTACGCATACCAGATGCTGGCAACCATGCCACCAGCATATGAAACATGGTAGCAGCAGTGGTAACGCCAATCTAACAGTGTTGGTGCCATTGACAGGACCACGGCAAGAAAATGCAGGAAAACCTGGTAGAAGGAAGAATATACGCACCTGCCAAAGAAAGAGGCAAATTGGAAACTGATAGCGATGCCAGCACCAGTTGAACAGTCACTGCCCTTTCCACAGCAGTTCGAAGACTAGTCTACAGAGAGGTCAGAGCTGGGTGTTTTGGAAGTTACCGAGCAGCTTCGGATTGCATGCTAAAGAGCAGCAGCACCGGGTTAGTTTATTCCTTTATGCCGTAGGACTAATGTCCTATCGAGACAGGGAATGGAAGAGACCTCCACAAACTTTGACACTATCCTCAAAGCCTTTGACATATTTTAGTCTGCCACAGAATCCCATAATCGTTCAAGCGGTTCAATACACAAGGCGGGCCAATAAATGGGCCGAGGTTCTAGATGACTCCATTAAGTAGGTAGGCCAATGGGCAGCAGTGATGGCATAGTGGTATTGTCACTGGACTAGTGATCCTGAGACCGAGCATAATATGCTGGGGATCTGGGTTCAAATCCCACCATGGCACATGGTGAAAATTAAATTCAATAAATAACATCTGGAATTAAAAGTCTAATGATGACCATGAATTGATTGGCCTAACAACCCATTTGGTTCACTAATGTACTTTAGAGAAGGAAACTTGATGGTTTGGCCTATGTGTTACACCAGACCCTCCATGCCAATGACTCTCAACTGCCCTGGAAAGCTGCTCTGTTCTCATGGGCAATAAATGCTGGCCTAGCCAGTGACACCTCCACCCAATGAATAAAAAAAAGCATCTGCTCAGAAGCCTGGCAAAAGGGCAGGAAACCCTACAGCAGCTGTATTGTGATGCAAGGAAACAACACAACAAGGTTGCCCAGCAGGTGGTGCAAAATGCTTCTTGTGTGTGAAGACTGGACATTTCAAGTGCAAGTCCAACAGCTTTAATGGAGGTGAGAATGTGGAGCTCACTATCAGACGGAGTAGTTGAGCTAAGTAGTATAGATACATTTAAGAGGAAGCCAGGTAAACAAGTGAAGGAGAAAGAAATACGCTGACCAGGGAAGGATGGGAGGAAGAATAAACATCAGCATGGACTGGACAGGCTGAATGGCCTGTTTCTGTGTATTCTATGTGATTCTTTCATGTGACATTTTGTTGGCTGATTATGAAGTAACAATCTCCATAAGGTTTAATATTTGGTATAATTCAACAAGGTCTCTTCTTGAATCATTTCTTTCTTTACTTTGAAATGTAAGCTTCTCAAACTTTCCCACTCTAATCATTCTCTTTACTTCAACAGCTTGCATTTATGTAGCACCCAAAATGCTCCAAGGTGCTTCCCAGGTGCATTACCAAACAAAATTTGACAGCAGGGAGATATTAGGACAGGTGGCCAAAAGCTTGAGAAAAGAGGTAGATTTTAAAGAGAGTACTAAATGAATTCCATATCCTACAAACATCTTGAAGGACAAGGGCAGCAGATGCATAGGAACATAACCACTACAATTTCCCTTCCAAGCCACCCACCATCCTGACTTGGAACTACTTCGCCACTCCTTCACTGTCGCTGGGTCAAAATCCTGGAACTCCCTCCCTAACAGCACTGTAGGTGTACATATACCACATGGACTGCAGCAATTCGAGAAGGCAGCTCACCACCACCTTCTCAAGGACAGTTAGGGATGGGCAACAAATGCTGGCTTTACCAGTGATCCTGTGAATGAATAAATTAAAAAAAAAAACAAGGTAGGTTTTGAGGAGCATTTTAAAAAAGGAGAGGGAGGTAGAGAGGTCGCGGGAGGGAATTTCAGAATTTAAAGCTTAGACACTGAATGCACAGCCACTAATGTTGGAATGAGGAATATTATAGATATGCAAGAGGCCAGAATTCTAGGAGTACAGATATCTCGGAGGATTGTAGGCTGGAGGTGGTTGCAGAGATAGGGAGGGGTGAGTCATGGAGGGATTTGAAAACAAGTATATGAGCTTTCAAATTTAGGGTTACACTTGGATACAGTGTTTGTGCTATTCCTGTAAGTTTAACAAACATGTCTTTTGTATCATGATGACCAGGTGTGACCATGATATTCTAAATATGGTTTGAACAATGCATTGAAAAGCATTACGTAACTTTGGTAGAATGGTACACTGTTAACTGGCAAAAAAAAGCCACATCTCCAGCCCACACTATCCATAACCACAGGTCTCACTGTGGGAGTCTGGGCCTTAAGTTTTGAGATTCCCTCCCGATACCTCTCTGTCTCTCTCTCCTCCATTCAGGTGCTCTTTCCTGTCTGAGCAAGCTATTGGTCACCTACCCTAATATGGTGCAGGTTCTGCTGACCTTAGCCAGGTCAATGATGAAGACTGTTGTGATGGACCCGGAGACATCTCAAATCCAAACTCTTCCAACAGGCAATGGTAAAAGCCAGTCAAATTCATGAAGGGAGAAAATACGATGAGCAGAGCATTAGTTTTCAAATCTGTTATCAGTGTTGTGATCAAGTATTCGCTGTCAGTGACACTTAATATTAATTTTTTTTGACAGCCGATTCATGGAGACTCAACTCAAGACAATTCCCACTGAAGCTTTTACAAAGCTCCCAAATATTTCAAGGATGTAAGTATTTGTGATTCCTACCAGTCCATTTAACACTCTCTTTATCCTAGACTAGACTTGCCATTTATGTGATAATTCCTGTCAGAACAAACATTCAGGGTTGACCTGTCGATTAACAATTTTTCTTTCCCGATTGTCTGTCCTTATCTCCTGAAGTGCTGGAGTACACAAAGGAAGACCTTGCATTTCTATAGCACCTTTCACATTTTTCGCATTTTGTGGTCAATGAACTACTTTCAAAGTGTTGCCGCTGTGGTAATGTATGGAAACATGGCAGCCAATATATACACAGCAATTTTTGGGGAAGATGGGAAAGGAAATAAAGAAATAAATCTCTTATCAAGAGGATGTGTGAGAAATTACTATGCAGTAACATGAATAAACAAACAAATATTTGTCTAAATATGGCTATTAAGAAACAAATGGATATCTGTCCTATTTAAAATGTCTTATGCCATTTCTCACATCAGCCTTTTTCCATTCTCCTTCCAGATACATATCTATCGACGCAACACTTCAGAAAGTGGACGCACACGCATTCTTCAATCTGGATAAAGTCACACACATGTGAGTATTTGTTCAATAAGGCTGCAGGTCCCAAAGACCTGGAGATTGATATGACAAACCTGGAACTCTCAACCCCCATCAAAATTGACTGGGGCCAACGGAAAATATCAAGAAAAGGTTTAATGAATTGCAGAACCAAGACTGATGGATGAAGTTGAGGTACAGATCAGCCATGGTCTACTTAAACGTTGGAACAAGCACGAGGGGCTGAATGGCATCCTCCTGGGCTTATGTTCCTGGATTGAAAAGAAGTTGTCATACTCAGCACCAACCTCTCAAAGGCAGCTAGGGATAGGCTTTAAATGTTGGCCTTTCCAGCGATGCCCACATCCCAAGAACCAATTAAAAAAAAGAGTTTGAGAGGCAGTGCAGGATTTCAAGTCTTAAGCACCTGGTCTCCATAGCTATCTTGGTGTAGAGAGTAAGGGAGTTGTCTATGGATCCAATCCTTCTAAGTTCTGTATGTATTCTAGATACTCAGTCCACATGCAGTCTTGAAGCTGCTTCCCTTCCTACACTGCATTAGTAGGATCACCATATATATTTCTGGAGGTTTCATCACATGATTTGCCCCCCACGATCTTGCCATTAGTTGGCCAACACATCCATCCTTGTGACACACTGTCTTCCTACGCCAACTGGAAAGCAAATAGATTCATTACCCAACTGGATGATACTTGACTGACAGCTAAACAGCATCTTCCCCCATTTTTAATATTTTTATACGTAAAGAGAAACTTTCAAAGAAAATGACAAAAAGAACAATGTACTTAATGTCCCAATCATTTTTCTCCAGGGCTGCACAGAGCTTTGTCCTGGAGAGTGATCTTCAATTCCTAGAGACTCTAATCCTGGAGGGTTGGCAGCCTTATGTTTTAGTCAAAAATTTTTTTAAAATGTAGAATGATTTATTTTGCATGATTTCATTGGTCAGAAACATCGCTAAGTGCTTCACGCCTTGTGTTACTTTTACATGTCTGTGCTCAGCAAGATGCCAATCTGAACAATGAGGTGAATGATGAGTTAATCCGTTTTACTGACAATGTTGACCGAGGAATGAGGTTGGCCAGGACACCAGGAAGAAATTCCTGCTCTTCTTCAAATAACTCAGTGGGATCTACCTCAGTCACTGAAACAGGAGGGCAAGAACGCAACTTAGCATCTTATCTCCGAAGCATGACACCTCTGACACTGCAGCACTCCCTCACCACAGCACTGAAGGGTCAGCCAAGATCAATGTACTCACATTCTGAAGTGCGATTTGAACCCACAACTTTCTAATTTGGAGGTGTGAGAGTGAAGCCTCTATTCTGAATCTGCTTCACCGTTTGTGGCCATGCCTTCAGCTAATTTGGCCCTAAGCTCCGGAATTCCCTTCCTAAACCTCTCCATCCCTCTACCTCTCTCTCCTCCATTAATTAAGATGCTTCTCAAACCCTACGTCTCTGAGCAAGCTTTTGATCACAGGTCCTAATATCTCCTTAGTGGCCTGGTGTTAATGTTTTTCTGATATCTCTCCCGTTAGGCACTTTGAATTGTTTTACCATGTTAAAAGCACTATATAAATGCAAGTTTTTGTTATTGAATAAGCAGGCCATAGATTGCAGCGGAACGGAAATGATCAAATACTCTGGTTTTAACAATTAAAGCCAATTTAGTCAAAAACAGTGTGGTTATGAATTATAGTTCAAGCTGCACTTGGAGGATAGGATTAGTTTGCAAGGGGACCTGACCTGAGGTAATTGACCTTTACTTGTGTTAGACAGCGATATGGTAGGAGAATGCAGGATAATGGAGAGGGTGGGGGGAGTGGCAATACACAGTTCTTCTCTGCTCCTTCCTGACTTTGCCATTCATGATTTAGAAGAGTTCAGTCATGGAGCAAATAGCGTGGGATCATGTTGCCTGTTTTATGTGTCATTCTAATCAATGTCAGGCAATCATTGTCAGTGATGGGAGGAGAGGGGACAACTTTGGGAAGGAGGAACTCCAAAGCTCTGGCTTAATAGTTGGATCAAAGTATCGTCGATAATTTAAGGATTTTCAAATTACAATTAAATGGAGGGAAGTCCTTCTTTTATTACATCTGGACATTGACCAATTAAATCAGTTCCTTCAACCTTTGCTGAAATCAGCAAACAATTAGTATTATTCCATGCTGGGCTAATAGGAGGCATGCTCATTCTAAGTGAGAGGATGGTATCATGGTAAAGTCACTGGCCCTAGTAATCCAGAGGCTAATGCCCAGGGGTCACGGGCTTAAATCCCACCATGTCAGATGTTGGAATTTGAACTCAATTAACAAAATCTGGAATTGAAAGCTAGTCTCAGTAATGGTGACCATGAAACTACGATTGATTGTCATAAAAATCCTTCTGGTTTACCAATGTCCTTTGGGGAAGGAAATCTGCCATCCTTATCCGGTCTGGCCTAACACAAGTTGCCATATTTGTTGCCATCATTTCAAGTGTATTCTACATTTCAAAAGCGGCTGCAAAGCAACCAGGGATGTGTCGAGGTCATGAAAGGTGTCAGTGGTGGGGCATGAATATCCAAACTCCGTCGTCTGTAAGGACACTCTGTTACACTGCTGCGCTCGGTTTTAAGTAGCAGTGTTCCTTGTATGTTTATCAGATTCTTTTGATTTGAGGTGAATTTTCTAAGAGGAAATGGCCATTTTAGGATCCCATCCCTTTCCAATTGATCACAAACATATCAACCTGACTTTTTATGATCAGTTCTTTTTCTCTGGGCTAGGCAGAGAATAAAAAGAAAGAAAGACATGCATTTATCTAGTGCTTTTCACAACCATCGGCAGCTCAAAGCACTTTACAGCCAATGAAATACTTTTTCAAGTGTAGTCACTGTTGCAATGTAGGAAACGCAGCAGCCAATATTCGCACTGCAAGCTCCCACAATCAGAAGGGTCATGAGGACTCGAAACGTCAACTCTTTTCTTCTCCGCCGATGCTGCCAGACCTGCTGAGTTTTTCCAGGTAATTCTGTTTTTGTTTTGGATAACCAGACAATCTGTTTTTTGTGATGCTGATTGAGGGAAAGTTATTGGCAAGGACAACTCCCCGACTCTTCTTCGAAACAGTGCCATGAGCTCATTCACAGAATCACAGAATTGTTGCAGCAAAGAAGGAGTCCATTTGGCCCATTATGTCTATGCCGGCTGTCTGAAGGAGCAATTTACCTCATGTCACTCCCCTGCCTTCTCCCCATAGCCCCACATATTCTTCCTTTTCAGATAGTAATCCAACTCCCTCTTGAATGCCTCGATAGAACATGCCTCCACCACACTCTCAGGCAGCACATTCCAGTGATCCCAACCACTTGCTGCATGAAAAAGCTTTTCCTCATGCCACCATTGCTTCCTTTGTCAATTACATTAAACCTGTGCCCTCTGGTTTTTGATCCTTCCACTAATGGGAACAGTTTTTCCCTATCTACTCTGTTCAAACAACTCATGACTTTATATACCTCTATCAAATCTCCTCTCAACCTTCTCTTCTCCAAGGAAAATAGTCCCAAACTCTCCAATCTACCTACTTAAGTGAAGTTCTTCATCTCTGGAATCATTCTCGTGAATCTTTTCTGCACCCTCTCTAATGCTTTCACATCCTTTCTGAAGTGTGGTACCCAGAACTCAACATTCACCCAAGCAGTTAGATAGAACCTCAGCTTAACATCTCATCAAAAGACAGCACTGCCGACAATGCAATGCTCCCTCAGTACCATGACTATTGTGCAAGTGTGCTACCAACTGAGTCACAAATTAATCATGATTTCCTACTCCTGATCATGATATGCTGATCTCTGCAGGAAAGTATACTTGTAAGGAGGTCAGGATTGGAGTTGGATGTGATGCTGCTCACAGCCTGCTAACATTCACAATCTGGGCTAACATATAGTCACTTGGCTGAGGTATTATAGAACGAATAGCACCTTTCAATGTCTCACATGGATCAGACCCATACGGAGATCATGAAAGCTCCAAGGTTTGATCCCTAATCTGCTCCGTCACTTCAGAGAGGAAGGAATTAAGAGGGGAGACACTACAATAACAGAATTACACCAATAATATGTTGTGTTTTTTTTAAAAACAGAGAGATACGCAACACAAAGAGTTTGAGTCACATTGACCCAGATGCTTTCAAGAACCTCCCAATTCTAAAATACCTGTGAGTACAGCAAAACAAAAATGAATGCTTGTGTGATAGATAATTGGGTGGTAAATATTTCTGGGGAAAGGGAAGACCTCCTCATTAACTGCATAATGGTTGTAATGCATTGCAACTTTGCTTGGTCTTTAAAAGCAGTGTGATTTTGGCCTCTTCACTGTACTTTTATGGAGTGTAGTTATGCAGTTGGTGATGGCCCCGACCTGACTTACCTTGAGTTCTAGTCCTGGCTTAAAAGAAAATAGAGACAGAGGGCCAAAGAGTGGATCTTGCTGGCAGCAGGACCAACTCAATGATTTTAGTGCAGAACACCTCCTAACTGGCCCAGTCAGAGGGATAGCAGCTCTGAAACCTCCACAGCCCCAGTGCGAGAGGTGGTTGCTGCTGAGGTAGTTTGGTGAACTTGGGGGCTTTTCAAGATGGAGGCAACCTCACAGAGGTAAGTACAAATCCCTCTGTGAGGATCGATTCCTGCCCTGGGCATTTTCCCAATGCCTGAAGGGTTGATAACCAGAGGGCACAGATTTAAGGTGATTGGCAATAGAACCAAAGGCGACATGAGGAAAAACCTGTTTTTACTTAACAAATGATTAGGATTTGGAATGCACTGTGTGACAGGGTGGTGGATACAGATCCAATAGTAGCTTTGAAAGGGAATTGGCTAATTATTTGTAGGAGATAAAATTGTAGGGATATGGGGAGAATGGGATGAACATAGCTTGTTCTTCAAAAGAGGTGCAGATTCGATGGACCAAATGGATCCTTCTGTCATAAGAACAGAAAATGCTAGAAAAACACAGCAGGTCTGGTAGCATCTATGGTGAGAGAAACAGAGTTGATGTATCGAGACTGTATGACTCTTCTTCAAAGCTAAAGAGAAGTAGAATCATGGTGGATTTTATATTGTTTGAGAGGGGATGGAGCAGGTGGAGCAAAATAGAAGGTCAGGGATAGGTGGGAGCTCAGGAGAAATTTGGCAAAGATGTCATGGACATTTTACACATTCCCTACATTAAAAATGTGACTACACTTCAAAACAGGTTCGTGGGCTGTAAAGTGCTTTGCGGTATCCTGAGGTTATGAGGGGCGCTATATAAAAGCAATTTCATTCTTTCATTCCTCCTCCAAGCAATTACCAAAGGGGCGGTGGGGGCAGGGTTGGAGGGGGGGTGCAGTTGTGGAGGAGGGGGGTTTGGAGGTTGATGTTGCATTTGTCATCAACATTACCAATATAGGGAAGTCACACATTACTTGGAAGATGCAAGTCTAGGTGAGGTAGAGGAGCAAAGGGATCTCAAGAATACAGATACATCAATTACTAAAAGGGTGCACCACAGGTTAGCACATAAAAAAAACAAACAGCATTAGGCCTTATTTCTAGAGAGATAAAATTGAAACTAGGGAAGTTATACAAAGCCGGTGTCAAATCTTGACAGTTCTGGCCATTATATTTATAAAAAGAATATAGAGGCACTGGAGAGGGTAAAGAGAAGATTTTATAAGGATAATACCAGAAATACTTGGGTATACATACTTGGAAAGGATTGACAAGCTTGGTCTCTTTTTTCTTGAAGAATGAATGCGTTGGAAGCAGTTCAGTGAAGGTTTACCTGACTAATACCTAGGATGGGTGGGTTGTATTATGAGGAAAGGCTGGACAGGCGAGGCTTGTATCCACTGGAGTTTAGAAGAGTAAGAGGCGACTTTATTGAAACATATAAGACCTTGACATGTTGGATATCAAGAGGTTATTTCGTCTTGTGGAAGAATCTAGAAGTAGAGGTCACTGTTTAAAAATAAGTCGTCACCCATTTAAAACAGAGATGAGGTGAAATTTTTTTCACTCAGAGGGTTGTGGGCCTTGGGAGCTCTCTTCCTGAAAAGGTGGTGGAAGCAGAGCCTTTGAATATTTTTAAGGCAGAGGTGGATAGATTCTTGGCAAGCAAGGAGATGATAAGCTATCAGGGGTAGGCGGGATGCAGATTTCAGGTTAACATCAGATTAGCCATGATCTTATTAAATGGCAGAGCAGGCTCGAGGGGCTGAATAACCTACTCCTGCTCCTTGTTCATAAGTTCGCGTGCTCTTATGACTTAGTAGGCCTTTAAAATTATGAAAGGTTTTGATAGAATGTATACAGAGAGAATGTTTTGACTTGTGGGAAAGAGTATAACTAGTGCTCATCAATATAAGATAGTTACCAAGAAATCCAATAGGAAATTTAGGAGAAACTCCTTTACCCAAAGAGTGGTGAGAATGTGAAACTTGCTACCACAGGGAGTGGTTGAGGTGGATCATATAGATGTATTTAAGTGGAAGCTAGACAAGCATATGAAGAAGAAGGGAATGGGAGGTTAAGATGGTAGGGTTAGATGAGGGAAGATGAGAGGGGGCTCGAGTGGAGCATAAAGACTAGCATGGACTGGTTGGGCTGAATGGCCTGTTCCTATGCTGTATTTATAATCCTATGTAAAATGTGTTTGCAGACAGGAAATAAACTTTAAAACCGGGCTCCAGTAAAAAAGTTTTAATGTCAAACCTTTCTGCTCTGATTTCAGCGGCATTTTCAACACTGGGTTGAACATATTTCCTGACCTGACGAAAATCCATTCCACTGATGTGAACTTCCTGCTGTGAGTAGTTCATAAGGTACCCATTCACACACACCAATAGTTACAGGTACTAAACTAACCAACAGAGCTCTAGACTAAGGGACTTCAGACGCATCGGACTTTCAGAATCCTCGCAAAAGAGTCACCTGCTCCACAAGGTTAACAAAATGCGTGTTTGAGCATTTTTATTTTACTTGGGTACATATTCTGAAATACAAATCTCTTTCACCCCATTGTCAATG
The DNA here is from genome assembly GCF_017639515.1 of Carcharodon carcharias. Lineage (NCBI taxonomy): Eukaryota > Metazoa > Chordata > Chondrichthyes > Lamniformes > Lamnidae > Carcharodon > Carcharodon carcharias. The sequence continues at coordinate 104,367,823 of NC_054486.1, forward strand.
ACTTCCAATACATGGAACAGTCACAACTGTAATGGTGGGGGTGAGGTGCGAAGGAGCAGCTATAACTTAATCTGCCCAGTGGGAATTTGACAGGTCCTGTCCTTCAATGGGGATTAAAATCTGGGCTGAGTGTAGAACAGGTGCCCAACCCATTTTATTTTCCATTGACTTGGAAAATATTGCCAAGGTTTTTATTTTCAAAGCAAGAAATTGACAGTGAAACTAGGAAGCATGTCTCCAAAAAGAGTTTGAACTGTTGTTCTCTGCAAACTTAAATGAAAAGAAGATTGAGCGCAGTGAAAAATTGCCTCCTGATTCACCCCTAACCTGTTTCATGCTGCTGAGGAGATTAATTCCATGATGGTCAGGTTGGGTGGGTTTGGTCAAAATTATCCACTAAGTGTATTGTCTTCTGCCTTACTGGCAGAGTCTCATCCTCTTGGTGGTCCTGGTGGCACAATGACTTCATTACAGATCAGCTATAATTTATTTGGATAGCGTTCCAGGCTCAAGGGGCTGACCAGCCTACTGCTGCTCCTATTTTCTATCTGATGATCATTTGGGGATGTTAGATATCAGTGGTCTGTGGGGCGATGCAAAGTATTGACACGCCAACACACATGATGAGCTCATCAGAACCCTTGTGCGCCATGGCAAACACATGGGTGCAAAGCAGAAAATGGAACAGTGCCAACGAGCCAAGAACCACACGTCCCCATGGACAATGCCATCACTGACAACCTAAACATGGGGCAGTTGTACGGGGAGGGTCAATTAAATGTCACTCCCCTAGCCCTTAAAGGTTAGTGTCCTTCTAAATTACTCAGAGATGACTGTGGCAGAGGGAGGGATATGGAGTTAGGTCATAGACCAATCATGATCTCTTTGAATGGTGGGACAGGCCCAAGGGCCAAGTTGCCTCTTCCTGGTATATTGAGCTCTGAATGAAATTCAGTCTGTCCGTACCGCAACTTAGGGAAAGACCAAGGGCTCACTCCAAATTCAGCACTACTTGTAAAAAAAAATGAGGTAGATATCACTGGAATAGAATTTGCACAAGGAGTTCTCTCATCTTGGAGAAGTGATCTAAAGGCCTGTTTTTTTCTGGATTTCTGCTGATCTTGCTCCAAAGTTACACTAGGAAACAGAAGATCACACACCCTCCCCCACCCTGTGGAAATTTTATCTGACTACTTGTCATTTTAAAAATATCCCAGGTTAATTTTCTTTAGTGTCTTTCACAGAGCAAAAGAAAGGGATAAGAGGCCACTCCAAACTCTCCAGAAATAATTTTATATATCTATATATATCCTTTGAAATTTCTCTAATATCAAAAAACTATGTGAGTACTTCAGACCAGACACTGTTCATGCCAAGTTTTATGTTGCACTTGGAAAGGGTACAAAGAAGTAAAGAATGGGAAATGCCACGGCCACAACGTCTGCAATCTCTTACCTGACTTGTGTATGAACTCACCTAGTGTTTATTTAACATCAACACGATGAGTAGCCTTAGCTTATCCACGCTCTAGCAGCAGAATTTCCGGTCAGATGAATTCAGAGATAGCATGGATTGTGATTAGTGCCCATGCAATTTGCGGTGAGTTAACCCCACCCGGGATCAAAGGTCAGCCTAATTTGAATATTCAAGGCCAGTTGCGAGAATGGATATCACCAATGATTGGCCATTGAGGCTGCTGATGCAGGATTTAAAGGCCAATTATGGCTTAAAGGGGCAGGCACCCAACATGACAGCTTGGGAGCTAAGGATCAAGGTGGCTTGATTAAAGATACCTGAGGGCGAAGTTGTCCCACGTTTTCCGAGGCAGCAATGGAAATGCTGCCAAATCAAGTCCAGCCGAGGAATAAGGACCTAAGAGGGACATAGTCGACAGAGGTCTCCTTAAGGAGAACTTATTTCCTCCAGTTTTCCAATTAGACTCTTGTTGCTTGGATTCGGATCACATTGATCTCCGGGGACTAATGAGGAAATTGGACAGTTTCCAAATCTCTTGGACCTCAAGCCAATTATTCATTTATTCAGCAGGTCAGTATCAATGGAAAAGGAAACTAAAATTTTGAACAAAGATGTAGCTTGTCCAGAAGCAGTCAGCCTGCTGAAACACAGCACTGCCCGAATGATTGAAATCGGGCAGTGGGTTTAACTATATTTAGTTTGTAAATCAGTAAAAACAGGATAGGTGAAAGGATCAAAACCTCTGCTTAGAACAGCATTGTAAATTTAAATGTTTTCCTTGGATTAGGATTCCCATACAATAGGAGTGGAAGGAACTGGTAGGAATTGGAATCCTACGCTTATTATAGAATAATAATTGGATGGAGTCTGTGTTTATCCAACTCCATCATTTCATCCAAAATTCCTTACTATCAAAATAAATCTAAAATCAAGCAAATGGGAGCCTTTTCAACTGAATATGGAAGTCACTCTATTATACACTCCTCCTAATACACTGGTAGATGAGAGGGCACCAAGTAACCATCGGAGGGCTGGTGCAATACCCTCTCAAAAGTAAAATATCTCCCTCCATCACTGAATATCTGAAAACTTCAGGGATTCATCCACAGTAAGAGAAAGGATGAATCCATAGAGGCCTTTAAATTTATGAAAGATTTTGATAGAGTCGATACAGAGAGAATGACCCCACTTGCGTAGAAGAGCAAAACTACAGGTCATCAATACAAGATAGTCACCAAGAAGTCCAGTAGGGAATTCAGAAGAAATGCCTATACCCAGAGAGTGGTGAGAATGTGGAACTCACTACCACAGAGAGTGGTTGAGGCAAATGGCAGAGAGGCGCAGAGAGGGACGAACTGGATTGCTCTTTGAAAGAGCCAGTACAGACACAATGACCTGAATGGCCCCTTCTATGCTGTACTGTTCTATGATTCTCTAATCCTATGAAATACAGCACAGCATGGGCTGTAGCTCAAGTATTCTGTATTCCCTGCTTGAGGAAGAGGGATTAGAAGTGGGATTTAGCGAAGCATAAACATGAATCTCCTCATGTTTCAGGTAACATCAAAAACAGAGTGTTAACACATTGGAATGTTATTTCTTTGGTTTCCTTTGGTTTTTGAATTTAAAACAAAAAGATTGATCTAAATCTTTTTTGCTGGCAACACTTAAAACATACTTTAATTTGTACAAATGTGTGCTTACAAAATGATACAGAATATAAGGGGACCATTCAGCCCATTGCACCTGTACTGGCTCTTTAAATGAGTTAGCCAATTGGTCCCACACTTCCTGTTCTTTCCTCATAGCCCTGCGGATATTTCTTTTCAAAAATATACCCAATTCCTTCTGTCAGTAGATGTCATTGTTTTTCTCAGGAAGCATTGTTCCCTTCCCATGTTGTTTTCCTTGAAACTGAGAGGTCAGGATTGACAATTTGCTCCTAGCCTTTCCCAGTCACTGGCCACTGGACAGCTGTGGGGAGCTAACTGGGATAGTGGTGGGCCTGGGATGAGGAATCCCAAATATGTATACCATAAAAACATTGGAACATGAACAGGGAATTCACAGAATCACAGAATCACAATGCAGAGGAGGCCTTTCGGCCCATCGAGTCTGCACCGACACGTGAGAATTCAGCCCCTTGAGCCTGTTAGATCATGACCAATCTGTATCTTAACTCCATTTAGTCTTCAACTTAAGTGGGAGATCTGAAACAGATGCCTTCAAAGTCCAGACTGGTGTCAAGCGAGGCTGTGGGATAGCCCTCATACTATTTACAATCTACCCGACTGCAGCTATTCACCTCATCAAAAATCAACTGCCCTCTGGTGTCAGAATATTAAACACCATCTAGATAGAAAATTCTTTAACTTCAGTCGCCTCTGTGCCAAAACTAAACTGCCTACCATAGATTACATGATCTGCAGTTTGCAGATGGCTGCAGTACCATTACTCACTCTGCAGCAGATTTGCAAGCTATTCTCAAACTCTTCAATTCTGCACTGCAAGAAACGCAGCCTGTCCTTGAGTGTAGCCTAAGCAAAACTTATATCAACCCACACCTGGCAGCCAAATATTCCACCTCCCATACACGTTGAAGGAGAGGCTCTGGAATAAATTGAGCACTTCCCATACCTCAGCAGTCACCTCTCTCAAAAGGTCACCATTGACGAGGAGATCCAACACTGGATCAGCTCTGTCAGCTCAACCTTCTACAAACTACAGCAGCGAGGGTTTGATGACAAAGACCTCCACAAGTCAACTAAAGTCCCAGGTTACAGAGCAGTTGTCCTCACCACACTCCTGTACAGTAAGACTCGGACAGTGTACCAGCAACACATAAGAGTACTAGGTAAGTTCCACCAGCGATGCCTCTGTTGCATCCTTCAAATTCAATGGGAGGACCGTTGTGCAAGTGCTAGTGTCCTTCTTGAAGCCAGCTCCACAAGCATTCAGGCAAAAACACCTACCAAATCAACTTCAATGGACTGGACACTATGTCTGGATAACTGAAAATCAGCTTCACTGGCAGGTCCTGTTTTCTCAATTCTCAAATGGCCAGCGTTCCAGAGGAGGACAAAAAAACGTTTCAAGAACACGCTCTCCTTGAAGCACAACAACATTGATATTAATGACTGGGAGGAGCTTGCTACTAATTGTTCAGATGGCAACAATTTGACCATCAAACTGCATCACGCTTTTGAGTCACAACGTCTTAATGATGAGGCAGAGCGACATCCAGCCCCATATGCCATTTCCCCCCCCTTGGTTCCCTATCTCTTAATAACCTTACTCAACAAAAATCTCAACCTCATTTTTTAAATTTTCAATAGACTTCAAGACCTTTTTAAGAAAGAAAGTTCCAGATTTCCACCACCCTTTATGTGAAGAAGTGTTTTCCGATATCTACCCTGAACAGCCTAGGTCTAATTTTTAAGGTCATGGTCCCTTGTTTGAGACCAGAGAAAATAGTTTCTCTCTATCATCGCAGGCTCAGCGGGCCTCCCTCTGTGCTGTGCTGTTCTATGATCCTACCCTATCAAATCTTTTAATCATCTTAAACACCTCAATTAGATCATCTATACTTGAAATCCCGCCAGAATCCCAGTCTGCAGTCTTTCTCAATGACTGTGCAGCTTGATTTCTTCTTTTTCAATTAATAAATCCAATCAAAATTCAAAAGCAGCTTCTTTACTCAGAGAGTGACTAGAATGTGGGACTCACTGCCACAGGGAGTAGTTGAGGTCAATAACATAGATACATTTAAGGAGAAGCTAGACAAGTACTTGAGGGAAAAAGGAATGGAAGGATATGCTGATAGGATGAAGATAAAAAGGGGTGGGAAGAGGCTTGTGTACAGCATAAACACCATCATGGACCACTTGGGCCAAATGGCCTGTTTCTGTGCTGCACATTCTATGTCATGTTTTCATCACTGAATCTGTGAAGCTTTTGTATCTTCCTGAAGCACACTGTGAATGATCAGCTAATTCCAAACTCATATTTTCTGCGGTTATGGAATCAAACTCGATCCAGTCGTTTGCTTGTTTTGGAATAGCTCTGGGCAGCTTTATATGAGCACTGTTTACATTATTCTATTTTACAGAGAAATCGCTGACAATCCTTTCATTTCAACCATCCCTGCAAATGCCTTTGGTGGGTTATCCAATGAATCACTAACTCTGTAAGTAGAGCATCACGTAGTTGAAGAGTCACTTTACTGTCAGTCGATGGGAGGTGCTGTGGGGGGAGGGGGAGATACATAGCCAGAGAAGATGGTTCACTAACATTGAATAGGATGGGTCTCATACTCTAGTCTAGGGCTCTCTGTGTAGCACAGGCTGTATTGGTTGTGTAGGTCAGATGAAATTAGTGGAGAAATCTCTCAGGGGTCATGTTAAGTTTGGGAGCTAGCAAAAAACCCCCAATGTCAGATTGACAGCCTGTGGTATGCTACACCTGAACTGAAACTCAGGGAGAGATATGTAACAGGTGACCAATCCGATATACCAAAATGTAGAAACATACCAAAATGACAGACGGGAAAATACCAACTGATTCATCAATCCAAGCACCACCACCCCCACCACCAGCACCCCCAACCCCCACTACCCCCTCAACCCCCACCACCACCGCCACAATGGCTGGATCATCATTATCATCTAAAGTCAAAGTTCCACCCGCTGAACTTTATCAGACCCCAGGAAGTTAAGTGAAGAATCTATAGGGGTTCCTGTTACTTTATAGACTTTCATGCTCCTAGTACAGCCCATAATAAACATTGGCCCTACTTGTGGGTGCTGCAGATACAAGGTGAAGGGAGGGTGATAACTAGGGAACTGCTAGTAAATATCCTTGTGAGATGGTTTGCTAGTGCTATTGGAGAGGGTTTAAATCATGGGAACAAAGAAATATTACCAAGGCAAAATAAGGTGCACAGAGAATTGAGAGAAACAGATAGCATTGGAGTAAGAAATAGTCTTTTAGTGAGGTCAGAGTAAGAGGGAATAAAATTAAGTTTATTGTGCATACATGTGAATGCCTGGAGTTGGAAAATAAGGTAAGTGAGCTGCAGGCACAGATAACCATGTGGGAATATGATGTCACGGTGATAACGGAGATCTGGCTCAAATAAAGGGCAGGACTGGGTACTAAATATTCCTGGATAGAAGGTGTTCAGGAAAGATAAGGAAGGAAGGAAAAGAGTGGGATAGCAGTACTGATCTAGGAGAACATTACAGTGCTCGGGAGGGAGGATGTCCTAGAGGGGTCAAGGACAGAATATATTTGGTTAGAGCTAAGAAACAATAGAGGCACCATGACAATTCTGGGCCTATCCTGTAGACCACAACTAGTGGGAAGGATATAGAGGCCCAAATTTACAAGGAAATTAAAGAGGTGCAAGAATTGTAGAATAGTTGTAATGTGGCTAATTATTCTAATATAGAGTGGGATAGTAATAATATAAAGGGCAGAAAGGGGGAGAGTTTATGTAGTCCGTTCAGGAGAATTTTCTAGACCAGTATCAGAAAGGATCTGGTTCTGGGGTATGAGGTGGGTCAAGTGGATCAAATGTCAGTAAGGGAAAATTTAGGGGACAATGATCACGGTATCACAAAGTTTAGGTAATTTATAGAAAAGGACAAGGTTCAATCTAGAGTCAAAATAATTAACCGGGGTAGGGCAAATTTCAGTGGGGTCTGGCCCAGGTAAATTGGAATCAAAGATTGGCAGGCAAAACTCTAACAGAACAATGGGCTGCTTTCAAATAGGAAATATTTCAGGTACGGTCACGATAGATTCTCATGAGGGAGAAAGGTAGGGTAAACATATTTAAACATCCCTGGATGATGATAGTGATAGAAATGAAGATGAAGCAGAAAAAGTATGCATATGACAGACGTCATATTACAATCTTGAATCAGGCTAAATATAGAAAGTTCAGAGAGGAAGTAAACAAAGAAAAAAGAGAAGCAAAAAGAGAGAGTATGAGGAGAGACTGACAGCTAACATAAAAGGGAGTCCAAAAGTCTTGAATAGGCATATAAATAATAAAAAGTTGATAAAAGAAAAAGTGGGATTGATTAGGGACTAAAAAGAGGATTTATGCATGGAGGAAGGATATTTGGCTGAGATACTATATAAGTACCTTGCATCTGTCTTTACCAAGGAAGAAGATGCTGCCTGAGTCATGGTGAAAGAGAATGTAGTTGAGACACTGGATAGGCTAAAAATTGATTAATATGTGGTTTTGAATAGGCTGACTGTGCTTAAAGGTGTTAAGTCACCAGGGTCAGATGAGATCATCTAAGGATACTGAGGGAAGTAGGGCCGGAAATTGTGGAGGCACTGATCGTAATCCTCCGATCTTCCTTCGATTCAGGAATGGTGCCAGAAGACTGAGGAATTGCAAACGTCACACCTTTGTTCAAAAAAATGGTGTAAGGGTATGCCCAGCAACTCTTGGCCAGTTAGTTTAACCTCAGTGGTGGAAAAGCTTTCAACAATGACATTTTGGGGCAAAATTAACAGTTATTTGGACGAATGTGGATTAATTAAGGAAAGCCTTAGAGAAGCTAATTGGAGATTAATGAAGCTAAGAAGGAGATTTGATAGAGGTTTTCAAAATCATGAAGAGTCTGGACAGGGTAGATAGAGGGAAACTGTTCCCATTGGTGGAAGAGTCAGGAACCAGAGGACACAGATTTAAGGCAATTGACAGAAGAAGCTACGGCAACATGAGGAAGCACACAGGGAGTGGTTAGGATCGAGGATGCACTGACTGAGAGTGTGGTGGAGACAGATTTATTTGAAGCCTTCAAAGATAATTGGATAACTATCTGAAGTTTAAAAGACTTGCAAGGCAATAGGGAAAAGTGAGGGTAGTGGGACTAAGTGAGTTACTCATTCGGGGGCCCAGCATAAGCATGACAAGCCAAATTGACTCCTTCTGTGCTGTAACAATTCTATAATTCTATGTAGAAGCATGATAACTGGGGAATTACTGGTGAAGGGAGTGATAACTAGTCAATTATGACTGAAGTCCGTGTGGTGAATGGAGTCTGTGTGCTGAAGGAGCTCCCACAATACAGTTAGAATGCCAGGATTTTGACTTCTCAATGATGGAGCAACTGATGTATTTCTGTGAGAAGTTTCTAGATTTCAAAGAACGACTGCTACTTCTACTGTGTTAAGACCATAGAGAGGAAAGGGAAACTTCAGTTGTGTCAGTGTGGCTCAGTGCTTACTACCCTCATCTCAGAGTCAGAAGGTTGTGTTTTTGCAGTCATGTAACCAAGGCTGACACTTCATTGCAGTACTAAGGCCTGGGGAGATGGTGGTGTAGTGTTAATGTCACTGGCCTAGTAATCCAGGAGGCCCATGTTAATTCTTTGGGTGCACAAGTTCAAATCCCACCATGGTGGCTGGTGTGGAAATTAAATTCTATGAATAAAAGTTCGGGGAATTGAAAGCTAGTCTCAGTAATGGCAACCATGAAACTATCATTGATTGGCATAAAACCCAGCTGGTTCACTAATGCCCTTTAGGGAAGGAAATCTGCCAGCCTTACCTGGATTGGCCTACATGTGACTCTTGATTCAGAACTGGGGAATTACTAATGAAGGGAGAGTGATAACTAATGAATTATGACTGAAGTCTGTGTGGTAAAGGAGCTACAACAAATGCTGGCCTTGCCAGTGATGCCCACATCCCATGAAACAAATAAAAAAAAAGGTGACCAGAAGCATGGTCAACAAGGTAGATTTAAAGGAATGCCTTAAGAGAGGGGAAGAGTGGTTTACAGAGGGAATTCCAGAGCTGAAGGCATAGTCGCCAATGGTGAAGCAAAGGAAATCAAGGCTGGGCGGAAGGCCAGAATCGGAGGAGTGCAGAGATCATCAGAGATGAGAGTCAAGGGCATAATTGTGGATTTAAAATGGTAAGTGTGTATTTGTGGAGAAGTCTGTCTCAGTGGATTGTTTCAGTCTGGTTCCACCTTAGCTGATTCTAGTTCATCAACCTTGCATCCAACTCCAAACCACTAAAGGAATTGCCAGGCCAAAGTCAGCATGGCAGCCCCCAAGACTGGGCATTCAACTGCTTCTTATAACAGAGAAACCTGCCCTTCTTCCATGAAATCCAATCCAAGTTTATTGAAGCTCACTTGCACCTTTGCCAAGTTATTTTCTGTCTCCAGTCCATAACCTGATGAAATAATCTGAGTGGGTTGCAGCATTCCTGTCAGGAAAAGGCATGAAGCCTACTTGCTGATGGAGCACGTTGGGATTGGATTTTTTTTTGCCAAGTTAAAAGTTAGGTAAGATCAGGAGAAAGGGCATTGACGGGCTAGGATAGGCAGCAGCACGGGGTCAGGTTAGGGGTTAGTATAAGGTCAGTACGGAATCACAGTTATGGTCAGGATAGTGGCCAGTACAGAGTGAGAGTGAAGGGTTAGCGCAGGGTCAGGATGAGGTGGGGTCAGTGTAGAGGCAGTCAATTTATCAGGTGGAATCTGGGTTTCTCTACTGGTGACCACTTCGCTGATGGTGAAAAAAATAATTAAAACCCTTAATAACATCCTCAACATCATGGTACAGTGTGTAAACCAAAATAAAAAGGCCAAGTACGGCATCTTTCATTCATTTAATTATTTTTCCATATACCTGCTGTCTCTTTATCCTGTTTTTGTCTCCATTGGTTGGTCTCTATTTCTCTTATTCTCTTTGTCTGTTCTACATTATTCATTCTTTCCTTTATTATTGCATTTTCTATTAATTTCTACTTGTGTTACGTACAGGAGTGGGGGGGGGGGGTTAATTTAAACAGCATCCCTCCATAAACAGAAAGGTGTTTTTGATTTGCTTCGATCTTTCAAAGCGGTGGTGTATTTCCCAAACCCTCGATTTTGATGTGATCCAATTTTCTATTAATAACCCCACAGCAAACTTGAGATAGAATGAGCTCAAAGGGTTAGTTTATTTGCACATACTCAAATTGCGAACAGAGGGTTTGCAACAACCCCACATTTGCATTCATACAGTAAAAGAGGGATAGAGAAAATAAAGTTTTACAGTGCAGAGGCCACAGAGAAAATAAACATTGGTTCACATGGGTCCAGAGTCCAGAATCAAAGTCCAGTGAGATATTTCTTCACGGTGGTCAGTGAGTTGAAAGCCGGCGCTGTACAATTCACTTTTCCAGAGGTGTTGACTTTGCACCATGAGATGGGCATGCAGGGATGAATCAGTCTTGTAAGTGATAGTACAGAGTTTTCAGCAGAAACAGAGTAGGCAGGGGCCAGTGTTCAACCTGGTCAGAGCTCCTTTACTGTGAGGTTGCTAGTTAGATGGTAAACCGTAGACTGAGACTTTGCAGATCAGTAAGGCAATATTACTGGTTCCACAAGCCAGAGTCCTACGTCACATGACTCGCCCCTCTCCACTCTGTCTTTGACAAAAGATATGTATCCTCCTCTCAACCATTAAGAATTGAAAGGAATGTTGTGGGGTCCTTTGTTCTAGCAAATAAGCAGGCCCCTGTTGGCCAGCCTGGGTTATGAAATGCAGATGTCCTTTGTCTAGCTCTTTTTTAATTTGTCTGTGCAGCCCACAAGGGGTCGATAGTAAATTTTCGGGGATAATGATGTGTGAGGTTCCCCGATACTGAAAGGTAGTTTATTTTGTTCGGAATCACAGACAGACATAGATTCAGCCATTTTAGGTCTTCGTCCAGTTTGAAATTTTTTTTTTAGAGATAACTCTATATATTATGTATAAAAAAATATACAGGGTGATGTCTTAGCCCTTCACATTTGTCATGGCTTCCTTCTATGTCGTAATGATTCTATGGCCCAGATCTTCTGGTCTTCGGTCTCTACCTCGAGTTGGCTGTGGGGTTGTTAATAGAAAATTGGATCACACCAAAACTGAGGGGTTGGGAAATATGCCTTTGCTTATAAAGAGGGAAGCAAATCATACCCCAGAAGATGCGCTATGGAACCCCATGGAAGTCCCAATGCAATGACTCCATTGGGATGGTCCGGGAAGTTTGAACTTCTGATGAACAATTCCCCTGCTCCCTGGGACCCTTCAAAACAGTCTCTAACTCTGGGTCAGAGTGGGAGACTCCAGAGAGTTCTGATGTACTTACTTGGATAGTTACCCAGGAAATGTTAAACAGAAAAATCCTAGTCTAATTCATGGGTAACTATACAACCGACTCCCCAGTCACTCACACTGTGCCCCCAACTGCCTCTTCAACCTCCCAGCTATCCTCCGGACTCCCCCCGACCACATGACTCTTCCCTGGCTTCTCCAACTCGACCTGACCCAACCTCACCACCCAACTCCCCCCGAGCCCCTTACTAACCCCCCCGACCACATCTGACCCAGCAACACTACCTAACTCCCCTCCCAACCTCCCTGACTTCCCCCGACCCGATCTGACCCAACCCCACTACCCTACCCACCACCACACTACCCACCTGCTGCCCTACCTGTTGTATGTACCTTCATGCCAGTGTTTTGTAAGGGTGCTCGGCAGAGCAAGGGTTAATGTGCACTAGAGAATAGCACCACTCACGGTATGACGAATAGGGTCACATGGTAATAGACATGGAGAACATTCTTGAAGAAACCTGCATGGGAGCTGCACCATGCATGGCAGTAACTGGGATGTGTACATAGTTAAGGATTACCAATAAAAGGTTCACGTTTAAATATACAAGTCTCAAGATCTCATCAATGAGATGCTAAATGAACACTTAACACAGCCTATCACCTCACCCACCTGCCACCCTACCTCCTTACCCACTTATCTCACTCATCCCTACCCCCTTACCCACCTACACGTTCCCCCATCCCCCCCATTCACTCAGGCCCTCAAACACTAAAAAACTGAAAAGCTTGTCTAAATGTCCCAGCTTTCCAGTCTGTTATTGAACACTTACTAGAATACAGCGGCTAATGCCGTCAAAAGGGGCATGGCTTGTCTTTCCCTGAGGATCCACAAGGAAGCAGTTCCATTGAAGGTGCACTCCACATTTCCGAAGAAGCTGGATTGTAAGTCCCAGGCAGAATGAGGAGCTCTTATGTGGTGCAGCAAAGTAGGAGTGGAGCAGCAATCCGACATTGATAGCCACACTTCAGGAGATTCGGGCCTATGACCCTATGATATTCCCCACCCCAGTAATCAGAACCTCACTGTGAAGCAATCAGAGCTCACCTGTGATGAAACAGGATTCCATCTATTTTTAAAAATTTATTGCTAAATTACTGCTTTCTCTTGTATTTTCCTCCCTACAGAAAACTCTACAACAACGGCTTCACCAAGGTCCAGGCCTATGCTTTCAATGGAACTAAACTGGACGCTGTGTAGGTATCACATTCATTGGACAACTGTTCAAATGTTTTATAAGCACCATACTGCAAAAGCTGGGGCCTAAAGGCTAATGAAGGTTTTTAAAATCTGGCGCTTCACAGATGATTCGATCACAAGTTTATCGTTAATAATCTGATGCACATTACCTTCCCTCCACAGACTCATGTTTGCTGCGAATTTGCAATTTTACAATATTTCCCATTGCTTTTCTTTTCAATTCACCTTCTGCTGTGTCTCAATGGTTGAGTTTCTGTGGAAGAGAGTGGATGCTTCCAATTATTACAACCTGCCTGTATATTAACAGATTGACATCAGTGAATCAAGAGGTCTGCAGGTTGGTGAGCAGATAGGTGTTGGTTGAGGAGTTGCGATGTCTCTCCAATCTTCTCATCAACAAGGCATGGGCTTTGTCATTTAGTGCTCAGAATTTTATGCTGGCAGGATTTTTATGATCCCTCGAAGTCAATGAACTTCTGAATGGCTCACTGCATTTTACCCCTGTTCCCACCAATGACGGGGCAGTAAAATTCCATCCTGGGCGTATTTTTGGAGTAGGGTGACAGGGTGGGGGCGTTGGTGGGGGGGGTTAAATTTTGTTTCTTCATCCTTTTCCTGGCCTCCAAGCTAATGCAAATGAGGTGAAGAGAGGGGAAAGAATTTCACTGTTATTTTAGCACTGAGTGAACAAGGCCCAGTTTTAAAATGGAAGTCTTGCATTTTGATAGCACCTTTCACAACCTCAGGACATCCTGAAGCTGTGGGCAGTAAGGGACTGGTTTGCGAGGGAGCAAATATTCTGGAATGAACCATCGAGCAAGTCTGTGGCTGTTGATCTGCCATTAGGATTTGGAAGGAGTGGGAGGTGAAAGGGGAAGACATCTTCTCTTTTACAAGAAGGGTTGGATAGGTCATTAGATAAAAGCAAAGAACCGCGGATGTTGGATAGGTCATTGCCTGAGGAATGAATAGAGCGCGGAAGGAGGCCATTTAGCCCATCATGTCTCTGCCGGCTCTATCCAGTTGATCCCACTCCCTCTGCTCTTTCCCTGTAGCCCTGTATTTTCATTCCCTTTGAATATTTGAATTCTCTCTGTATGTCAATTCTCTTTTGAATGTTAATATTGAATCTACTTCCACCACCCTATCAGGTAGTGCATTCCAGGCCACAACCACTGGTAGTATGGCTTGGCTGGTGACGAGATAGGGAGCTGATACTCAAAGAGAAGCACCAATAAGCACAGCGTGGGCACACTGGTAAAAATCAGGGGTGATGTTGAAGATGACAATGGGTTCAACCAGAAGAGCATCAAATCTAGTGCAGTAGAACAAAAGACTCTCTGGGAAGCAGGATTGGATGCAGTGGAGCCCATGTATTACATATTGTTAAGATATAAGTTAACATATTTACAACAGATAATATAGATGTTAATACTGTGTGTCAGCCATGGCTCTGTTGGTAGCACCCTTGTCCGTGAGTCAAACGTTCAAGTCCCACTCCAGTACTTGTGCATACAAGTTGGACTGGCACTTCAGTCGGGTATTGAGGTGCCATCTTTCAGATGATATGCTAAGCCCAAGTCCTGTCTGCCCTCTGAGGTGGATGTAAAAGATCCAGTGGCACCATTTGTAAGAAGAGCAGAGGAGTTACTCTCAATACTGCGACCCATATTTAGCTCTGAACCAACAAGACCATAAAACAGATTAATAATATACTAGGGCTATCTGCACCTTTATTATCAAATTCCTTAGATAATATCATCACCTTCAACACCTCTTTGTTCTTTTGGCTATGACATCTTTTGGTTATCTCCACCTATCACTGGCCCTCTATCCAGCTCTACCTGTCCCACCCCCCCTTAAACCAGCTTATATTTCACCTCTTTTCTAGTTTTCCTTAGTTCTGTTGAAGAGTCATGTGGACTCGAAACGTTAACTGTGTTCCTCTCCGCAGATGCTGTCAGACCTGCTGAGTTTTTCCAGGTCTTTTTGTTTTTGTTTTGGATTCCCAGCATCTGCAGCTTTTGGCTTTTACATTAATAACATTGTTGTTTTTGGGAGCTTGCTGTGCGCAGTTTGGCTGCTGCATTCCCTTCGTCACAGTAGTGACTAGATTTCAAGGGCTATTTCATAAAATGCTTTGGGGCATCCTGAAGTCATGAAAGGCACAATAAAAATGCAAGGAACTCACCAAGGCTCCTTCGACAGCACCTTCCAAACCCACAGCCACTAGCATCCAGAAGGACAAGGGCAGCAGACAGAGGGGAACACCACCACCTGGAAGTTCTCCTCCAAGTCACTCCCCATCCTGACTTAGAAATATATCGCCGTACCTTCACTGTCACTGGGTCAAAATCCTGGAATTCCCTCCCTAACAGGATTAGGATTGCTGCAGTTCAAGGAGGCAGCTCAACACCACCTTCTCAAGGGCAACTAGGGATGGGCAATAGATGCTGGCCCAGCCAGCGAAGCCCACATCCCGTGAATGAATAAAAAATAAGTTTGCTCTTGAGTACAGCAGCTCAACCTCAGCATGAAGGAAGGCCTCAGGAACATGGGATCAAATGGAATCTGGCTGTGCAAATTCTGGTCAACGCTGAAGCAATAGTGATAGATCCAGTGAGGCTAGGAATGTAAAAGAAACTCCCAGGAGCTGGCGAAGCCTTCATAGCAGCGACAGAAAGCAGTGGAAATCTGCTAAATTGAAAAAGGAATGGCTGGGTGAAGGCACAGTTTATTTACCCTGGCACTCGTCTTCATTCAGTCTCCAGCAGCATCCAAGATGCTTAGGACCTGCCTCGTGTTCAAACAGACAATCAGCACTTCGAGGCTACAGCCGTGCGGAGCTGAACTTTGAAATCCAATATCCCTGACTTTAATCCTGGGGTTTAGCAAAATCGCATGCACTGTTTCTGGAAGGTCTGCTGTTGGCCTTCCCCATTGTACACAAATCCACTGGTGACTCACCACCCTCATGTCCCCTCCCCAGCCAGTGGGGTTTTCACGGGGAGTTCAAGGACGAGGCGCTTTTAATAAAGGGCATGGACAATATATCGCAGGCATAAAATCTGTGGGTCCCTCGGATTCACTGTCACCTTATCTGTGGTGAAATGTGTGCTTCTGCTTGACAAACCGTGCAAGAGGGCACCAGGCTGGAAGCAAGACCCTCGCAAAATTGGACTGTCATTAACATATTTTTATTTAAATTCTGCCCTCTTACATAATTTTGCAGAGAGCCAGAACAGGATTTGTGGTGGGAAGGTTGTGCGGGCTTGGGGGGGTTGGTGGTGTGTGAAGGGGACCTAATACATTCTCTCCCGATAAATGCCAATGGCAGCTATGGAGAGGCTGGAGGATCACCAGGGATTAATCCTCAAACCTTGTCTACAAATTCGAGGGGGTGCGACCCTCAGTTAAATTCTGGGTGGGTGGGGGTTGGGTAGCAGTTCAGGCTGGACAGAGACTAACCAGTCAAGGGTGGGGGGGGGTGGTGGAAGAATGGGATCACCAGGACTGTGGAGTCAGAGGGTAAAAAACAACTCCTCCTCCAAAAGGTGATCATTTTAGCCGTTTGGAGGCACTTGATTGGGAGAGAGCAGGGGAAGGGATCCGTTCAGAGGCAGGGTTGATCCAGTGGGGTGGAGGAGGCATTTGACTGGCTAAGGCTATCGATCCTGCGGGGTTGGCTGGGGGCAAGGAGGTGACAGGTTGGTGGGGGCTTGAGGATTACAAGCCTGTGGGGGCTTTCAGAAGCTTTGTTTTGGTGAGAGGAGGAGATTGAGGGCCTGATGGTGGAGGTGGAGGATTGAGGCCTGGTGGTGAAGTTGGGGGATGAGGGTCTGGTGGTGGAATTGGGGGAATGAAGGCCTGGTAGTGGAGTTGGGAGATTGAGGGTCTGGTGGTGGAGTTAGGGTTTGAGGCCTGGTGATGGAGTTAGGGGATTGAGGGCCTGGTGGTGCAGTTGGGGGATTGAGGGCCTGGTGATAGAGTTAGGGGATTGAGGGCCTGGTGGTGCAGTTGGGGGATTGAGGGCCTGGTGATGGAGTTAGGGGATTGAGGGCCTGGTGGTGCAGTTGGGGGATTGAGGGCCTGGTGATAGAGTTAGGGGATTGAAGGCCTGGCGGTGGAGTTGGGGTTTGAGGCCTGGTGATGGAGTTAGGGGATTGAGGGCCTGGTGGTGCAGTTGGGGGATTGAGGGCCTGGTGATAGAGTTACGGGATTGAGGGCCTGGTAGTGGAGTTGGGGGATTGAGGGCCTGGTAGTGGAGTTGGGGGATTGAGGGCCTGGTAGTGGAATTGGGGGATTGGGGGCCTGGTGGTGGAGTTGGGGGATTGAGGGCCTGGTGGTGGAGTTGGGGGTTTGAGGGCCTGGTGGTGGAGTTGGGGGATTGAGGGCCTGGTAGTGGAGTTGGGGGATTGAGGGCATGGTAGTGGAGTTGGGGGATTGAGGGCCTGGTGGTGGAGTTGGGGGTTTGAGGGCCTGGTGGTGGAGTTGGATTGAGGGCCTGGTAGTGGAGTTGAGGGATTGAGGGCCTGGTAGTGAAGTTGGGGGATTGGGGGTCTGGTGGTGGAGTTGGGCACTTGAGGGCCTGGCGGTGGAGTTGGGGGATTGAGAGCCTGGTGGTGGGTGTTGGAGTTTGAGGCCTGGTGTTGGAGCTGGGGGATTGAGGGCCTGGTGGTGGAGTTGCGGGATTGAGGGCCTGGTGGTGGAGTTGGGGGATTGAGGGCCTGGTGGTGGAGTTGGAGTTTGAGGCCTGATGATGGAGTTGGGGGATTGAGGGCTTCCTGTTGGAGTTGGGGGATTGAGGGCCTGGTGGTGGAATTGGGGTTTGAGGTCTGGTGGTGGAGTTGGGGGGTTGAGGATCTGGTGGTGGAGTTGGGGGAATGAGGGCCTGGTGGTGGAGTTGGGGGATTGAGGGCCTGGTGGTGGAGTTGGGGTTTGAGGCCTGGTGGTGGAGTTGGGGAATTGAGGGCCTGGTGGTGGAGGATGGAGAGGATCAGGGCACAGGGGAAGGTCATGGCAGGCGTGCGGGGATACCCAATCGCTCAGGTTTCTCAGGTAGACACATGGATGCCGGAGGTAGGTATGAAGGCAATTCCCTTTTGAATCTACCAAGTCCTTGACTTAATTCGGGAAACCCCAGTCAGCAGCAATAAAGTTGAATGACAAAGAAGCTCACAGCCTCGTTATCATATTTAGTGTTCCAACTCGTCTTCTTGGAAGAAGGTTTTTATTGGATGTGGCCATTGCTGGCAAGGCCAATATTTGTTGCCCATCCCTAATTGCCCTGAATTGAGTGGCTTGCTAGGCCATATCAGTGGGCAGTTAAGAGTCAACCACATTGCTGTGTGTGTGGAGTAGTCCAGATTAGGTAAGGACATAGATTTCCCTTCCTTAAAAGGGCATGAATGAACCAGATGGGTTTTTACAACAATCGATGATATTTGCCATGGTCACCGTTACTGAGACTAGCTTTATACTCCAGACTTATTCACTGAATTTTATTAATTGAATGCTGCCATGGTGGGATTTGAACCCTTGTCCCCAAGGCTTTAGCCTCTGAATTACTAGCCTAGTATTCATTACCATTACGTCACCATCTCCCCTTAACATTAGTCGCTTGCCAACCTTCCAGTCTCAGTTAATGGCGGAAGACGGGGAAGTTGGAGACAGTTTGTGTTGGCAAATAGATTTTTCAGACTTTAACCTCCCACCTGACTCAGGACCCCCCACCTTTTAGGTTAAAGTCAAGCCCAATTGGATTAATCTTGCTGAATCATGAAACAGTCTCCAATATATTTTATGACAAATAAATGAAAGTATTTGGAAAACAATATTTAAAGATCCCCCCCCCCCCCCCCCCACCCCCCACCCCACCCCCACCCGATGACTCTTCTCCTGGGGGGTCGCTGACAGTATGTTGCTGGAGATGAATGTTCTATTCCAGGAGACTTCAGAACATTCCTGGACAGTCACAAACCCTAAATATCAAATGCTGAAACTTTTTTTTTGCAAACAACGTTTGAATGTAAAGTGTGTTCACAACAGAGTCTCACGTTTGAACAGTTACAGAATAAAGAGATGCTTGAATCCTGTTGTTTTGTTTAACAGTTACCTGCACAAGAATAAGCTCTTGACATCCTTCAGTGAAGATGTCTTCACAGGAGCCTTGAGTGGACCCACTCTGCTGTAAGTAATTTCCAGTCAGTACTCCCACAAGAACCTATTAAAAGTGACGTTTAAGATTGATTTAGTCTTGGGAAAGTTTCGAGAAGACAAAAGCTGAGTGTATAATGTACAAACAAGCATTGCAACTGGCTGACCAAATGGTGCCAGTTTTTGTGCACAGGTTTTCAAATGATTGGTCAGTGTGAGGCATTCGCAAGGAGGGGTTGGTGGGTCCCTGAGGAGAAACTCGGGGGTTCATGGGGTGTTGGAGATCTGCGCGATTGGCTTGCCAGTACGTTATTTCTGTTCTGAATGTGCTCTCCCAACAGAAACGTTTCTGTAATGACTGCCAAGCGAAGCCAGTACTACCTGACATAGCCTTTCATTGTGACGGGAATTAAAAGTGGGAGAGAGAGGGGTGTAGCAGGAGGAGTTGACTCAATATCATCTATTTTACGCTCTGAAAGCAAAGTCAAAACAACCCCATCACAACCCACCCACACCACCCCCCACCCCCATCACCCCACCCCCCCAACATCCCACCACCCCCAGCTCCCCACCCCCCAATATCCCCCACCCCCATCACCCCATCCCCCAACACCCCACCAACCCCCACACTCCACCCCCCAACACCCCACCACCCCACCCCCCAACACCCCACCACCCCCATCACCTCACGCCCCCAACACCCCACCACCCCCAGCTTCCCACCCCACAACATCCCTACCCCCATCATCCCATCCCCAACACCCCATGACCCCTACCCCCCGAAACCGCACCACACCCCACCACTCCACCCCCAACACACCCCACCCATAGCCCCAACCCCCAACACCCCCACCAACCCCCACCAGCCCCCCAACATCCACCATCTCCATCACCCCACCCCCAACACTCCACCACCCCCCCCACCAGCCCCCCACCCCATAACATCCCTACCCTCATCATCCCCCCCCCAACACCCCACCACCCTCAGCTCCCCACCCCCCAATATCCCCCACCCCCATCACCCCACCCCCCCAACACCCCACCACCCCCACCACCCCACCACTCCACCCCCCAACACCTCACCACCCCCCACCACCCCACCACTCCACCCCCCAACACCCCACCACCTCCATCACCCCACCCCCAACACTCCACCACCCCCCACCAGCCCCCGACTCCACAACATCCCTACCCCCATCATCCCACCCCCCCAATACCCCACCACCCCCAGCCCCCCACTCTCAACATCCCCAACACCTCACCACCCCCCACCCCCATCACCCCTCACAGCAATCATCTGTGAAACAGGCAAGCTGGTCAATTTCAGTGAGTAAGAGTGAATGTTTTTGGTGGGCATTTGAGGCACTGTAGTAGCAGTTGGGGATGAAAATTGGGGCATTATCTTGTTACATTGAGTTTCCGCTATGTATTGGAGATGTCCTGGGGTTTCCCTGGAGAAGTAGGGTCATGGTAGGGGGAGGGAAGGGGCAGTATGAGCAACGTCATTGTCCACCTGCTTTAGCACTGGTATCTCAGAGGGAGGCAGGACTGACAGGATGACTCACTCTCTGGAATTCCCAGCAGCTCTGTACACACCACCGACACAGGCAGGGAGATCTTCGGAAAGGTGGCATTGGGATAGACCCCACTTGGTACCCCAGGCTGATGGGCACCTGCCAATGCTGCGATTTCAACACCTCCCCTGACTCTCCCTTTCCCAACTCCCAGTCTAGTGGACAGCCCCAGCTGTGCCCCAACTGATGTGAGCATCCCACCTACCTCATGCAAATGTCCCTGATCCAGGAACATGGATTTGGTTGGGGCAGGGGCTGGTATTTACCTAAATTGGTAGGGGGGGAGGGTGGGTGCTGGGGTCAGTTCTGCATAGCTGTGGTTACAAGGGTTGATAGCTCACCCCCTTATCAAATGGTTTGATTTAATCTTGAGAGTGGCCAGTCAATTCAGATGACTTGGAGTTAGGCCTTATAACACAATATTGGTCTCTCCTGCTCACAGTGATGTGTCCCAATCCAGTGTCCACTCCCTTCCCAGCAAAGGGCTGGAACCACTGAAGGAATTAATGGCGAAGAATACATGGACATTGAAGAAGCTCCCTCCTCTGAAGACTTTCTTTCACCTAATGAGAGCTGAGCTCACGTACCCAAGCCACTGCTGTGCTTTTAAGAACTGGAAGAAAAACAAAGGGTGAGTCAGTGCCCCGTGAAGAAAGCCAGGACAAATTGAGTGAAGATCTTTCTCTGGGACTCCGGGTACTGAAATCCACCAATGATATCTTATAAAATAAAATTTTTCAGTTTCGTAGTGGGGAAGCCTGCTGACCTTAAGAGAGCGAGGGGTGGATGAATGAGATTGAGTTTGTTGTTCAGGGGTTAAATGTAGTGCCTGACGTGGTACTGAGCCAAGAGAGCAACAACTTACCTTTAACACAGTATAACATCCAGGACCTTTCACAGCAGCGTTAGCAAACCAAGCTTGACACTGAACCCTTAAGGAGATATTAGATTAGATGGACAGAGGCTTGGTCAAAGAGATAGGGTTTTAGGAATGTTTTAAATGAGGAGGGAGAAGTAAAGTGGAGGAGAGATTTAGGGAGGGAATTCCAGAACTGGGGCAGTGGTTTTCAACCTTTTCTTGGTTAAGGAAGCCTATAATATATTGTGAAATTCTGTGGAACCCGAAAACAAATTATAATACTACTGAATGAATAAATGAGTATTTTTCATTAACTGGAAGAACAATGTATCTTGAAATGATCTGAAAATTGTACGGAACCCTTTAGGGATGTTCGGGGAATCCATGAGAACCGGGGAAACCAGGTTGAGAAACACTGACTCCGGGTGTAGACACAGCTGCTGATAGTAGAGTGATTAAAATCGGGTCTACACAAAGAGGCCAGATGCAGAGGAACGCAGATATCTCGGAGAGTTGTAAGGTTGCAGGAGGTTACAGGGATAGAGAGGGCTGAGGCAATGGAGGGATTTGAAAAAAGGATGAGAATCTTAAAATCGAGACCCATGGCCTATAGATTGCAGGCAGAAAGGAAAGTAAGAGGGAGTTCTGGTTGTCAATCATTAAGGAAGAGTTACAATAGGGGAAAACATGCTGAGTCCTGAATTCAGCACAGTGATGCTAAAACACTCATCTTAATTATTTCAATAAATATTGTCCCAATATTTTATGATCTATAATCTGTCTTTTCGGTCTTCAGTTTACCCTACAGGCTTTTAGAGTCAATAATGTGCAACCAAACCACAGGTCATCGCCTCAGGCAGAAACGATCCTTCAGTTTATACAATGGGCCTTTTTACCATAACTATGCTAAGGATGACAACACAGGTCACACCTCTGACCAGGGTTCAAAGCTCAGAGATTTCCATAGCAACTCCCACTATTACGTGTTCTTTGAGGAACAAGGAGATGGAGATATTGGGTTTGGTCAAGAGTTGAAGAACCCTCAGGAGGACCATCTTCAAGCTTTTGACAATCATTATGATTACATGGTGTGCGGAGGTAATGAGGAGATTGTATGCAAACCAGAGCCTGATGAATTCAACCCTTGCGAAGACATTATGGGTTATGACTCTTTGAGAATTATCGTGTGGTTTGTTAATTTGTTGGCCATTTTGGGCAATATTTTTGTGCTCCTGATTCTACTGACTAGTCACTACAAGCTCACCGTCCCTCGTTTCCTGATGTGCAATCTGGCTGTGGCAGATTTCTGCATGGGCATTTACTTACTGCTGATTGCCTCAGTGGACCTCTACACCAGAACCGAGTACTACAATTATGCCATAGACTGGCAGACAGGGCCAGGGTGTAATACTGCTGGATTCTTCACCGTCTTTGCCAGCGAGTTCTCGGTCTACACTCTTACCGTGATCACGCTGGAGCGCTGGTACGCCATCAACTTCGCCATGCGGTTAGACAGGAAGATGCGGCTTCGACATGCCGCCATGGTTATGGTGGGAGGCTGGGTGCTCTGCTTCACCTTGGCACTTCTGCCCATTGCAGGAGTAAGCAGCTACATTAAGGTTAGCATCTGCCTGCCCATGGATACAGAGTCCCGGTTGGCTCAGGGCTACATCGTTTTGGTCCTGTTGGCCAACATCTTGGCGTTCATCATAATCTGTGCCTGCTACGTCAAGATCTACGTCAGAGTGAAGAACCCACATTACAAATCCGGCAGCAAGGACACAAAAATTGCCAAAAGGATGGCCGTGCTGATCTTCACCGACTTCACCTGCATGGCCCCCATCTCCTTCTACGCACTGTCTGCCATCTTGAACAAGCCGCTGATAACTGTGACCAACTCCAAGATCTTGCTGGTCCTCTTCTACCCGCTCAATTCCTGTGCCAACCCTTTCCTCTACGTCATCTTCACCAAGGCCTTCCGCCGCGATGTCTTCATCTTGCTGAGCAAGGTGGGCCTCTGCCAGCGCCGGGCCCAGCTCTACCGGGGGCAGACCGTCTCTGCAAAGAACAGCAGCATTTTCTCTGGGAACCGGGGTGGCAGAGGGGCACCGCTGAACCTCACCAACACAAATCACTTCTCTTGCGGCCCCCACCGACACTACAGTAACTGCCGGCAAACAGTGGCAATTGCCAGAGGCTGTAAAGTGAGTGAACTGTAACTGTGGACTGGAGGGGTGGGGTGGGGGGGGGGCAGAGAGGTATTTTTAGACTTGAAGGTTAACTAGTGACCAAAAGTGCTGTAGTAGTTAGCAATGAAAAAAAATTAGAGATATTTGTGTTATTACAAAATGGCTCATTTGTCATAATGTGGTGCTCAGTTCAAAGAGACATTGAAATGGTTCCATTAATGTTAGCTATAGGGAAAGGTGAACAGGGAGGCTTAATTTAAATGTGCTTGAGTGATCCCAGTCCAGCTACCACAGCATAACAATGCTTCCGACTGGAATCACGTAGCACAGAAGGAGGCCATTCAGCTCATTGGTGCAATTTTCTTTTATTCATTCATGGGATGTAGGTGTCACTGGCAAGGTCAACATTTGCTGCCCATCTCTGATCACCCTTGAGAAGGTGGTGGTGAGCCACTGCAGTCCATGTGGTGCAGGTACACGCACGGTGCTGATAGGGAGGGAGTTCCAGGATTTTGACTCAGCGACAGTGAAGGAACGGCGATATATTTCCAAGTCAGGGTACAGAGTGACTTGGAGGGGAACTTGCAGGTGGTTGTTTCCCCATGTGCCTGCTGCCCTTGACCTTCTAGGTGGTAGAGATCGTGGGCTTGGAAGGTGCAGTTGAAGGAACTTTGGTGAGTTGCTGCTGTGAATCTTGTAATGTAGATGGTGCACACTGCTGCCAGTGAGGCAGAAGGAACGAATACTTGAGATGGAAGGAATGAATGCTTCAGGTGGTGGGTGGGGTACTGATCAAGCAGACTGCTTTGTCCTGGATTGTGTTGAGCTTCCTGAGTGTTGTTCCAGCCGCATTCATCCAGACAAGTGGAGAGTATTCCATCACATTAGTAATTTTGTTCAGAGAGGCCACTCAACAGCTGGTGTGAGACATGGAAAAAATGTCTCATTAGAGAACAGGACTGAGACGTGTAGCACCAGCAATGAACCTTTGTACAAAGATGCTCACAGGTTTGTTAGGGCAGTCCCCACCAATTACAACATTCATATAAAGTTCTTACCATAGGATCATGGAAGCAAAGAAATTCACAACACAGAAGGAGGATATTCAGCCCATTATATCTGTACTGACTGAAAAAGAGTTATCTAGCTTAATCCCACCTTGCAGTCCTTGGCCTATAGCCCTGTAGTGCACATCTAAGTATTTTAGTGTTTTCTTTAATGTGAAGGAGGGTTTCTGCTTCTTCCACCCTTTCCAGCAGCAAGTTCCAGATCCCCCACCACCCTCTGGGTCAAAATAGCTTCACCTCAACACCCCTC
The DNA here is from genome assembly GCF_017639515.1 of Carcharodon carcharias. Lineage (NCBI taxonomy): Eukaryota > Metazoa > Chordata > Chondrichthyes > Lamniformes > Lamnidae > Carcharodon > Carcharodon carcharias. Next base: position 104,392,773 of record NC_054486.1, read on the forward strand.
CCTGCTACCCACCACACCACTTCACCCCCCACCCCCCCACAACGTTCACCAATCCGTCCACCAATTACATTAAACCTGTGACCACTGGTTACTGACCTCACAGCCTATCCTTCTATCTAGGGCCCTCATAGCTTTATATTGGGTATACAAGCAAAAGCCATTCCCCATTTATATTACCTCAGTGTAAAAGTTGTCAGTTAGTGCATCTGTATTAACATGATCAGAGACAGGCTGTGCCCACTCACTAGTTCCCACCTCTTTAAGGTGCATTGAATGCAAGAACAAACGTGAGTAATGTTCAATTAACTTCTGTGACCTTGAACCCTTACTAATCCCCTCAAAGTGCTGTGGGATTACAGTCTGTACTGAACACCAACAGCAGTTAAAATAAAGCTAATTGCATTGCACAGAATCTTGACCTACCACATTCCTGCTACATAGTGGGGTACTGTAATGGCACTACCACCTCATGCCAGCAGTTGACAACAACATGCCTGCTTTAGTTAGTAGTATCTGTAAGATTGCAATTTAATTCCAATTACCAAAAGAGGATGCAAGGAACTACACTCTACATGGGGTGTGCTTGGTGACAACATTGGAAAACCTCTCATCCCCTAACCTTTCACTCTGACAAACAGACAATTGATTTAAGAATCTCCAGTTAAAATGTTCCCATGAAGTGTCAACATTCATTCAGAATCTGCGAGAATAGGATAATGAATATTTGTGAATGATACCATTGAGTACAAGATGAACAGAATTGCAGGTGATTTGATACTTTACAGATTACATAACTTATGTATTACTTTGTTTGATAAAGAATTGAAATACTTGTAGATAAAAATATAGATATTAAGCTCTGCCTAATTTATGGACAATTTTATAGTATTGCTTGCATATGGACTAACGGTTGTTTTTGGGGTCTGTGTGTTTTTGTTCTGAACTGGTTTGTTTCTGTGTTAAAGTGAAAAGATTTGACTTCAGAATCTTCTGTTTTACAGAAGAAACAGAAATATGGAGATCCTTTTATTATTTGTTCTTGGGATGTGAGCATTACTGGCAAAGCCAGCACTTATTTTTTTTCTGTTCAAGGGCGCTAGCAAGGCCAGCATTTATTGTCCATCCCTAATTGCCCTTGTTCAGGCAACATTTAAGGGTCAACCACATTGCTGTGGGTCTAGAGTCACATGTAGGCCAGGCCAGGTAAGGATGGCAGGTTTCCTTCCCTAAAGGCGTTAGTGAACCAGATGGGTTTTTACGACAATCAGCAATGGCTTGGTGGTCATCATCAACCTTTTAATTCCAGATTTTTATTGAATTCAGATATCACCACCTGCTGTGGTGGGGTTCAAACCCAGGTCCCCGGAGCATTACCCTAGGTCTCCGGAATACTAGTCCAGTGACAATACCACTATACCACTGCCTCTCCTCCAAGTGCCATTGAGAAGGTGGTGGTGAGCCGCTTTCTTGAACTGCTGCAGTTCATGTGGTGCAGTACAGTGCTATGAAGGAGAGAGTTCCAGGGTGTTGACCCAGTGACAGCAAAGGAACAGTGACATACCAGGTTGATGTGTGACTTGGAGGTGGCGGTATTTCCATGCATATGCTGCCCTTGTCCTTCTAGGTAGTAGAGGTCATGGGTTTGGAAGGTGCTGTTGAAGGAGTCTTGGTGAGTTGCTGCAGTGCATCTTGTAGATGGGACACACTGCTGACACTGTGCGTCAGTGGTAGAGGGAGTGAATATTTAAGGTGGTTTCTGGATGTCCATCAAGCGGGCTGCTTTGCCTGGATGGTATTGAGCTTCTTGACTGTTGTTGGAACTGCACTCATTCAGGCAAGTGGAGAGTATTCCATCACACACCTGACTTGTGCCTTGTAGAAGGTGGACTGGCTTTGTGGATCGAAGAGGTGAGTTACTTGCTGCAGGATTCCTAGCCTCTGACCTGATCTTGTAGCCACAGTATTTACATACTGGTCCATTTAAGTTTCTGGTCAATGGTAACCCCAGGATATTGATAGTGGGGAATTTATCCAATTATTTATGCAGCTCCCTTCATAAAGTTTTTATTGGCACTTGAATTTGCTACCAGAAGCTGTTGGCTGAGTCATCACTTTGTAGTAATCGAGTTTGGGAAAACAAATAGTTCATTAATGTGTTTAGCCCCAAAATGTGGGGTCAATTGGAATAACCAGCAGCAAGCTTTCATGGGTTAAATAAAAATAATTCTTTATTCACGTATTCATCCTGAAAGTCTAATGCTACATCACTCACTCACACACACACACACATACACACACACACACCACACACACAAGGAAAGTACAGTTAAGAAAAATAGTGCACTTTTACCAATTGCAAGCATAGGAACAGTTTGTATTTCACATGTTTGGCTCATTTTAGGAAGGAAGCATACGTTGAAGAAGGCATTTTCGCTCCTGCAGTGTAGTCTAGGTGGGTTCAAATAGCCAGAGTCAGGATTATTGCAGGATTCCCTTGAAGAGATGGATTGATCAGCCGGTCACAAAGTTAGTGATCTTACCAGGAGGTGACGTTTCTGTACTGGTGGACTTGAGAAGAAACAGGCAGGGAGACTTTTAAGATGTTCTAGTCTCCAGGCTTTTAACAGGCGTAGCTGTTACTCCCTGGTCTGCTGCTGTCTCTACAGTTGTTGTTCACAGGCTGCCTTTTAGAATGAATTGGGCAATCCAAAATATGGCTGCCGCACCCTCTGGCTGCTCACAGCTCTGTTCCAAATATGATGGCTGACCTTACTTTGAATAGCCACAACCTGGACTATTGTTTTCTTCAGACCACCCCAGGGGTCTTGAGATCATTACTGTTGTTATTTCTGAAAAGACCCATTCAAGTCAGGATTATATTCTGGATGGTCTCGGGATATGGGTGTTGACACTTCTTCATCTGAAATGGGTCCCATTGTCTTTTCAAGTCACTGTGGTACTTTAAATCCATGAATCAAGTCAGGTGACCCTCGGCAGCCATCTTAACATCCTCTCAGTGTCCGTTCCTCTAAAACGTTCCAGAAAATTCCAAACCAATTACAGTTTGTGTTTTTAAGGTTATGGTTAGGACATGCCTCTAATGGGCATGAGTTGGGGCATCTTTTTTTTAAATCGGCCAATATTTTTCTCCTGCTGAATGTCAGTCCGGATGGGTCGACAGTTCCCAGGATTGTATGTCCTTGAAAAATTGGAAGGGTAGCTATTTTTCAATTTTGTGGTACTTTCACTGGTTAATGATGTGTGAAAAATACTCAGCCACACATTCCTCTATCTCTAGACTAATTTCCTAAAGTAACCTTGCATGTGTTCCAGCTGCTCCTGGTGCTTATGAATATTCCAGCTTTCCTTTGGCCATTTCGTTCCAGTAAAGTCTCTTATTTCCTTGGTGAATTTGAAACCCCCTATCAATTACAGGCAGGCACACATTGCATTGAGAAAGAAACCACTTTAACATTTGCTGTAATACTCCCGTCATCATCTTAAAACTCACCAGATATCGGGGCGCAGGTCAATCCCAGTGTGACCTGTGAAACCGGTGTCCCATGTAGACCAGACCAGGTAAGCATGGCACATTCCCTTCCCTTAAGGACAGTTCTGAACCATTTTAAGGAAAGCTGACAGCTTCACAGCCACTTTTTCTGATACCAGCATTTTATAGCCAGAATTGTTTTAAACTGAATTCAAATTCTTGAATTGTCATGGTGAGTTATGAACTCAGTTTCTTTTGGATTGTAGTTCAATCCTCTCGACAGTTAGTCCTATCTTGTAACCATCTCACTCCCATATCCATTAATTTAATCTAAAGATAACCCACTCGAGTACTCGTACACGCAACAATAACCTTCCTAAAACTCCACCCAGGCTCAGTCAAATTGAGACAGAGCACAAAGATTTTCTTACGCATGGTTTAAAATTGACTTTCCCTTTTCAAAACCACTCCTGACCATCAGTGACAACAGGCATCTCAGATGTCAGCCAAAAAGAGTGGGCAAAGGTCAGTCACGTGAGAACAGCGTTATTTGGAGTGGGTCTGGGACAGCAAAATCACCTTGGGGTGGCACCAGGAAAATTTAACCTATCATTTCAGTCTGTCTTTTAAACTTGTTCATTGGTGATTCCCCCCCACCCCTGCTTGTCAAGGGGACAAACAGCTAAGGATGAATCTGAGACTGTGGGGTGTCTTTTAAACTTGATACTCAACAGGGTGAAATTGGTTTCCACTATTAGTATGAAGTGTATTTGTAGGCCACCAATTTTCTGTTTTACTGACATGAATGGAGATGAAGGACGGAGGTGTAAACTGCAGTGTGGTCGGAATTTTCCAACCCCCCTCCCTTTCTCCCCCACCTAGCAGCAGGGCTGGAGAGCCATTGAAATCTCCATTCACATCTGTGGGACCGGAAGATCCCACCGGCATAAGGGGCTGGAAAATTCCAGCCAGTGAACCAGTATGTCGTTGGTGGAAGGTCCTCTCCAAAGGCCTGAGCACGTCATCTAGGCTGGCTCTCCCAGTGCAGTACTGAGGGAGCGCTGCACTGTAGGAGGTGCCCTTTTTCAGATGAGACATTGAACCCAAGTTTGTTAAAGAACCTAGGGTTACAATTTAGAAGGACAGCAAACGAGTTCTCCCAGGTACCCTGGCCAAGCTCTGTCCCTCAATCACCATCGTTAAAACTGCTCACCCAGTAATTTATCACGTTGCTGTTTGTGGGAGCTTGCTGTGCGTAAATAAACCATTACGTTTCCTACATTACAACAGGGACTGCACTTCAAATGAATGTACTTCATTGGCTGTAAAGCGTTTTGACATGACCTGAGGGCAAGTAAGATGCTAATAAATGCAAGTCTTTCTTTCTATAATGGGCTGCAGATTTGCTATGATCCCATTTTGCACTCTCAGCGCTTCCCAGCTAGAGTACTGGGCACTCTCAGCGCTTCCCCGCTAGAGTACTGGGCACTCTCAGCGCTTCCCAGCTCGAGTACTGGGCACTCTCAGCGCTTCCCAGCTAGAGTACTGGGCACTCTCAGCGCTTCCCAGATAGAGTACTGGGCACTCTCAGCGCTTCCCAGCTAGAGTACTGGGCACTCTCAGCGCTTCCCAGCTAGAGTACTGGGCACTCTCAGCGCTTCCCAGCTAGAGTACTGGGCACTCTCAGCGCTTCCCAGCTAGAGTACTGGGCACTCTCAGCGCTTCCCAGCTAGAGTACTGGGCACTCTCAGCGCTTCCCAGCTAGAGTACTGGGCACTCTCAGCGCTTCCCAGCTAGAGTACTGGGCACTCTCAGCGCTTCCCATCTGGAGTACTGGGCACTCTCAGCGCTTCCCAGCTAGAGTACTGGGCACTCTCAGCGCTTCCCAGCTAGAGTACTGGGCACTCTCAGCGCTTCCCAGCTAGAGAACTGGGCACTCTCAGCACTTCCCAGCTAGAGTACTGGGCACTCTCAGCGCTTCCCAGCTAGAGTACTGGGCACTCTCAGCGCTTCCCAGCTAGAGTACTGGGCACTCTCAGCGCTTCCCAGCTAGAGTACTGGGCGCTCTCAGCGCTTCCCAGCTAGAGTACTGGGCGCTCTCAGCGCTTCCCAGCTAGAGTACTGGGCGCTCTCAGCGCTTCCCAGCTAGAGTACTGGGCGCTCTCAGCGCTTCCCAGCTAGAGTACTGGGCACTCTCAGCGCTTCCCAGCTAGAGTACTCCCCTGCCACATGGCAAGTGTAAAGCCATTCTGGATTGATGAATTGAGATGGGCTGAACAGCTTTCCTCACCTCTAATCATCCTGTGATTTTGTGAAATGTTAGGAAAATCTACTTCTGCCATCCCGGGACAATGTCAAGTATTCCCAGCTCACTAATGGTCATCATTATAAGTCGATAGGTGCACCAGACTGTGTTCTTTGACCTACTTCCCATGCCACATGTCCTTGTGGTCTCACCATAGGAGATTCCCAATTAATGCTGAGTAATCAGTTGTGTTGTGTACTCTGACCTATAAAGAAATGGCCTGGCGCTACCCAAATCTGTTTCACATGGAGCGCAGAGAGTCATTAAGCAAGATTGAGTGCCATAATCAGTCATTGCTGTTTGTGGGATCTTGCTGTGTGCAAATTTGGCAGCAGTGTTTCCTGCATTACAACAATGACTGCACTTCAAAAAAAGCACTTCATTGGCTGTAGGACGCACTGGGACATCCTGTGGTTGTGAAAGGTGCAAGACCTTTCTGATGTCTTAACTCTTATATAGAAATCAATAAAACTTTGTGGCAGGCATCATCAGTGATTTAATGATCTTATCTCATTCCCTGTCACATCTGTGCACACTTTAACAAACCCAAACATGTAAAACACTTGGAATTTACCAAACACTTGAAATACCAACATTTTGGACCCATAATCTTTGGTGTTTTGTGCTAAGTATTACTGATGGTCTGATACCAAGCCAGTTAGTGAAGTATGAAACTAGACACTAGGATTTTTCTTGATAATTGGTTTATTCACAGAATGTAACATTACATATGTCTGCTTCCCAATCCAGTGTCCCAGCAGTCTCTCTTTATAAGTGCTCTAAGTACTTAATTAACAATGCACTTCACCTGTGAATGCTGTTATGACCAGGATGGGAGGTGTGTGCAGTTTCTCTAGCCCCACTACTCCACATGTCGCACCATTAGTGTAAATGTTTAATTCACTCACCAAAACGGCCAATAGCTTACTTCTGCTGTTGTTAGACCCAGAATAAAAGAGACTTTAACCAGGCTTCTTTCAATAAACTCAGAATGATTGATTTATTATGAAACAAAACTTATTTTTAAAAGCAAGTTGCAAAAACTGGTTAACATACAGTTTGTAATCCAGAAGTGTAACTATATACCCCTTTAAATCCAACACACACACACACACACACACAGGACAAAACAGAGGTCTGCAGAGGTTGACATTTAAGGAGGGAAAAAGCACCTTTTGGCCAATGGGAAAACTTTATGAAAAAGGATAAAGTTTGGAGGGTTTTGATGTTGTCGATCTGGTGTTCCTGTGTGCAGAGATGGATTGCTGGTCACAGTAGTTGTCTGGAGAGAGCTTCAGTGTGGAGGAGAACAGGGCAGAATCAATGTCCTTGGGATCTCTCTCTCGTTTCAGCTTATCAGGTTTCTAAATATAGCCAAGTTATACTGACTGGAGAATTTCTAGCTGGATACTGATAACAACACTGAAGTTCATACAAGGCAGGGAGAGAGCGAGTTGAGCAATCTTCTCCTTTCCGGTTGAATCCCAAAACTGAGTCCAAAACACAAGTTCAGAACAGAAATCCCTCTCGGTCAGGTGGTCTCCAGAAAATCACCAGGACCTCACAGCCTGAAAACAGTTTTTTTTTTTCTCCAACAATTAAAGTTCAAGTAAACAAATAGTTATTTTCTCCTCAGCACCAGTTGCGACTCCTCAGATACTGAAGCAGTCCATGTCCAAATGCAGCAAGACCTGGGCAATATCCAGACTTGGGCTGACAACTGGCAAGTGACATTCATGCCACACAAATGCCAGGCAATGACCATTTCCAACAAGAGAGAATCTAACCATTGCCCCTTGACATTCAATGACATTACCATCGCTGAATCCCCCACTATCAACATCCTAGGGGTTACCATTAACCAGGAACTGAACTAATCTAGCCACATTAATTCTGTGTCTACAAGAGCAGGTCAGAGGCTGGGAATTTTGCAATGAGTAACTCACCTCCTGACTCCCCAAAGTCTGTCCACCATCTACAAGACACAAGTCAGGAGTGTGATGGAATACTCCCCACTTGCCTGGATGAGTGCAGCTCCCACAACACTCAAAAAGCTGGACATCATCCAGGACAAAGCAGTTTGCTTGATTGGCACCCATACCACAAACATTCACTCCCTCCACCACCAATGCACAGTAGCAGCAGTGTGTACCATCCAAAAGATGCAACTCAGAAACCCACCAAGGCTCCTTAGGCAGCACCTACCAAACCCACGACCACCATCATCTAGAAGGACAAAGGCAGCAGATACATGGTAACATCACCACCTGGAAGTTCCCTACCAAGCCAATCACCACCCTGACTTGGAAATATATCACCGTTCCTTCACTGTTGCTGGGTCAAAATCCTAGAACTCCCCCCCTAACAGCACTGTGGGTGTACCTACACCATATGGACTGCCAGGGTTCAAGAAGGCAGCTCACCACCACCTTCTCAAGGGCAATGAGGGATGGGCAATAAATATTGGCCTTGACAGCGATGCCCAAATTCTGCAAATGAATAAAAAAAGGGTGCCTTGCTTGTTCCTTTTGCTGAAGTCATGTGACTTATTGGAAAAGGCAGTTTGCTCACAGCCCAAAGTGAACTTATAACCTTTTAAAAATACCCAGGTCAGTTCTCAAAGAAGTGTCCAAATAATTCAATGTTCTTCCAATTTTAAAATACATATAGTTCTTGGAGATATGTATTCATAACAATGTTAACAGTATAATTAACATCCCATTAACAATGACCGCCCAAGAAGAGAGACATTGCTTCTTCTCTCACAATTCCTCTGGTTTCACAATAGCTGAACTCCCCTACACCACAATGTACATGCTGTTAAGTTGCTAAGCAACGTTGTTATTGGCATCTTGAGTACCTGTATCCAGGTTGAACCAATTATCTGCCAGTACAAACACAAAACAAGTACATATTGCTGCAAGCATCACGCTCTGCCCTTTACATTGGAACAGGGGCTGCTTTCTCAATATTTACAATAAATATCAACTTGAACAAGCTATCCTGACCACAAAATGTCTTTTGTTACCACAGGAGCCTCCTTTGTTGCTTTTAGACAAAGTTTATACTGTGCTACTCTTTGGTTGTTTTAATATTTTTTCCCACAGCACAGTGGTGTGGTGTTGCAACTTTGTTTGAATCTCAACTCGCAAAGCCACAGAGAGAGGGGTGATTCCCACACAGAGCTCCTCATCTCTAACATCTTGGTGGGGTACTGTGCTGTGGGGAGTCGACATGCTTCCCAATAGGGAGGGAAGAAAACTCTGATGATGCGTCCTTCCAAAGCCAATTCCTAATGAACGGAGGCGGCAATCAGTGTCATTTGCCTGGGAACTGATTGCTCTCCTAGCTCCTCCGATAATGGAGTCTCAAACTAAGAGCCACCGTGTCAGAATAAGGGGTCAGCCATGTTGGACTGAGATGGGGAGAAATTTCTTCACTCAAAGGGTTGTGAATCTTTGGAATTCTCTACCCCAGAGAGTAGTGAATGCTGAGCCATACTGAAGAGAGAGGTCAATAGATTTTTGGATACGCAAGGAATTAAGGGACATGGGATAATGTGGAAAGGCAGAGTTGAGGTAAGTGATCAGCCATGATTTTATTGTTTGTTGGAGCAGGTTCAAAGGGCCAAATGGCCTACTCTTGCTCCTGTTTCTTATGTTCTTAGCATAACTTGCTTGCTTTTCTACTCTATTTCGCTATTAATAAAGCTAAGCATTTCATATGCATTTTTAACACCTTCTAACTTATCCTACCATCCTCAAAGATTTGTGTACATATACTCCAAGGTAGTTCTGCTCTTGTATCCCCTTTACAATTACACCGTTTAGTTTATATTGCCCCCCCCCACCCCCGTTCTCCCTACCAAAATGAAACACTTCACATTTCTTTGCATTAAATTTGACCTGCTCTGTGTCTGCTTATTTCACCAGTCCATTTATGTCCTCATGGAGTATGAAACTATCCTGCTCAATGTGTGGTAAATTTCTGAGTTGCCTGTCATTTTGTAAATGTTGGAATTGTGCACTGTACACCCAAATCCAGGTCATATATATACCAACATGAGTGGTGGTCCTAACACTGACCCCATGGGAAACACCCGTCTGAAAAATGAACGTTCAGCGCTACACTCTGCTGTCTGTTGCTGAGCCAATAATGTATCCCTGCAACCATTGCCCCTTTCATTCCATAGGCATCAATTTTGCTGACAAGTCAAACACCATTTTAAATGTCTTGTACATGACATCAACTGCAGCACCCTCACCAGCCCTCTCCATTACATCATCAAAGAAGTCAAGTTAGTCAGACAGAAGTCACCTTTAACAAATCCATGCTGGTTTTCATTTATTAACCCATATTTTCCAAAGAGAGAATTAGTTTTGTCATGGAATGTTGACTCTAAAGGTTTTCCCACCGTTGATGTCAGGGCAACTGGCCTATAGTTAACATGCTTATTGAGGATGAGTGTAACATTTGCAATTCTCCAGTCCTCTGGCACCACTCCAGTACCTAGGAAGAATTGGATGATTTGTTGCCAGAGCCTCAATTTCCGTCGCTACTTCCCTCAGGTGACTTAGCTGCATCATCCAGACCAGGTGACTTTTCTCCTTTGAGCACTGCCAGCTATTTAAGTACCTCACCTTTATTTTTATCCTGTCTAATTTCTCCACCATCTCCTCTTTAATGTGGCACTAGCAGCATCCTCATCTTTAACGAAGATGAATACCAAATACTCATTTAGTACCTCAGCCATGTCCTCTGCCTCCACAAGAAAATCTCTTGTTTTGGCCCCTAATCAGCTCCGCACTTCCTTTTGGTTACTTTATTTATATGTTAATAAAATACTTTTTGGTTCATTTTTATGTTAACCATTTTCTATCTTCATGCACTCTCTTTGCCCCTCTTATTTCCTTTTTTAGTTCTCACCTGTAATTTTTTTATTCAGCTTGATTTTCTTACAAATTGTCATTTGTCTCATTTTTCTATTCATTTTAAATTCTATGCCTTTAGTGGTCCAGGGAGATCTAGCTTTCAATGCTTTCCCTGTCCCCCTTGTGAGAATGTATCTAGCCCACTCCCAAACAATCTCCCCTTTGAAGGCCTCCCAGTGCTCATTTACTATCTTACTATCCAAACTTTGATTCCAATTCACCTAGGCTTGATTGGTAAGGGGATTAAAGGTTATGGGGAGAAGTCGGGAGAATGGGGTTGAGAAACTTAACAGCCATGATTGAATGGTGCAGGAGACTCGATGGGCAGAATGGCCTAATTTCTGCTCCTATGTCTTATGGTCTTATGGGCCAGATTCCTTTTCAACTGTTTGAAATTAGCACACCTCCACTTAGATACTCTCACATTTCACCTTTTCCATAACTACACTAAACCTAATGATAAGATGATCACTGTTGCCCAAATGGTCCACCATTAAAACACGCTCCACTTGCATGACTTCCTTCTCCAGAACTGGATCCAGCACTGCTTCATTAACAAACTGATCAAGAAAGTTCTCTTATTAATTCCCTGTTGGATTCATTAATAACGAGCTTTTTTGAATGTCCCATGTTCTGGAGTCACACAAAATAGACTGTAGCGGTTCAAGAAGACAGCTCATCGTCAACTTCTCAAGGGCAATTAGGGATGGATAATAAAATTGCTGGCCTTGCCAACAACACCCACATCCCATGAAAGAATACATTTTTAAAAAGTGAAAACAGTTTCTCTTCAAACTTCTTCATCACTTTAAAGATAAGATTTATAAGGACCCCTCCTAGAGGAAAAGTACAGCTTTAAGAACAAATACATTAGCTGTACTACCTATTAACAAGGGAGTACTTGTGGCACAGTGGTTAGTGTCCCTGCCTGGAAGCTCTGGGTTCAAGACCCAGCCCAGGACTTGATAACCATAAAAGGTGTGTTTATACATGCAGCTGTACAGGCCTATGGCACTAGGAGTGGGAACAATTTTGATCAGCTATGCTTGATGCAATCTATAGCCTCTGGCAACCTCTTCCCAGGAAAATCCAGCCATGAGCATGCACTTTGTCTGCATGGGACATCAGACATGCGAAGCTTCTAAATATATTAATGGAGGGCGCACCTTTAAGCAGGATGCCTTTGTTCATGGCTGGACCAGCTGTCAGGTGTTACAAAGAGTGTCACAACATTAGCAGGAGAATTGCTCACCATCCATCAATTGGACAGTCCCATTATCCTCCAGGCCCAGAAGCCCCATGAAACAAGGACAGAGAAATACATTAATTAGCCTGTCAATCATTACCGGAGCCTAAAGCAAGAATCTGAGTCCAGAATCCAAAAACTGCCTGTACACACACACTTCTCACTCAGCGAATATACAAAATTAATTGTATGAATTCGGCCTGTCGAGCCTGCTTCATCTTTCAATAAGATCATGGCTGATCTGATTGTGGCCTCAACTCCACATTCCGCCTACCCCTGGCAACCCTTGTTAGTCAAGAATCCATCTAACTCAGCCTTAAAGATATTCATTAACCCTGTCTCTGCCATGCTCTGGGGAAGAGAGTTCCAAAACCTCATGACCCTCTGAGAGAAAAAGTCTCACCTCTGTCTTAAATGGGAGACCTCTTGCCCACTTTGGCAGGAAGAATAGAAAAGCAGCATATTATTTAAATGGAGAAAGATTGGAAAACTCTGCGGTACAGTGGGACCTGGGGGTCCTGGTACATGAATCACAAGGTGTTGGTATGCAGGTGCAGCAAGTGATTAGGAAGGCAAATGGAATGGTGTCATTTATTGCAAGGGGACTGGAATATAAAAGTAGGGATGTTTTGCTCCAGTTGTAAAGAGTGTTGGTGAGACCACATCTGGAGTATCATGTACAGTTTTGGTCTCCTTATTTACAAAAAGGCATAAACACATGAAAAGGTTCACTCGACTGATACCTGGCATGGGGGTGGGGGTGGGGGGGTTACCCTATGAGAATGATTGGAAAGGCTGGGCCTGTACCCATTGGAGTTTAAAAGATCTTATTAAAATCCTGAGGGGACTTGACAGGGTGGAGGCTGAGAGGATGTTTCCCCTTGTGGGAGAGACTAGAACTAGGGGGCACAGTTTAAAAATAAGAGGTCTCCCATTTAAGACAGAGGTGAGACTTTTTTCTCTCAGAGGGTCATGAGTCAAAGTGGACAAGTTCACAGTTTCCCACATTATACTTCAAGGTAAAAGCAAAATACTGCGGATGCTGGAAATCTGAAATAAAAACAGAAAATGCCAGAAAAACTCAGCAGGTCTGGCAGCATCTGTGGAGAGAGAAACAGAGTTAACGTTCCGAGTCCATATGACTCCTCGAAACGTTAACTCTATTTGTCTCTCCACAGATGCTACCAGACCTGCTGGGTTTTTCCAGCATTTTCTGCTTTTTATACTCCAAGGTAAACCTTCTGAATACTAACTGGAATGATGCCCCCACTTTTAGGGAGTGCCCAGAATTAGAGGAGGCTGATATCAATTCAAATAAGGAATTCAGGAGAAACTTCTTTGCCCAGAGAGTGGTTGAAGGTGGAACTTTGCCACTCCAAAGTTGAAGTGAATTGAAGTGCATTGCTACCTTCGGGGGAAGCAAGGTAGGAACATGAGGGAGAGAGAAAAATAAGGATATGCTAATAGGGTTTGATGAAGAGGGGTGGCAGGAGGCTTATGGGGGACACAGAGCTGTTAGAATGAATGGGCTGTTTCTGTGCAATAATTGCATCCAATTCTACTTAACACTAAAACTCTTAGATCTTCATTTTCCACCCAGAGGGTGCTAGGGGGATCTGCAAAGGTGGTAGAGACAGACACTCTCACCACATTTAAAAATTATTTGGATGTCTACTTGAAGGGCCATGACCTCGAGGGCTACAGACCTTGTACAGCAAAGTGGGATGAGGCTGGGTAGCTCTTTGTCGAGTGGCACAGACATGATGGGCTGAATGGCCTCCTTCATTTGTCGTAGATTTTCTGATTTCTATGATTTCGCCATTGATTATTTAGATGGAATGCATGAAGCCGTTTCAGCTGCCTCTCTTTCCTATTTACAGCACCACCCTAGCGCCAAATTATCCCTATTTCCCCCTTTGTTTTCCGTCCAGCTCTCTATTCATACTGCCACCTTTCCTCATATCACATGCCTGAAATTTTGGGCCAAGTCTTCTGCGAGACACTTTACCAAAGTTGCTGAAAACCTGGAAAACTACATCTACACGATCAGCCGGTGGAATTTAAACTCAGTTAATATATTTGGAATAGAAAAGTTTCCCTCAGTAACGGTGACCATGAAACTAGGGTTGTTTGTTGTTTAAAACCCACTAATGTCCTTTAGGGAAGGAAATCTGCTGTCCTTACCCGGTCTGGTCTACACGTGACTCCAGACCCACAGCAATGCGGTTGACTCTTAGCTGCCCTCTGAAATGGACTAGCCAGCCACTCAGTTCAAGGGCAATTAGGGGAACAAATTCTGGCCCTGCCATTGACAGCCACATCCCATCAAAGAATAAAGAAAGAAAAATAAAGAACTCCTTGTGCTGGGTGGCTGTCTTGGATTTCCCCAAGTACCTCAAACTCTTCACTATTTCAGCCTCAAGTTATGAATCCCAGGAGTTTGCCTACAAGTGACATTAGACCAACTGGTCTCTCCTTATCTAACATTCTTCTCCCCTTAATTAAACAGCCACTGTCCACTTCCGCCCCCCAGCATCATTCGCAATCTACAGAACTGGATTACTATGGTCATAATCCATGCTATGAGTCTCCTCTCCAACTTCCTTCAACAGCCTGGGATTCACAGATACTTTTCCATATTGAGCTGAGCTGATTTCTTCTGGGAATTTTTGAGAGACAAACCTTAACAATTTTTCCTCATTCTCCTCCAGAACAGCTATAATCTCACTTCCCAAGTCATTTGCTTTGTAACCCCACCTTCAATAATTCTCTTATTCCTCCCTGAGCAGTTTCTCTTTGTTTTGACCCAGCAGTTGGCAAAGCTGAGTTATATAAAAATCCGAGAGGGAAACTTTAAACAACTGTCATAACCTATATTTTTAAGTGGTTATGTATGAGATGCAACTCTGAATTCAGGAATCGGACCACCAGTTCTCAAGAGGTTTTTATGTTAAACTAAATGAACATTTTATTAAGTTACAACATATTAAACGCATACACATGGCTACACATTACTATGATCATAACTTTTAACAAATTCCCAAACTAATCTCCATTAAGGCAACAACAACCTATAGACTTAACCAGACACCAGGCAAAGCATTTTCACCTTATTAATTCAAAATGAGGTTCCTTTCACTTTGGTTCCTGTGTAGTTAGTTATAGGCTTACAGCTGTCTTGTTCTTACATTGCCTCTGCCATGCACACACAAAACTGCTGTCTGTTATTCCCAACACAGCTCATTGAATGTAAATTCTAACTGTATCACCAGCACCTTTGAACTTCACCTTTTTTTTAACAATAAAACACCTTTCATAGTACTAATTTTATTAGTAATATAAACATATTGCTCGGTCTCTGCTAGCTAGGTGCCAGATTTCACCCCACTTCTTGAATGCTCTATTCAAAAAAATGCAAATGCACTCTACCTCTCTTACATCTCAAAACTAGTACACATCAAAGCACCCAGACTAGCTGGCTTTAATCCAATTAAGACACACCCACAGACTAAAAGAAAAATAATTTCCAATAATGATAATAGCTTCATGACACTCTTCGATTATCCTTTTACTTCCCGTATTCTCCTTCAAATTGGTCACTCACTTTCCCTTCTACATTAACTTCAATTACTCTGCCTGCTCCTGTGACGTGGCCATCTGCTAGAAAAAGCATTATAAAAACTCTTCAACCCCTCTGCAATTAGTGCTCCCAGATTCTCCTTGAATGTGAGTAGAATGAGGATGAGGATGAGGATGAAGAGGATGAGGATGAAGAGGATGAGGAAGAGGGGGGGAGGAGAAAGAAGAGGAGGAGGAGGAGATGTTCATTTTCATTAAATGTTTAGTTATTTAAAACCAACTTCCATCACAGCCACGGGTCCAAATTGGGGTAAAGTTTTACAATCCATAATTTTTCCAAGTAAAATACAAATATACAAAAAAGATCGATGAAGCAAATTAAAATAATGTATTGATTATTAGATTATGATTTTTATGTTACCAGGATCAATATTTAACAATCATTAGAGTTCATTCATTGTGCGGGTGAGACGTGACATGGGACTATTCTTAAATGTTATTGTTTTACATTTTAATTCAGTCAGTTGTTTTGCGTCCTGTAGCTCGTAGCCACCAGCTGTCTGGACAGCTAGTGCTGAAGTTTGGAGTTTGGCAGCTATCACGCAAAAGAACAGTAGAATTAATCATGTCGGTTCTCAGTTGACACCAGAACGCAAACATGTAAAGCTTTTGTGAGGGAGGTGCAGACTCGATGGGCTGAAGGACCTCTTCTGCACTGTGATTCTGTGAATTCTGTGAAGAGCCTCAAATGCCAACATATGTGCCTTGGTCCAGGATGTCGTCCTTCTATAGTAACAACTTGCATTTCTATAGCACCTTTCATGTTGCAAAACGTCCCAAAGTGCTTCATAAGGGCATTATCAAACAAGCTTTGATATCAAGCCACATAAATATTTGCATTTATATAATGCCTCCCATGACTTCATGATGCCCCAAAGCACATTGCAGCCAATGAAGTACTTTTGAAGTGTAGTCATTGCTGTGAGGTAGGCAGCAGCCAATTTGCACACAGCAAGTATTAAGGGTCGGTGACCAAAAGCTTGGTCTAAAAGGTATGTTTTAAGGAGGAACATAATGGAGGACAGAGGTTTAGGGAGGGAATTCCAGAGCTGACACTGCCTAATTATTTTGTATTCATTCCTGGGATGTGAGCATCTTACTAACCATCCTTAATTACCCTTCAGAAATTGATGGTGAGCTCCCCCATTCTTGAATGCAACTGAGAGTCACACTAGGCTATTTCAGAAGAAAGTTCAAAGCCAACCATATTGCCGTGTGTTTGGAGTCACAAACAGGCCAGACTGGGTAAGGACAGCAGGTTTCCCCCACTTAAGGGCATCTGGTAGATTCATGATCACTATTACTGACATTAGATTTAGTTAATCGCTGAATTTAAATCCCCCAGCTGCCAGGGTGGGGTTTGAACTCATGTCTCTGGATCATCTCAGTCCTGGCCTCTGGATTACCAGCCCAGCAACATTACCACTATGCTGCCATAACCCTACCGGCACATGCAGCATGTGACAGGGAGATAGGTATTACACAGAGGCACATCTCACTAGAAATTACAGCCTTCATGAAAAGATTTAACTTGAAAGCATTGAATCGAGACTGCCAAGACCACGTTAGATGACCTATGAAGACCTTCTACTGGAGGTCTTGTGGTGCAGTGGATAGCATCCCTACCTCTGGGCCAGGAGCTCTGGGTTCAAGTCCCACTCCAGGGCTTGCTGGCCCTGGAAGGTGCAACATGCAGCCAAAAAGATTGTCAACCTGCAAATCATTCTAACACATGCCAATGACTTGACTTGTGGTAAGAATGGGAGAGACTCCTGGTCAGCCAAGTGTTGGAAAGAATGTTGGAACCTTGACCCATCACCATCCACAGCCCCAGACACACAACGAAGCAACAAGAGTCAACCATAGAGAGTTTGTCTGGAATCATGTGTAAACGAGACTGAGTGCGGTTGACAGTACTACTTCACTAATAGTGCCCCCAGCCCTCTCAGGAAGATGTAAAAGTTCCTGGGACACTCTTTCGAAGAAAAGCAGGAGTGCTCTCCCTGGTATCCTGCCCAATATTTATCGCTGAACCAACATCATTAAGATTATCTAGTGGTCATCAAATTATTTGTTGTGGGAGCTTGCTGTGCACAAAATTGGCCACTACATGTCCTACGTTACAACAGTGACTACACCTCAAAAGTGCATCATTGACTGTGAAGCGCTTTGTGATGGGGACGTGAAAAGTGCTGGATAAATGCAAGTACCTAGGCCGAGCCATCTTCAGCTGCTTCATCAATGACCTTCCTTCCATCATAAGATCAGAAGAGGGGATGTTCGCTGATGATTGTACAATGTTCAGCACCATTCGCGTCTCCTCAGATACTGAAGCAGTCCATGTCCAAATGCAGCAAGACCTGGACAATATCCAGGCTTGGGCTGACAACTGGCAAGTAACATTCGTACCACACAAGTGTCAGGCAATGACCATCCCCAACAATAGAGAATCAAACCATCGCCCGTTAATGTTCAATGGCATTACCATCGCTGAATCCCCCATTATCAACCTGGGGGTTACCATTGACCAGGAACTGAACTGGACTAGCCACATAAATACCGTGGCTACAAGAGCAGGTCAGAGGTTAGGAATCGTGCGACGAGTAACTCACCTCCTGACTCCCCAAAGCCTGACCATCTACAAGGCACAAGTCAGGAGTGTGATGGAATGGTCTCCACCTGCCTGGATGAGTGCAACTCCCACAAGACTCAAGAAGCTGGACACCATCCAGGACAAAGCAGGCTGCTTGATTGGCACCACATCCACAAACATTCACTCCCTCCATCCCCAATACACATTAGCAGCAGTGTGTACCATCTACAAGATGCTCTGCAGGATTCACCAAGCCTCCTTAGACAGCACCTTTCAAACCCACGACCACTACCATTTAGAAGGACAAGGGCAGCAGATACATGGGAACACCACCACCTGAAAGTTCTCCTCCAAGCCACTCACCATTCTGACTTGGAAATATGTCGCCGTTCCTTCATTGTCGCTGGGTCAAAATCCTGGAAATCCCTCCCAAATAGCACAGTGAACATCCCCACTTCTGATCTTATGATGGGACAGCAGCGGTTCAAGAAGGTAGCTCACCACCACCTTCTGAAGGGCAATTAGGGATGGGCAATAAATTCTGGCCCAGCCAGCGACACCCACATCCCATAAATGAATTTTAAAAAGCTTCCTTTCTTTAGTGAACCAGTTGGGTTTTGCAGCAAGCCAGTAGATCTGTGGCTTTCTTGTACTAACCGTACTAAATCCATGGGATTCAATGTCACAATTAGCTCTACCCATTCCTTTACTGTATGAGTAGCCACTGTACTGTCTACTGTTTAACTTTGTTAAACATAAAGATTATATTCCCAATTCTAAATACCAGAAGAGTTGGACTGTAAAACCAAGAAAATATTTGCTGAAGAACTGTTTGAATTTAATAGTCGTGATCCAGTGATGTGTTCGGTCTTAAAATGTATTTTGGTCCTCTGTTATTGTAATAAAGGATTAAATAAACAGCAGATGCTTTCTGAGCAGTCAGTCTGGGGACTAAATATTGGTCTGATCCAGCACACGCTGGCTTTGCACCAGAACAAATGGATGTTGGGTGACTGGACTTGAACCAAAGGAACTGAGAAGCATCAAATTTTAAAATAGGCTTTTAAAATGCTTGCTTCTTTGGAAAGTGGTCAAAGTGTGCTATTGTCACTGATTCAGTGTTCAGTGGGGTGGAGCATAATGTCTGAGTTGTGGAATATGATATCCCAATCATTGACAAAGCATTTCAGAAAACCATATCGGAATAAAAGCAGAATTTCACTTAAATCACTCAACCTAAACCTGCAAGTTTAAAAATACAGTAAATGACAACACCCAGGGCAGAATTTTATGCCGGTGGGATTTTATGGTCCCACTGAAATCAATGGACTTTTGAACAGCTCGCTGTATTTTACAGCCCGACCCCCACTGCAACAGGGTGGTAAAGTTCCACCCCCAGTCTCCGAACTATAGGTAAAAATACCACATAAGGAAAGCGAATTTGACGGACTTGATCACCATACATCGTTGGAGATTTGACCAATTTTCTTGTTTAAACCTAATTTGTAGCTCCCTCACCTCTTGAGTCAGAGGTTGTGGGTTCAGGTCCAACTCCAGATAATTGAGCATGAAAATCTAGGCTGACACTCCAGTGCAGTACTGAGAGAGTGCAGCGCTGTCAGAGGCGCTGCCTTTCAAATCAGATGTTAAACCAAAATCCATTCTACTCTCAGGTAAATGTTAAAGTTCCCATGGCACTATTTTGAAGAGCACGGGAGTTTTCAGTATCCTGGCCAATGTTTATATCTCAATCAACATCACAAAAATAGATTATCTGGTCACTATCACATTTTTGCGTTTGAGAGTTTGTGCACAGATTGGCTGCTATGTCACTTACACTACAACATTTCAAAAGGACTTTATTGCTGTAAAGTGCTTCAGGACATCCTGAGGTAGCAAAAGGCACTATAAAAGTTATTTTTATCTTTTCAAAAGGAACTGAAAGCTTTCACAAATTTCTGTGCAAATCCATTCCCCCACAAGCGACTGACCCATGGAAAAGGTATCAGATTCGATTCCCAATCTTTGCAGAGTCAGCTGACTCCAAGGTAGATTGACTGGTTGAGGTGTAACAATCTGCCTTAATGCCCCTAGAATAGGGAGAGGTGCCCATTCATGAATGGATAGATTACTTGTACTCAGTTTATAGTCGTGCATATGAAGAATACGCACTTGCTAAATTACCTATACACATAGGCAAAACAGAAGGAAAAGGATTTAGTTCACATCACAGAATCACACAGTGCAGAAGAGGCCCTTCGGCCCATTGAGTCTGCACCAACACGTGAGAAGAACCTGACCTACCTACCTAATCCCATTTACCTGCACTTGGCCCATAGCCTTGAATGTTACGATGTGCCAAGTGCTCATCCAGGTACTTTTTAAAGGATGTGAGGCAACCAGACTCCACCGCCCTCCCAGGCAGCGCATTCCAGACCGTCACCCCCCTCTGGGTAAAAAAGTTTTTCCTCACATCCCTCCTAAACCTCCTGCCCCTCACCTTGAACTTATGTCCCCTTGTGACTGACCCTTCAACTAAGGGGAACAGCTGCTCCCTATCCACCCTGTCCATGCCCCTCATAATCTTGTACACCTCGATCAGGTCGCCCCTCAGTCTTTTCTGCTCCAACAAAAACAACCCAAGTCTATCCAACTTCTCTTCATAACTTAGATGTTTCATCCCAGGCAACATCCTGGTGAATCTCCTCTGCACCCCCTCCAGTGCAATCACTTCCTTCCTATAATGTGGCGACCAGAACTGCACACACTACTCCAGCTGTGGCCTCACCAAGGTTTTATACAATTCCAACATAACCTCCCTACTATTGTAATCTATGCCTCGATTGATAAAGGCAAGTGTCCCTTCTGCCTTTTTCACCAACCCACTAACATGTCCCTCCGCCTTCAGAGATCTGATGGCTACTATATTTATTAAATATAGTTATTGGGTGTTTTTAACTTGCAAGCCACAAATCTGTTCATATACATTTGGTCAGTAGTAAGTGATCAGCTTGTATGGTCAAAGATGGCTTCCTACAATAAAAATGTTGTTCAATCGCAACTCCCCAAAAATAAGCACACTGAATTTTGTACCTCTTAAAACTCCATCTTCCACAGGCATCTATCTCTACAATCTCATCTTTCAGGCCAGAAGAACCTACTGCGAAAGTAGCCCAGCCTGGAATTTGAACCTGAGTATTTCCAGCTTTATTAATACGTAACAATTAAAATCCCCTCCATCAGGAACATTGCGCTGTTTCACCTCAGGTTGATTTTGAGTTCAGCTCAAACTGATGGATAAAATTCGTCTTTGTCTTCTGCAGTAAGGGCCCCTAATGAAATAGTTTGGGAGATCAAACCAATTTCTAATTGAATTGAATTTACTTAACAGTTCGAAATGAAGTATTATTGGAGAGGACTGTATCGGGAGTGAAAATTGTCACACCGGTGCCTAAGGTTAAGCCAAGTTACAAAGAGAAAGTACGAGAAGAGACGGGCAGCTGATATAACAGGGAATCCAAGGCTTCTATGGCTATGTAATTAATAAAAGGGTGGTAAGAGGAGGGGAGGGGCCAATTAGGGATCAAAAAGGAGACCAATGGAGGCAAAGGATGTAGCTAAGGGATTACATGAGTACTTTGCATTTGTCTTTGCCAAGGAAGAAGATTTTGCCAAAGTAATAACGAAAGAGGAGGTAGTTAAGATACCATATGGGCTAAAGATTGATAAAGTGGAGGTATTAGAAAGCCTGGATGTACTTAAAGTTGATAAGTCACCACAACCAGATGAAACACATCTGAGGATACTGTAAGGGTGAAAATTTATGAAGTACTGGCCATAAACTTCCAATCTTCCTTAGGTACAAGCTTTGTGCCAGAGGACTAGAAAATTGCAAAGCTTACAACCTCGTTAAGAAAAAAAGGGTGCAAGGATAAATCCAGCAACTACAAGCCAGTCAGTTTAACCTCTATTGTGGGAAAGTATCTAGAAATGATAATCCGGGACAAAATTAAGTCACTTGGACAAGTGCAACTTAAGGAATGCCAGCACAGATTTGTTAAAGGTGAATTATGTTTAACTTGATTGAGGTTTTTGATAAAGTGACAGTTGATGTGAATAATGCAGTTGATGTGGTTTATATGAACTTCCAAGAATCTTTTGATAAAGTGCCACTTAACAGGCTTGCCAGCAAGCTTGTAGCCCATAGAATAGAGGAGATGGTGGCAGCCTGGATACGAAGTTAGATGATGACAGAAACATAATGGTGAATGGTTGTTTTACTGACTAGAAGTTGGTATACAATGGGGCTCCCTAAGGGTCGGTACTAGGGCAAAGGTGGCTTTTATCCCATTCAGTTTGAACTGAACTTAAAGTCAAATGCCTGAGGTTAATTACATTACATATTCTCCGTGGAGGGGGTTTTAATCATATCCCAAAACCTAAAAATACTTGGGTTCAGATTCTAGGCTTGATTACTTTTGCAGTAGATTCTTCTAGCCTGGAAGATGAATTTTGCCACATTTGAGATTGGAGGGCTCTGGAAATGGAATTTTAAGAGACATGTGTTGGGTTGGGAGTGGGTGGTGTGGAGGGGGGGGGGGGGGGGGGGGGGGGGGGGGGGGGTGGCGGGGGTGTAATTTGGGAAGGTGCTATTGAACAACAGTTTTACTGTCCACTGATTTTCTGGATATATATTAACTTAATCTTGGATGTACAGGGCACAATTTCAAACTTTACAGATCAGGCAAAACTCAGAAATATTGTGAACTGTGCGGAGTTCAAAAGGTCATGGACAGACTAGTGGAATGGACAGCAACACAAAGAAGTATGAAGCAAAAAGCAACACTTGCACTTATGCAGCACTTTCACAACACTGGGCATCTCAAAAGTGCTTTAGAACCAATGAAGTTGTAATGTAGGAAACAATGTAGCCAATATGCGCTCAGCAAACTCCCACAAACAGCAATGCCATAATCATCAGTTGTTTATTTTGTGGGGTGTTGATTGAGGGATAAGCATTGACCAGGACACCAGGGATAACTCTGCTGCTCTTCTTCAAAATAATGCCATGGGAATTTTCGCATCCACCCGAGCAGGCAGATGGGGCCTCAGTTTAACATCTCACCTGAAAATACTCGCTTAGTACTGCAGTGGAATGACAGCCCTCGAATGAGACTTGAGACCAGAATGTAGTGATTCAAAGGCAAGAGTGCTATCAACTTAGTCACAACTGACAATGAAGTGGTACATTTTCATGGAAAGAACAAAAGGCAATATACAGTATAATGCTAAACGGGACCTAGAAGCAAATGTGCACAATTCATTGAAAGCGGCAGGACAGGTTGAGAAAGTGGTTAAGAAGGGCATATGGGATCCTCAGCTTTATAAATCAAAGTGTAAACTTTAAGGGAGCAATGACGAACCTTTATAAGACGCTGATTTGGCTTTACGTGGAGTATTCTGGGCACTGCACTTTAGGAATGAAAGTTTTAGAGAGGGAGCAAAAAAAAGATTTACAAGAATGGCTCCAGGGACAATATCTTTAGTTACATGGATACATTGGAGAAGCTGGAGTTGCTCTCCTTAGAGGGAATTAATTGAGGTGTTCAAAATCACAAAGGCTCTAGGGAGTAGATAGAAGCTGTTCCCCATGGTGGAAGCATCGAGAATCAAGGGCACATTGTCAAAAGAATCAAAAGCAAGAGTAGCAAAATCTTTTTAACACAGTGAGTGGCTTTCAAAAGGGAATTGGATAAGCACTTAATGGGAAATAAAAAAAGTGTAGGGCTATGGAAAAAGGGTGGGGCAGTGGGACTAGCTAAGTTTTAAATAATTGCCATTAGAAGCAGAGAGGAAATGGGAGGTTTTTTTAATGCAGTAAGTTATGATCTGGAATAGAGATGTAGCAAGGGAGAGATGTTAGGTGGAAAAGTTTAGGAAGGGAATTCCAGAGTTCAGGAATTAGGCAGCCAGAGGCACGGCTGTGATTAGTATAGAAAGGGTGAGGTAGCAGGAAACCCGAATTGATAAGACACAAACTGCCCCAGTTTCAAACAAGGATTTGAAGCTCCGTTTGAAAGCAGGGTTCGATAGTAAATAGGATTGGAAATCTTTAGGCTGTAATATCTTATCAGTTCAAGGAAAAGCATCAGTCCTGAAGTTGCTTTTTTTTTTAAAAAAAAAACAGGTTCGGTAATTGTGTCAGTTCACTGGTGATTGTGTTCACTACCTGTGCAGCACAGAACTGAGTGGTCTGCCTTATATAAAAGAATGATCTCTATTTTTTCCATCCTCTTGATCTCAAAAAGATTAACGGTCATCAACCTGAAATATTAATTGTTGTTCCCTCTCAACTCTCACTCCGCCCCCCCACCCCCCCCACCAACCCGATACTCCACGAACTCATGATTTCCAGCATCTGCAATATTTTGCATGTGCTAAGAATAATGTTGTCATTCAGGACTACTGTGCTTCCCTGCATCATCTAATAAATCATGCCAGATCTAGTCTAGCCTGAAACTTCCCAACACAACCCGAACTAAATTCAATGTTCAATTTTTTTCCCCTCAAAGTAACTTCCGTAGCAAATTTCCCCAGTGCATAAATTATTTTTGGCCTTCAATAGGCCAATGTTTCATTTGGTCTGCTATGATAATCAGAGCTTGACTTCTTTACATACATAACCAGTTCAGTGTGGAAGAGTGATGCCATTAATTTGCAGGGGAGTTGAGATTACATACACCTTTTGCTCCAGTTGGAAAACTTATTGGAGACAAAAGCAGAATTTAAAAATCAGCAAAAAACCAATAAATAAAACAAGTCTCTCTCATTAAATAAAACAAGTCTCTCTCATTTTTTTTCCCAGAAATCAGCCTCACCTCCCATCTTCACACTACGGTCCTTCATTTTCCCTTTCTGGATCAAATAATCACTCTTCCTCTTGTAATGTATTTCACCATTACCCGTTGGCTGAAAAAGTTTTACCCAACATCACTGCTCAGTGCTGACAACCTTAGTGTTCGTGCCATTTGAACTCTCCACCAGTGAACAATTTGGCAAAATCATTGTATCAAATACAATTCTTCATCAGTCCATCTTGGAGTTGGCTTCTTGGTTAGTGACTAATATATAGGGCTATTATTTGAATATAGAGTGTGTAATTTTGGTAATATTTGCTCAATGAAAGTTGAAATAGTCTATTGCAAAGCATTACAAATACTGAACTTTTAATTTTTGTACAATGAATTATCCAATTTGAGCGATTCACAATATATTTGAAATGAAAAATATAAATTATAACAAAGCATTCATTCTCACTCAGTTTAAAATGTTGAAGCTGGGGTTAATTATATACATATATACACACCCACCCAAACATCAATCTGAATTGAAACCTACAATGACCAGAGTTTTAAACAAGAGCCACATCTTGTGTTTGCAACTCATTTTCCCAGGCGAAATTACATGAAATCTAGTAAATTAAAGCAATAAACACAAACTTTAAGGGCATTTTTAATTAAAATTTTTGCAAAGGCAAAATACTTTTAAGTAACTTAAAATAGATCTTAGTACAACAAAATACTAAGTTCTCTAATTGTCTTACAAGCAGGGCCTTAAACGAAGGTGACTATTTTATTAAGAACCTTGATTTAAATGGTACAAGATGAATTATACAAACATAATAAATAGATTTCCCTCTTACACGTATGTACAACACCAGGTGACTAAGTAGCTGTGGGTAATAGAAAACAGATCAGCAAATGAAAATTGTTTTTTTTTCTCCCAAATTGCCATGTGGTTTTAGTTTTAATTTTACAAAAGCAAAACTTGTAAATGGTTGGCTTTGTATTTCTTTTTCTTTTCAAAGGCGCTCAATTTTTTCCTCGAATTTCACCACTCCATGTGCAAACTTTGCCATTTCTCTCCCCTCATTCTTGATAAATCATTTCACTAATCGCATAATACTGTCTCGTTGAAAACATAGCTAAACGTGATGTCACTCTCGTCATTTTAAAAAGGCAAATTTCCCTCAACTTGCTGTTTTAAATTCCAGTCTTTCACAAGATTAGAAAACCATTACCATGAAACCGATGGGGATAGGAAAAGGGGGGGGGAAAAAAATCCCAAAACAGGCATGATGATTTCTATCAAAACCTTAATATAATGGTCTGTTACACTCAAAAGTAAAAATCGTCAATTAAAATTAGATGAGCACTGATCTACAGTATAGTGTGATGTGCCACATAGGTGAAATGGAGAAAAATTTAAACTATAAAAAATGTCTGCAAAAGGAACACTTGATAGAAGCACTATATATAAGAGCACAGTTTGGTATGTTCAGCCTCTGGGATCCGGCTGATTTTCAAAATTATCACAGGTATGGTGTGAAGACAAGAGTTTCGAAGAGTCCGTCTCAACTATATTGCATACCGTAATAAAATCACAGCATAAAAAAGGTAAACGGAATATGTGTCTAGGTTATCAAACCGTTTGCAATTCAAAGTCATCTATCAACTTTGTTTTACTTTTATTTTAAAATATAAGAGCCATTGTTACGCCTTAAGAATGTGTTGGTCCTGGGTCAGGAAGTTATTCAATCACTACACAAATGTGAAGAGACTTGAATTCACAAGGTCTTTCTTCCCCAGCT
Organism: Carcharodon carcharias; assembly: GCF_017639515.1. Lineage (NCBI taxonomy): Eukaryota > Metazoa > Chordata > Chondrichthyes > Lamniformes > Lamnidae > Carcharodon > Carcharodon carcharias. The sequence continues at coordinate 104,419,627 of NC_054486.1, forward strand.
ATAAACCTCCCCTATAAAAGAACCTTTTTTTTTTTAAAACTTTTATTTATTTCAGTTTCTATGCAGTTCAAATTACAGCACTTAGCACAAAGCACAGTGACTGGGTCCTCTAAACACTTTCTCCTTAGAAGAGTCTTGCTTGATGTTTTGTAAACTCGCTAGTTCTGTAGATGGTAATTCATCAATCAGCAAGCAGTGACTGTATTATGGTATGACTGATAGTTAAGCATATTGTTTTCTCTCTCTGTAAAATGTTAGCCACTTCAGTGGCAAGGCTTTTCCCCACGTAACGTAGTGTTGTACAACTCAGTAGCTTGGGTTCCAGTAGTTCTGTATTCTTTTCAGTTGCAGGCTTCGCACTTCAGTTTAAGCGCACATTAGTCCAGTCTGATGAGCCTGTCCTGTCTCAAGAGGATCTCAATTCTTACCACTCTGCATCTCCAATGGCTTTGGAAAACACATAATCTCTCCCATTGAGGTTCATGATCCCATCCTTCAGGTGGAACTTCCACTTATTCTTACTCCGGTGGATCTAAACATACAACAAACACCATTAAGGCAGATGAACAGTGCTGCTAAGGTAATACATACACTGCTTTGCTCTTTCAATTGTCTCGCCTTCCGAAGGTGCTGACTGATGCTGGTTGAGTGACAACAGCTCGCTCCCCTGTAGTTCCTACCACTGATAAAGACTAGGAAAACAATGCTGTGTGAACAGCATTGCCACCAAGTTACATGCATTCCTTACATGGGACTTACACTGTCTGTTGCTTCAACCTTCCTGGATCGATATTCTGGAATTCCTACACAGCATTATTGTGAAAGCATTACTACCACCCACAGCACAACCATCACCAGGACTGCAGCTGTGCAATGAGAAAGCCCGCCCCGCCTTCTCAGAGTAACTAACAGTAGGCAGCAAATGTGCTTTGCCATCATCACCCACATTCTAAATTCAGTTGGCAGCTCTCAAAATTCTCCCCATTTTCCCCTTTCGTTATATGTTCATCTGATTTGTAATAAATGGCAGCAGAAAGTTCTGATATTGGAAGGCTGGGATCAATGATCTTTGCTTGTCCTTGGACTTTTCCATATGCCTATGTATGCACCTAGACATTGAATATCAGGGAGCTTTTAATCTATGGATGGAATCACATCCAAGCCACTCCTGTCATCAGGAGAGAGTGACACAAGCAGCATCATCTGCTGGAAAGTCAACAGCAGCAAAAACTGTCACCAGTTTATCTCCCTTGTTAACACAGGGACCCAGTGCACTGTCCAAACTGTCTCTCTGGCTAAGAACAGCTAACTCAATACAAAGCAGAAATCAAATTTAGCTTCATCCTTGTTTACAGCTAGGTACCCCTTCTGTTGGAGTTAGAGGGAAGAGAACTTGATATATGTGGATGCTAGGTCAATTAAAGGCTTCAAGGCTGAATTTCATGGGAGTTTTTTTTGTCAGACAAGGATATCAAGGAATATGGAGTTAAGGCAGGTAAATAACATTGAGGTGTAGATCAGCCATGATTTAATTCAATGGCTGAATAAGATCAAGGGGCTGAACGGCCTGCTCCTGCAGTGAACAGTACATCAACACATCACCTTCCCAACCTCTCCCAAACAATAAACAAGTATATTTTATATTAGGAAAAGATGGTAGCACATACAAGATCCATCAGTGTCTGAAAAACAGGGTGTCATTTTGATCAGAACATCGTCTACAGTTGAAACTATAAGCCTGTCTGCTGTCTTTACGTGCAATTTCTTTTCTCATCTGACTTTTCAACTCTTCAATAATGTGCATTTCACCTACTTGCATCCCTGCAATGTCAACCAACTTCATTATTGCCTCAGTTCTTCTGCTGCTGAAAGCCTCATCCATCCCTTTATTATATTTAGACTTGACTATCCCAATGCTCTCCTGGTCAGACTCCCATTTTCAACTCTCCATTAACTTCAACTCATCCAGAACTCTGTTGTTGTATCCTAACTTGCAACATGCTCTGTTCACCCATTCCTGACTTATATTGGCTCCCAGTCCAGCCATTTCTCAATTTTAAAATCCACATCCTTGTTTTTGAATCCCTCCCTGGCCTTGTACATCCCAAACTCTGAAAGTTCCCCCTGTGCAGCAAGAACCCTCCAAGATCTCTGTGCCCTCCAATTCAGACCTCTTGTGCATCTCCAGTTTTAATCACTCTACCATTGGCAACTGTGCCTTCACCTGCCTAGGCCCTAAGCTCTGGAATTCCCTCCATAAACCTCTCCCAATTTCTCCCTCTCTCTCCTCCTTTAAGACACTCCTTGAAGCCTCAGTCTTCAAACAAGCTTCCGGTCATCTGCCTTAATGTCTCCTTAAGTGGCTCAATATCAAATTTTAATTTGATAATACTACTCTAAAGACCTTTGGGATGTTTTACCACAATAAAAGGTGCTATATGAATGCAAGCTGTTGTTGTTTCCAGCCACTAATAAATTACTTATTACTGGTTGTCTCAAAGTGCTTCACAGCCAATACTTTTGGAGTGTAGTCAGTGTTGTAGGAAATATAGCCATAAGGCGCACAACAAACTCTCACAAACATCAATGTGATAATAACCATGTCATCTTTTTTGTGATGTTGATTGACACATAAATATTGGTCAGGACACCAGGGGTAAATCCCCTGCTCGTCTTTGAAATAGTGCAATGGAGTCTTTTACATCCAGCTGAGCAGGCAGATGGGGCCTCGGTTCAGCATCTTATCCGGACATGTCCAAAACCTGAGCAACATTCGGGCCCGGACCAATAAATGGGAAGTACCATTCACGCCACACAAGTGCCAATCAATGACCATCTCCAACAAAAAAGAAGCTAAACATCCCCTCTTGACATTACCATTGCTGAATCGCCCACCAGCAACATTCTGAGTAGGCCAGAGGCTGGGAATTCTGCGGTAAGTGGTTCACCCTCAACTCTCCAAAGTCTATCCACCATCTACAAGTCAGGAGTGAGATGGAATACTCTCCACTTGCCTGGATGCACTCCAACAACATTAAAAAGCCCAAGACCATCCCAGACAAAGCTTGACTGGACCCTAATAGCAAAAAACTGCAGATGCTGGAAATCCAAAACAAATATTTTTCACCCCTTTCCTATTTTTACTTAGTTCTGTTGAAGGGTCATGAGGACTCGAAACGTCAATTGTGCTCTCCTCCGCCGATGCTGCCAGACCTGCTGAGTTTTTCCAGGTATTTGTTTCTGTTTTTGTCTTGATTGGACCCTATCCACCATGTTAAACTTTCACTCCCTTCACTGCCAACACACAGTGACAGCAGTGTGTACCATCTCCAAGATACACTGCAGCAATTCACCAAAAGCTCCTTTGACAGTACCTTCCAAACGTGTGAACTCTATCACCCTAAAAGGACAAGAGCCGTAGACACAAGGGAACACCACCCCCTGCAAGTTCCCTCTCCAAGTCATGCTGACTTGGAGCTACATCACTGTTCCTTCACTTTGGTCGAGTCAAAATCCTAGAACTCCCTGCTTAACAGCACCAAATGGACTGCAGCGGTTCAAGGCAATGGCTTACCACTACATTCTTTAGGGCAATAAAGGATATGCAATAAATGCTGACCTTGCCAGCAACACTCACATCCCAAAAATGAATTTAAAAAACTCAACACCATTACTGACAGAATGAGTGATGGACGTTTGCTCATGACTTTTAAACCTCTAAAGTTCTTAGTGTGAAATATCAGATGTTAAGAAGGAATCTACTGCTTTATAGATCAAGCATGAATTGGAGTTCAGTGGATTAAAATGGACTCAAAAATAAGATTTAAAATTGATTTAGTTTTCAATGATTACTTAGTAGCTTCACTTCGTGTAGCAGCGAATTGCAGGGCAAGCTACAAATTATTTTCCAAAGAAAAGTTGAGAAAATTAGTAGAATGCAAAGATGATTGAAGTACATGCCAGAGTTTTGGACAGTCCAGGAAGCTGTTCGAGAAGCCAACAAAAGGGATATTGTCTCTTTTTCTTTATAAATACCTTAAATAAATATATGCGCTGAATGGAATGCCATGCCAAGACTCATTACTATTCATTCAGCAAAGCATCTGCCAAAATAAACCAAATACCCTATTTTAACCACACATACTTCAGATAAATGCCCTTTGCTTTTCTTTTTAAATATACTTTGGTTTATAGTCAGGGTACAATGACAATCTGGATGCGAAAAAAATCTCTGAAAAACAACTGCACCGACAAATCTTTATTGCCCCACCCACAAGGCACAATCTGCTAATCAACTACTTGTCCTGGCGGCCTATTTGTTTCTAGTAACAATACAAATGGACCTACTCAGTCTACCCCTCAGTCTTAATCCTCCAATTGCTCCTTTCCATTATCGGGTGCTTGGGGGATGAGAAAAGAGGAGCAGAAGTGAGTCCACTTAACCTTAACCTCAACTGCCAACTTCAACAGCAGCTTGGCTTCTTAACCATGTTGTGCACCAGCTCCAATCGCTGAAGAGAGTAAATGTTGCCAGTGCTGACTCCCACTGTTTCCGCATTGACCACAAAAACCCTTGCAGATGATGCACTGTTCATATTTACGGTAACAATAAGCATGTTAGTGGGGTAAGATGACAACACAAAGGCAGAACTGAATAAAACAAACATTAACTAGCCTTTCTCTTTCTGATGTTGGGCTATCTGAAATATTATTTTGATTCCAGATTACCAGCATTCTGTCTCCTCTTAGTTCCTTTCTTGGTTAAAAAAATTGTTCAAATCTAAGTCCATGTGCCTACATCACAATGACTGGCAAAAGGCCCATGAGACCATAAGACGGAGGAGGCCATTTAGCCCATCAAGTCTGCTTCGCCATTCAACGAGATCATGGCTGATCTGATAATCTTCAACTCCACTTTCCTGCCTTTTCCCCATACTCGATTCCTTTACTGATTAAAAATCTGTCTATCTCAGCCTTGAATATAACTTAACGACCCAGCCTCTACAGCCCACTGTGGTAAAGAACTCCACAAACTAACTACCCTCAGAGAAGAAATTCCTCCTCCTCCTCCTCTCTGTTTTAAATGGGCACTCCCTTACACTGAGATTATGCCCCCTGGTCCTAGACTCTCCCACAAGGCAAAACAACCTCTCAACATCTACCCTGTCAAGCCCCCTAAGAATCTTATTTGTTTCAATAAGGTTGCCTCTCATTCCTCTAAACTCTAATGAGTACAGGCCCAACCTACTCAACCTCTCCTCATAAGAAAATCCCTCCGTACCCAGGATCAACCTAGTGAACCTTCTCTGGACTGCCTCCAATGTCAGTATATCTTTCCTTAGATAAGGGGACCAAAATTGTTCACAGTATTCTAGGTGTGGTCTAACTAGTGCCTTGTATAGTTTTAACAAGACTTCCCTATTTACACACTCCAGTCCCTTTGAAATTAAGGCCAACATTCCATTTGCCTTCCCTATTATCTGTTGAACTTGTATGTTCTTAACTTGGATCCAAAGTACCTCGAGCTGCAAACACTTGGTACGGATGTGTTCGCTCTGGATCGCCTTGGTATCCAGCAGCTCCCACATGTTGCAGCAGCAACACATCACCCGTCCTGCCATCATTATCGTATTTTATTAAATTTATTAATTAATTACTCTAGTATCCCCACTCTTTACAGTTTACTATAACTTTATTTTTATATACACACCAGTATCAATCTTATACTTAAGAAGCTATCTTTAAGCAAAAGAGAAAAAAAGACTAGAGATCTAAACACAAACTAAAGACCTTATTTTTACCTTAAAGGCTAGAAATACTCACCAATCAGTTTCTCTCCGCGCTCTTTTCCCTCTCACGCTCTTTAGGAGTTTCACACTCTTCTCTCACTGTTAAATGCCCCATTCCTCTCTCTCTCTCCCTGTAAATAACCGCGCTGTTTCTCTCTCGCTGTAAATGGCCCCAGTTTCTCTCACACTCTCTCGATGTAAATGGCCCCGCTGTTTCTCTCTCTCTCTCTCTCCTTGTAAATGACGCTGTTTCTCTCTCACTGAAAACAACCACGCTGTTTCTCTCTCTCTCTCGCTGTAAAGTGCCCCGCTGTTTCTCTCACACACTCTCGCTGTAAATTGCCCCGCTGTTTCTCTCACACACTCTCGCTGTAAATTGCCCCGCTGTTTCTCTCACACACTCTCGCTGTAAATTGCCCCGCTGTTTCTCTCACACACTCTCGCTGTAAATGGCCCTGCTGTTTCTCTCACACACTCTCGCTGTAAATGGCCCCGCTGTTTCTCTCTCACTCTCCTTGTAAATGACCACGCTGTTTCTCTCTCACTGTAAACAACCACGCTGTTTCTCTCTCTCTCTCGCTGTAAGTTGCCCCGCTGTTTCTCTCACACTCTCTCGCTGTAAGTTGCCCCGCTGTTTCTCTCACACACTCTCGCTGTAAGTTGCCCCGCTGTTTCTCTCACACACTCTCGCTGTAAATTGCCCCACTGTTTCTCACACACTCTCGCTGTAAATTGCCCCGCTGTTTCTCTCACACACTCTCGCTGTAAATGGCCCCGCTGTTTCTCTCACACTCTCGCTGTAAATGGCCCCGCTGTTTCTCTCACACACTCTCGCTGTAAATTGCCCCGCTGTTTCTCTCACACACTCTCGCTGTAAATGGCCCCGCTGTTTCTCTCACACACTCTCGCTGTAAATTGCCCCGCTGTTTCTCTCACACACTCTCGCTGTAAATGGCCCTGATGTTTCTCCCTCACTCTCCTTGTAAATGGCCCTGCTGTTTCTCTCTCACTCTCCTTGTAAATGACCACGCTGTTTCTCTCTCACTGTAAACAACCATGCTGTTTCTCTCTCTCTCGCTGTAAGTTGCCCCGCTGTTTCTCACACACTCTCGCTGTAAGTTGCCCCGCTGTTTCTCTCACACACTCTCGCTGTAAATGGCCCTGCTGTTTCTCTCACACACTCTCGCTGTAAATGGCCCCGCTGTTTCTCTCACACACTCTCGCTGTAAATGGCCCCGCTGTTTCTCTCACACACTCTCGCTGTAAATGGCCCCGCTGTTTCTCTCACACACTCTCGCTGTAAATGGCCCCGTTGTTTCTCTCACACACTCTCGCTGTAAATGGCCCCGCTGTTTCTCTCACACACTCTCGCTGTAAATGGCCCCGCTGTTTCTCTCACACACTCTCGCTGTAAATGGCCCCGCTGTTTCTCTCACACACTCTCGCTGTAAATGGCCCTGTTGTTTCTCTCACACACTCTCGCTGTAAATGGCCCCGCTGTTTCTCTCACACACTCTCGCTGTAAATGGCCCCGCTGTTTCTCTCACACACTCTCGCTGTAAATGGCCCCGCTGATTCTCTCACACACTCTCGCTGTAAATGGCCCCGCTGTTTCTCTCACACACTCTCGCTGTAAATGGCCCCGCTGTTTCTCTCACACACTCTCGCTGTAAATGGCCCCGCTGATTCTCTCACACACTCTCGCTGTAAATGGCCCCGCTGTTTCTCTCACTCTCCTTGTAAATGGCCCTGCTGTTTCTCTCACACACTCTCGCTGTAAATGGCCCCGCTGTTTCTCTCACACACTCTCGCTGTAAATGGCCCCGCTGTTTCTCTCACACACTCTCGCTGTAAATGGCCCCGCTGTTTCTCTCACACACTCTCGCTGTAAATGGCCCTGCTGTTTCTCCCACACACTCTCGCTGTAAATGGCCCTGCTGTTTCTCTTGCAACAGAACCCAAAAGCAAAAAGTTGGTTTTCTTTCTCCCCACATGCCAAAATACAAAATGGCATTTGCAAAAATTATTGTCAAAATGGGTCTCATTACTCATAGGACAAGAGAGAGGAGGCAGGTTGTCCTGCTAAAGCATTAAAACAATAGTGTTACAGGGCAAATGAGACTTAACATTTCCATGGAATAGAGAGCCTTTCTTCAAAATTCCTGAAGTAGACTTTTATTTTTATTGCGAGTGTCACCTATTTGAAAAACTAGTTTTGATTCCATTTACTTTCTTGGAGGGATTAAGTTTTGAAATAATTCCCATCTTGAACCTAAATATTAGAAGCTTAGGAGGCCTGCAGCAAAAGCCACCATCACCATAAAGCCAAGTAAGATGTCTGCATCAAAGGCAACGCACAATACTCCTGTTCAGTTTATCAAGTACGGGCATGGAGTTATGAAAACTTAAAAGTGGTCACAAAACCCCTTTGTACAGGCTCACTCACGTATTAAGTGCAATATCCAGGTATTAAGACCCTGTACTGTTCTTAAGGGATATCTGCTTGTATAAAGACAACTTCAACATTCAGTGAAGCATTTTCCTCAAGTGGAACCAGCAAATTGAACAGCCAGAGACAAAGCAGCAGAGGGTAGGAGTTTCTTCTTGGTTATGCTGGTTCTCAAGGAACAGTTTGCCTGAAATTGTCACAACCCATGTAAAAGGTCACAGTAATGTTTAAAGCGCAAATTGCATCAGTGCATGTTGAGCTACCGTGATCTTCTGCATTAATTTAAACCAAATTACATTAGAAGTCACCTGGCCCACAAAACTGCCCTGGACGAATTGATGACCATTGGGAGTTTCACCTAATTTGACTTGTTTGCAGGCTTCAAGGAGGCTCTAAAAAATAAGTTGATTCATTGGGCACAGGAACACTAATCAGCACATTTTAAAAGCATGTGAATGCAATTTGTTAAAATTACTGAGAAACTGAATAGTGAGCAGTTTTGCACATGAACCCATGAACCGACAGTGCTTTATGTGGTCCAGTCAGATATGGTAGTGAATGGCTAAACCATTTATCTGCCTTATCCTTTCAAGTCTGTGCTCTTGGACTTGAGCAAGTGCAGATCAGAACTGTTCCAGGGGAATAGCCAGGGTTAGAGAGAATAAGGGTTTTATTGGGGACTAGGACATCAAAGCTGGAGGGTTTTTTTATTCTTTCATGTGATATGGGCATCGCTGGCTAGGCCAGCATTTTTAATGCCCATCCCTCATTGCCCTTAAGATGCTGGAGTGCTGCCTTCTTGAACCGCTGCAGTCCATGTGGTGTAAGTACACACACACTGCTGTCTGGAAGCGAGTTCCAAGATTTTGACCCAGTGACATTGAAGGAACGGTGATATATTTCCAAGTCAGGATGGGGAGTGGCTTGGAGGAGAACTTCCAGGTGATGGTGTTCCCATTATCTGCTGCCTTTGCGACTCCTGGTGGTAGAGGTCACAGGTTTGGAAGATGCTGTGGAAGGAGAGTGTGCAGTTCAGCAAATCAGTGGCTGCAAAAATATTGTAGTGAATGGAGAGCCAAAAGCTAGACCGTTGGGATTTTTAAAGTACAGCTATAAGAGAATTGGGGCATCGTCTTTTTGCAAAGGCCAGGGAAAGTTGGGGGGGGGAGGAGGAAGGTGAGGGCACAGGAGGTAGGGCTGGAATTTGGAAGGGGGTTATGGTGAGTGACACAAGGAATAGATCAGAGATAGCCTTATCTGTGATCGATATGATGGCAATAGCAAGGTTGTGTGAGATGGCAAGGTCAAGGGGTGAGTGTGAATGAGTTGGGGAGTTTACATGGAGGAAGTTATTAAGGAAGGATAGGAAGGCAGAGAATTCAAGAGGACAGAGAGCATGATGAGTTCAGATGGAGATTGAAATCACCGAGGATGAGAAGTCATTCGGCACAGAGGCTCTATCAGAGCCACTCTATCTTTTCATTGAGACGTTAAACCTCTCAAGGGTGAATGGAGTTTGATCAAGGGCTAATTTGATCCAAGAGTTCACATTGTTAAAAGGAGCTGACAAGGTAAAGACGGAGGAAATCAAAACCAAGGGGACCAGATATTAAAATTAAGAACTAGGCCTTTCACAAGTGAAGCATTACTTCCTCAATTTTGCATTCCAAGCCGGAGATAAAGGCCTATGTTAACTGGTCAGATTTGTAAAATAGATGATGAGAAATTAAATCAATATTCTGAGTTTTCACCCAGATAGCTTTATTGGCCACTAAGAAATTTCACAGGGATTATTCACAGATTTCCCTGTAGTTGGTCAGCGCTATCAGCAATTCAGCAAATGAGCCATGATGGGAAAAGTATATATTTATGACTTTGTGCAGGAACCAATTTAATGCACTCAAAGGTTTTTTTCATCAGTTTATTATGCTCCTTACCAAATTTGAGTATTATAATCCATGGCCTACGTGCATCCTTTCAAATGCTAATAATCTGATCAAGTATAAAATTTGAACCGTGTGCATTTGTTCAATGACTACCCAATTTTCCAGTTGGTTTACATTTCAGACAGTTTTGTAAAAGAAGAGAGAGAAGAATGCCAGGCATTAACGTGCAAAAAGCTGCAACCGCAAGCCGGTCAGGGACAGACCGCAAACAAGCTTAATGTAGTCAATTCTGATTAGAATCAGGCACCAGCAAACCCTAGAGCACAGCGCTTGCCTTCAAAAGCAAAGCTCTTACAAATCAACAGAGCAACTTTGCCGATACCCAGAAAATGGGTAACGTTTCAAAATTTTAGATTCCACAAACCCCCAAATCAGATTTTCTCCAGAGTGTTAAAATAAACCAATTCCTCTCAACTTCTGAAAAAAATATGATTAACGACAGCTTGCAAGTGTTTTTCATTAATTTTATGTGAATCTCAGTATGAACCATCAATATTATTAGCACATAGTGACTGAAACTGTGCCCTGTGATGAGTTGAAACTCTGCCTGCCAGATGTGTCTGTTTGTTTTACTTGGTATAAGTTTCTGTTCTAAGTTTCCCTGTGCTAATATAAATGTAATAAATCAGTATAAATATAATAAATCAAACAAGACATACAGCCCTAAATGCTCAGCAGTCAAATGCAGGCACATCATCAAACTGCAAGAGGTAGAACTACCCATGAATGAATACTCAATTGAAAAGCGTCTACACCAACAATCATTACTTGGGTATTGCTTAAAAAAGAGACATACTATCAAAGATTTTCATCTTTCACTCATCAGGACAGACACAAGAATGCCATATTTCAAAGGAAGCAACAATTTATACTGCATGAGAAAAGGGTGCTGTTTGGCTGGCAGTCAGCTTTATTGGTCAAGGTGCTACCATGGAGAATGCATCAGGTAGCTATTGCTCCCCAAGGCTTTTAATTAAAAAAGGCTCAATGCCTGGGCATGCTCCTTTTGCTTGCAGAAGGGTTGTGATAATGCATCACCATGTCTTGCATGTATTCTAATTAGGGCAATTGGGGAAGAATATTTTTGGTGGCGAGTCACATCAGACAAGACTCAATAAACAGGACAGAGTAGATTGGGAGGAACTGTTCCTATTGGCGGAAGCTTCAAGAACCAAAGCATTCAGAATTAAAGTAGTTGGCAAAAGAAGCAACAGTGACATGAGGAAAAACTTATTCTCACAGCAAGTGGCTAGGATCTGGAATGCATGCCTGAGAGTGTGGTGGAGGCAAATTCAATTGAAGCATTCAAGAGGGAATTGGGTTAGTATCTGAAGGGAAAAAATCTGCAGGCCTACGGGGACAAAGCAGGGGAGTGGGGCTAGATGAGTTGCTCTTGCGGAGAGCCAGCACAGTCACAAAGGGCCAAATGGCCTCCTTCTGTGCTGTTACCAATCTTTGATTTTCAAGAATTCATTCATGGGATGTGGACATCACTGGCTAGGCCAGCATTTATTGCCCATCCCTAATTGCCCTAGGGAAGATGGTGGTGAGTTGCCTTCTTGAACTGCTGCAGTCCATGTGGTGCAGGTACACCCACAGTGCTGTTAGGGAGTTTCAGGATTTTGACCCAGCAACAGTGACAGAAACGTGATATATTTCCAAGTCAGGATAGTGAGCGGCTTGGAGGGGAACTCCCAGGTAGTGGTGATCTAGTGCATCTGCTGCCCTTGTCCTTCTAGATGGTAGTGGTTGTGGGTTTGGAAGGTGCAGTCTAAGGAGACTTCATGAGTTCCTGTAGTGCATCTTGTAGATGGTACACACTGCTGCCACTAGGTGTCAGTGGCGGAGGGAATGAATGTTTGCGGACGGGGTGCAAATCAAGTGAGCTGCTTTGACATAGATGGTGTTGAGCTTCTTGAGTGCTATTGGAGCTGCATTCATTCAGGCAAGTGGAGAATATTCCATCACATTCCTGACCTGTGCCTTGTAGATGGTGGACAGGCTTTGGGGAGTCAGGAGGTGAGTTAATCACTGCAGGATCCCTAGCCTCTGACCTGATCATGTAGCCACAGTAATTATATGGCTAGTCTATGGTAACACCCAGGATGTTGATTCTATGAAAACAAAGCACTCCATAAATCGTACAATAAATGTCATTAAAATAATTGCTCCGCCATAAATGACATTGTACAGAATGTATAAACCAAATTAAAAACAGGCACTAGTTTTGTGAAACTGCTTCAAGCAGAATGATACAACATTGGTGGAGGCCATTTGGGCCATCATAGAAACATAGAAAGGAGTAGGTCATTTGGCCGTTCGAGCCTGCTCCGCCATTCAATATGATCATGGCTGATCCTCTATCTCAACACTGTACGCCTGCTCTCTCCCCATGCCCCTTGACGCTGTTAAGAGTCTAGAAATCTATTTCCTTCTTAAAATATATTCAGTGACTTGGCCACCACAGCCCACTGTGGTAGAGAATTCCACAGGTTCACCACCCTCAGAGTGAAGAGGTTTCTCCTCATCCCAGTCCTAAATGGCCTACCCCATATCCTGAAATTGTGGCTCCTTGTTCTAGACCCCCCCTCCCCCACCCCACCCAAGCCAAAGGAAACATCATCTCTGCATCCAGTCTGTCCAGCTCTGTCGACATTTCATACGTTTCAATGAGATTCTCTCTCATTCTTTTAAACTCCCGTGAATACAGGCCTTGTCAGCCCAGCCGGCCCAATCTCTCCTCATACAACAATCCTGCCATCTCAGGAATCAGTCTGGTGAACCTTCGCTGCACTCCCTCTATGGCAAGTATATCCTTTCTTAGGCAAGGAGACCAAAACTGCACACAATACTCCAGGTGTGGTCTCACCAAGGCCCTGTACAGCTGCAGTAAGACATCCTTGCTCCTGTACTCAAGTCCTCTTGCAACGAAGTACAGCATACCATTTGCCAGCGTGCCTATAGCAGTTCTTTGATAGAGTTATCAATTAGTCCTGCACCCTAGTTTGTTCCCCATAGCTCTGCATATTTTTTCCCTTCAAGTTTATATTCAATTCCCTTTTGGAAGTTCCTTTCAAGTCTGCTTCCACCAGCCTTTCAGGCAGTGCATTCCAGATTAAACAACTCTGTGTATAAAAATATTTGCAAAATATCTTGCACTCAACTGCATTAGGTAACTGTTTTTGCATCAACACGGTACTTTGTGTATTAGTTAATAAAAGTTACATTCAAGCATCACTTTTTGCTTATACTTTGTACAGTTTATAAAGTTCAAGCATTATGACTAATCTTTGGGTTTTGAGAGCTACAAAGTCAACAGTGCACCAGATTGCAGAGATACTGCCGTCACTGTCAGGAAGAGATCCGTCGAGGATCATAAGGTCTTTCAGGGACGAAAAATCCTTTAGATAGTTTGAGGTTTCACTTTTCTAAGAACAAGTAGAGATACTACCTAATGTTGGCTCTGTAATTCAATGCTGTGGGAGCCTTCAACCAGATTACATACCTATTTTAGTCGCTGCAAATGTCTTACTCCCAATTTGGCACATTTGAACAAACTTATGCTTCCCATATACCACCTCCAAATGGTGCTCTCCCCCATGCCCATTGCCTGAGGGGACAATGAGACTAGATGTGTTGCCTACCATTGCTATTCACATTGGCTTTAGAAAACTTTGTTGTTGAATTAAGGGCAAACCCATAAACCCATAAACCATTCAAGGGACCAACCTTATGAAGTGTTTGTAGATGGCATCCTGTTAACAAGGGACCTGGAATCCCTCTTTTGCTCCATAATGAGAACTGAACAGAGAACATTGTTCTCTAGCCAGTTATCAAGTTGCTTGGGATAAAATAAAAGTTCCTCACAGAGTTTCTGGTGAACCAAATTGACCTTAAGAACCCGAGGTCACAGATTTAAAATCATTGGCAAAGATCTTGGAGGCGGGGGGGCGGAATGAAGAGAAAATTTCCACTCAAAAATTATCAGAATCTGGAACGCTCTACCTGAAAAGGCAGTAAAAGCTGATTCCATAAATAATTTTAAAAGGGAGTTGGGCAGGTGTTTGAGGATGAAGAACTTGCAAGGTTATAGACAAAAACAGGGTATAGGGCTTAAGCATGGCTGCTCTTCCAGAGAGTCAGCACAGGCCTCCTTTGGTGCTGAAAATTAATATGATTCAAAATCTCAGTTTAGAGATCGAAAGACCAAATTTCCAGTCCTAGTTTCAATGCACCTGACTACTAAGTGCTAGTGCAATGTTAGCCAAAAGTTTACCGAGCCCACTTCCACCAGTTTTCTGCAGGTTAGACGAAAGGCACAGTGCAGAAACCAGGGTGAAGCAAAGGGAAACCTCCTCAGACACTATCAAGTAGCTCTGTCTGAGTGTATAGATCCTGCTATTTCCTGAAGGAAGAGTGTGGTCAGATCTCCTCTGATCCATGTGGACCTGGCTCTGCTGACTGGTGAGTAGCAAGACCCAGATCCTCTTTAGTAAGCTATGACCAGAAAAGCTCAGAGGATTAGATACAGAAAAAAAAAATGTTGGTTTTTCAATTCCCATTCACTATAATCAAGCCAGAAAAATAGACTGTTATTCTGATAGGCTAGACCAGCCAAAGCATTTCAGGTAATAGCAGTATCTATACACTCAGACAGAGCTACTTGATAGTGTCTGAGGAGGTTTCCCTTTGCTTCACCCTGGTTTCTGCACTGTGCCTTTCGTCTAACCTGCAGAAAACTGGTGGAAGTGGGCTCGGTAAGCTTTTGGCTAACATTGCTGTCATTTGCCGAGAAGTGACTGAGGCCAAACATAGTCCACGCACTTGGAAAAAATTATTTTTCTAACTTGCATAAGTTTCACATGTAGATTTTCTGAAAACTATTGCTCTGGCCTCAATTATTTATACTATTCTAAGCAGCTGAGGCACTCTGCCAAGTTTAAAAGGATATCAATGTAGGTTGCATTTGTTAATCTACTCTTGCATATGGGTAGACAAAAACAATTAGAATTTCTCAAGTCAGATATAGTTAGAGGATGGGAAGAAATTTCAGGTAATAATGAAATGGGGGGGGGGGTGTAAGGGAAGGTAAATGGGAGGGGAGGAAGAAGCAAGTTATGTAGATAGATTGGAGAAGTTGGGACTGTTTTCCTTGGAGAAAGTTGAGAGGAGATTTCATGGATGTATTCAAAATCATGAGGGGTCCAAGCAAAGTAGGTAGAAAGAAACTGGTCCCACTGGTGGAAGAATCGAGAACGAGAGGGCACAGATTTAAGTTAATTGGCAAAAGAAGCAATTGAGGCATGAGGGGAAATCTTTTCACACGATAAATGTTTAAGATCTGGAATGTGCTGCCTGAGAATGTGGTGGAGGCAGGTTCAATCAAGAAGGATTATCTGAAAAGAAAGAATATGCAGGGCTACCGGGAGACGGTGGGGTGAGTGACACTAGGTGCATTGCTCATTTGGAGAGTCAGTACAGACACGATGGGCCGAATTGACTCATTCTGTGCTGTGGCAATTCTGTGAGGTAGGGAAAGGGGAGGAATCGATGGGGGCGACTGAGGAGGGAGAAATTCAGATCAGTTGGACAAAGGGTTGAGGTTTTGAACAGTCAACCGTGTGGTGGGTGGTGGGGGCGTGGGCAAGAAGACAGAAGAGCTACTATAATAAAAAAAATTATGTGGGATAGGGATAGCCTGTGAGAGCCATGTGCAGACAATTGATGGGTTGGAGAATGAATCGCTGTCATTGAGTCTCTCAGTGATTGGGGAAGCTCGTGAAGCTGAAGATGGATGATGGCTGGGCCAGATGGAGCCACTGGGAATTTCAGAAGATGGGAAGGCACAAGTGAGAGAGAATGGGGCGACTTGATTAGGATAGCCACAAAGGGGAACATGAAGCCACAAATCAGAAGTGGCACAAAGTCATGGTGGTAGAAACTTTAAATTTAGGAATAGAAATTTTCAGGGCTCAGCGGCTTCAGTGGGACTGAGAAGCAGCGGAGAACGGGCTCACAAGCTCTGGAGAAGTTGGTGTGACAGGAAGCTGTTCTAGGTTAGTGGAGACATTAACATTAGCTTTCATTACAGGGCCACCTACTGGTCTTGCACAGAAAAAAACACGAAAGTGCAGGCAGGCATTTTAACGTTGTATTTTCCCATAGGGAATGTTTACACAGGGATTTTCAATGAAGCACACAACACTGATGAGGACTTTAACCTAGATAAGACCCATGTACTGGGACAAGTGCAAGGCTCTGTTCTATTCTTTAGGTTCTCACCTTATCATACTGGCATACAACAACATTTTCTGTGTCAAAGAGTTCTTGGCCCTCTTCATCACTGACATCATCTTCACTATTCAGTGGTTCCTAGGAGAGTCAGCAAAAACAATTAACGTACAATTTAAACAAATGTACAACAGCTGCAGGGATCAGCCAAGCTAAGCCTGGTTAAGTGTGAAAACAGACTCATGCATGTGTCTCACACAAGCCTGACAATTCTGAGAGAATTCCACATTCCTTCAATTCTGGCCTCTTGAGCATCCCTCATTCCTTTTAGGCCTCCACTGGTGGCTGTGCTTTCAGCTGCCAAGGCTGTAAGTTTTGAAATTCACATTTTAATTTTCTCTGCCTTTCCATCTCCCTCTTCTCTTAAAGCTCCCTTTTGACAAAGTATTGAGCCTTCCCCTCCAAATATCTCCTTTGATAGGGGGAGTTTTTGTCCAATGACACTTCTGCAAAGCACCTCAAGGCATTTTTTTCTATGTTAAAGATGTGACATTAATGCAATTTATCACTGTTGTATCCATATGAGCATGAAAAAAGACTTGCATTTATACAGCAACTTTCATGATCACAGGATATCCCAAAGCACTTTGCAGCAAATAAAGTAGTCACTGTTAAGTGTCGTTGTAATGTAGGAGCATGCTGTTTAGCTGGACAAGCCAGGAGCGTTTGTTTAGGGAATAACTACTGATATTGAAACATCTCATACTGACCAAAGAAACAAGAGTAGGAGTAGGCCATTTAGCCTGCTCTACCTTTCAATAAGATTATGGCTGATCTTCCACCTCAACTCCGCCTTTCTCCACTATCCCTATATCCCTCGATTTCCTTATTATCCAAAAATCTACTGAATCTCTGCCATGAAAATACTCACAAGTGAGCATCCACAGATCTCTGGGATAGGGAATTTCAAAGATTTAGAACCTTTAAAGTGAAGAAAAACTTGCCTCAATCTTAAATAGCTAACTCCTTATTATGAGACTGTAACCCCTAGTTCAAGACTCCCCAGTCAGGGAAACATCTTTCACAACATCTACTCTGTCAATCCCCTTAAGAATTTTATACACTCCATTTAGATCATCTCTCAATCTTCTAAACTGCACGGAGTATAGGCCTGGTCTACTCAATCTCTCCTCATAGGACAATCCCTTCATCCCACAAATTTGTGAACCTTTGTTGCACTCCCTCTAGGGCAAGTATGTCCTTCCTTAGGTAAGGAGACCAAAACTGCACACAATACTCCACGTGTAGCCTCATCAATGCCCTTTACAGCTGCAGTTTATTCCCTGTGCAGGGTGAGGGTTTCTCTAGATACTTTAGGGAATAAAAGGTCTCTTAATTCCACAAGAATTCTAATTCAGGTGGCTCCGGGCCAGATATTATGATGTTATCTTTTCATGGTTAACAGATTACTAATTCCCTGAAAAGAAGTCTTGGAGTTATATAGCACTTTTCATGACCACCAGCTGTCTCAAAGCGTTTTATAGCCAATGAAGCACTTTTAAAGTGTAGTCACTGTTGGAGCATATGTAACATGGCAACCAATTTGCACTCAGCAAAACTCCCACAACAGCAATGTGATAATCTGTTTTTGTGATGTTCATTGAGGGATAAATATTGGCCAGGGCACCGGGGAGAACTCCCCTGCTCTTTTTCAAAATAGTAACATGGGAGCTTTCACATCCACCCGAGCAAACAGTTGGTTTAACATCACATCCCAAAGACAAGAACTTTGACAGAGCTGTGCAATGCTCCTTCAGTATAGCCTGGCAATTCACAGTGTGAGTGTTTTTATTCATTTTTGATTATTAATTTATTATTTTTCAATTTTACTTTAAATTTGTTAAAAGTTTATTAAACAACTTGCATCCCTAAGCTAAACTTAATTGCCACATGTCAGTCATTGATACATAACGGACATTGCATATATTTTTTTAACAATAAGAAGTGGATTAAAACACGAGAATTCTCTTGTGAATCAGTTAGTGTATGGGGTCCTAACCCAGTATGAGGGACAAACTGGGCAGGATTTTCCATACCCACCGCAAGTCAATGGACTTCTGGCTGGGGCACTGCTTCACCCATGGTGGGTCCCGCCTGTGATGGGGCCGGAAAATCCCGGCCACTGAGTGATAATGAAACCAGAACATTATAGTTTCAGTGACCTTTTTTAAAGCAGGTTTCAAGTGGTGAAGGAAGGGATTTCTCGGGTAATTTCAGTACTTGGAATATTAACTTCTGTATAAACCTGTTTTAAACACAAGTTACGTTACCTCTTCAACTTGTCCATCTTCCCCAACCTCCTCTTTGTCCTTCTCTTCTTCCTCATCGTCATACTCATCCTCTTCATCATCCTCATCTTCCTCTGAAGAAGTGTCCCCAGACCCATCTACTTGCATCACTAAAGGCGGCTGCTGCTGCTGCTGTTGTTGTGGCTGCTGCTGCTGCTGAACAGGAGCGGAGCTGTTTGTCTGACCAACTTGTGTTGAAGGGGTTGCTGTTACAGTGGTTGCTTGCATAACCTGAAAAGTTTATTTTAAAAATGGTCATTTTTAAAAAAAAATTACAGATAGACTAGCATTTTTATAGTCTTCCTCATTCTGAGCATACTTAATTGTCACATAGAGAAACAGGCAATTTTGGGCAGCTTTTTAATGCTTCATACCCTGGAAGCTCATGTAAAGCAACAGAGGCAATGAAATACAACCTTCCAGTAACCACTTGAATGTTCAAATGAATCCATTGCCTCGGTCTGGATACCAGCAAATGTTAACATAAGAACATAAGAACTAGGAGCAGGAGTAGGCAATTCAGCCCCTCAAGCCTGCCCTGCCATTCAACACGATCATGGCTGATCTCATTTCAGCCTCAACTCCAATGTCCTGCCCTCTCCCCATAACCTTTCAACCCGTTACTAATTAAAAATCTGTCTATCTCCTCAAATTTATTCAACGTCCTGGCATCCACTGCACTCTGAGGTAGTGAATTTCACAGATTCACGACCCTTTGAGAAAAGTAATCCCTCTTCATCCCTGATTTAAATCTACCACCCCTTAGCCTAAAACTATGGCCTCTCGGTTTAGAATGCCCCAGAAGAGGAAACGGCCGCTCCACGTCTACTTTGTCTATCCCCTTTAGCATCTTATATACCTCAGTTAGATCTCCTCTCATCCTTCTATGCTCTTAGCAAGTATAGGCTTAAACTGCTCAATCACTCCTCATAAAACAAGTCCCGCATCTCCAGAATCAATCTAGTGAACCTCCTCTGAACCGCCTCCAATGCAACTACATCCTTCTTCAAATAAGGGGACCAAAACTGTGTACAGTACTCCAGCTGCAGTCTCACCAATGCCTTGTACAATTGCAACAACAATCCCCTATTTTTATACTCTATTCCTTTAGCAATAAGTACCAAAATTCAATTTGCCTTCCTTATTGCAGCTCCATCTGCTGTACCTGCATACCACCTTTCAGCGATTCATGCACGAGGACACTCAGATCCCTCTGCACTGAAGCATTCAGAAGTTTCTCTTCATTTAAATAATAAGTCGCCTTTTTATTCTTCCGACCAAAATGGATAACCTCACACTTATCCACGTTAAACTCCATCTGCCAAATTTTGGCCCATTCACCTAACCTGCCCATATCCATTTGTAAATTTCTTATTTCTTCATTGAAATTTACTTTCCCACCTATTTTGGTGTCATCTGCAAATTTAGCTATAGTAACTTCTATCCCTGAATCCAAGTCATTCATATAGATTGAAAATAGTTGGGGCCCAAGGACAGAACCCTGTGCCACCCCACTAGTTACAGCTTGCTGTCCAGAAAAACGGCCATTTATCCCGACTCTCTGCTTTCTCTTGGTTAGCCAATCCTCTATTCAAGCTAATATATTATCCCTAACTCCGTGTGATCTTATCTTGTGTATTAATCTTTTGTGCGGCACCTTATCAAAGGCCTTCTGGAAGTCCAAATATACTACATCTACAGGATCCCCATTATCCACTTTGCTTGTCACATCTTCAAAGAACTCTAGCAAATTAGTCAAACACGATTTACTCTTCATAAAACCATGCTGACTCTGATGGATTGCATTTTGATTTTCCAAATGCCCCATTACTACTTCCTTAATAATGGATTCCAACAATTTTCTAACGACAGACGTTAAACCAACTGGTCTATAGTTTCCTACTTTCTGCCTCCCCCCTTTTTGAATAAGGGCGTTATATTAGCATTTTTCCAATCCACTGGAATCTTTCCAGAATCGAGGGAATTTTGGAATATTATAACCAATGCATCCACCATCTCCGCTGCCATTTCCTTTAAGACCCTGGGATGTAGACCATCAGGTCCTGGGGACTTGTCACCCTTTAATCCCAATAGTTTGCTCAGTACTTTTTCTCTAGTGATGGTGATTGTTCTAAGTTCTTCTTTCTCTATACACTCTGCACTACCTGTTACTATCGGGGTGGTACTAGGGTCCTCCACCGTGAAAACTGAGGCAAAATATTGATTAAGCGTCCCTGCCATTTCTGCATTCCCCACTATTAGCTCCCCAGTCTCATCCTCCAAGGGGCCAACATTTACTTTAGCTACTCTCTTTCCTTTTCTATACTTCTGGAAGCTTTTGCCATCAGATTTTACATTTTGTGCTAGTTTTCTTTCATAATTTACCTTTGCTCTTTTTATTTTTTTAGTAACCCTTTGTTGACCTTTAAAAGTTTCTCAATCTTCCAGCCTGCCACTGACATTTGCAATTTGGTATGCCTTAGTTTTTGCCTTTATGTTATCTTTAACTTCCTTGCTTTGCCATGGATGTTTTTTCCCCCTCTTACCATCTTTCTTCCACTTTGGAATATATTTTACTTGGAAGGAATTGAATATCTCCTTAAATATCTGCCACTGTTCATTAACTTTCCTACCTTGTAGTCTTCCTGCCCAGTCCACTAGGGCCAAATCTGCCCTAATGCCTATGTAGTTACCTTTGTTTAAGTCCAGAACACTAGTGTGGGACTGAAGTTTCTCGCTCTCAAACTGAACTTGAAATTCTAGCATGCTACGATCACTCTTTCCTAGGGGATCCTTTACTATGAGATTGTTAATTAATCCCATCTCATTACACAAAACCAAATCCACAATAGCCTGCTCCCTGGTTGGTTCCACAACATATTGCTCCAAGAAACAATCTCCAAAACACTCTATGAACTCTCCCTTGAGGCTATCCTTGCCAATTTGATTAGTCCAGTCTATAGGCATATTAAAATCACCCATGATTATACCTGTGCCTTTCTTCCATGCTCCCAGTATTTCCTGGTTTGTACTGTGCCCTACTGCTGAACTAATGTTTGGGGACCTATAGATTACTCCCATCAGGGACTTCTTTTCCTTGCTATTTCTTATTTCTACTCAGACTGACTCTATGTTTTGCTCTCCAGTGGCTACATTATTCCTCACTATAGCACTGATCTCTTCCTTTACTAACAAAGCTACACCACCTCCTTTTCCTTCCTGCCTATCCTTCCAAAACACTGAGTACCCTTGGATATTCAACTCCCAAACCTGTTCCCCTTGTAACCATGTCTCAGTAATCGCCACCAAATCATACCTATTTATCTCTATTTGCACTGTTAACACATTAGTTTTATTCCGAATGCTACGCGCAGATACAAAGCCTTTAAGTTTGCCCTATTGTCAATTTTCCCTACTCTCATATGATTCTTTGGTGCAATATGGCATTCACTTACTCTGTCCCTTCCTTTCACTTTTTGGTAACAATCAGCCTCATCACTAACCTGCACTCTTACCCTCTCCTTAAACTTTGATTTTTTATATTTCCATGCAACTGAACCCTGCCCCCCCCCCCCCCCCCCCCCCCCCCCCCCCCACCCACCCACCCACCCACCCACCCACCCACCCACCCACCTCCGGCCAACTATTTAGTTTAATACTCTACCTACAATCCTAGTTATGCAATTCGCCAGGACACTGGTCCCAGCGTGATTCAAGTGGAGCCCGTCCGAACAGAATAGCTCCTCTTTCCCCAGTGCTGGTGCTGACACCAGTTGACAAAATGCTGACAAAGCCTTTTTTGTACACTATGGGGAAAGTACAGAACCCTTGATAATTGTGACATCAATGGGAAGGCTGACACTTGGTGCAAGGCAAGCCTTCAGTTAGGGAACACTGGAGTCAGGCGCCATAAAGTGCCATGGCCAAGTGGTGCCAGATGACTTCCTCAATCAGATTTTAATGTATCCCAGTCAGATTGGAAGCAGACTGTGGAGTTACGTGTTACTTTTGCATTTATGAAATAACTCCAGTAAATAACATTGATTCACACTGTCCCATCCATTCAGTTTTTAATGAACAGCGTACCTGTGTGTTTGAAGGAACTTTGTTTCCTGCAACAAGAATTTGCTGGGGTTGAATGATCACTCCAGTTTGCTGAGGAATACTTCCAGGTGGCAGTGGAGCCAGCATCTACAGGGCAAGAAAGTAAATCAAGCTTTACATATATTTCCTGTGTAAATACTTCAAATGTTTCAAATGACAAAATACCAAATAGGCTCTCTTTTTGTATTCACAGAAGATTATCTCTTTTTTTCATTTGATATGCATCTGACTGCTAGTTTAACAGACAGCATTAAATAAACTGGAGCAAAAGCATATTGTATTTAAACATCATCAAAAGTGCACTATTTAAAAAAATGATTGGGCAGTGTTTTAGTCAAGAAAAATCTCATGAATACCACAAGTAATTAGCATCACTGACAGGAATTTACTTAGAGTTGACTCCTTTCTCTTATGATACAGTATTTTTCATTCAAAAAACTCACCCATGAAACTTTGTCAGCATTCATTGAGAACACAGGAACAGGAATAGGCCACTCAGCTCCTTGACCCTGTTCAACCATTCAATTAGACCGTGTCTGATCCGTACCTTAACTCCATCTACCCTCTTTGGTTCTGCAAACCCTATCTAATAAAAACACTGCTGGGCAGAACTTTGTGCAACCGGTAAGGAATGAGGGTGACGCGCCAACTATAAGACACCAATCTCTGTCAGCCACTTGCAGACCAACTGAGGCTGTGTTCTATAGCTAGTGAGGGGAGAGATGCCAACCTGCCCTAATCTCTCTCAAATGAGCAGCTATCAGTGTTTACTGCGAGTGGACCTACTCAAGGAAATGCCTGTGCATCGTCTTACCTGCAAGCTGCCAGAATTAGATGCTTACACAGCACCAGTATTAAAAACCAAATTGAAAAATGAAAACCTAAAATCTTAAATGGAAATTCAGGCTCACTATCTATGGTGCCTATTGAAAATTTATGATTCCTCTTGATAAGAAACAAAATGCAATAATTTTATTGACCCTCTCTACTCACTTCTTCCTTGTCCACAATACGGAGGAGTTTTTTGTAAACTTCAATTTGAAAAAAAAATATATATAGTTTTTACTATATCCATTTGTAAAGCATTAGGATTTCACCCTTCTTGATTTATTTTAAAAGAGTTGGAACCATAAAGCCATACAAGATTGCATGGCAAAAGGCAACCATTTCACAATTATTTATGTGCTGCAGCGATCCAAAACCACTCCATCTGCCCTGGTGTGGCTCTATAGTTCTCATCTTTCGCTGCTTAGAATATTTACCACCTTCTTCTTTACAGTATGTAGTGGTCTGAAGTGGGCACAATTTGAAGAAAAGCATCCGGAAATTCATTCTTCACTTAACAGTCCTGAATATAGAAATTATTCACTTCCTTGCCAACATAAACTGGTACTTGGTCTAGACGAAAACTAATCAGTTGTACGCACCTGCTGTATGACAGGTGCCTGCACACCACCGGACTGCATTTGTTGAATAACCTGCTGCTGAGTCACTGATTGTGCCAGTACAACTTGCTGGTGTGGCTGGATAAAGTAATGGGCCCCATTAGGAGCTCGTACAAACTGCAGCAGTTGCCCTGTAGAATAACAAGCAGTGTCTCACATAAAATAGATGAATGGAAAACATCAGGATAGAATTTGAAGATCACAAATATGTAATAGCAACCATTTATATTTATATAGTGCCTTTGATGTAATAAAATATTCCAAGGTGCCTCACAGACATGTTTCCAAGTAAAATTAGATATCAAAGCAAATGACCAAGAGGTTGGTCACAAAGAGGTAGGTTTTAGTGAACATCTTAAAGAGAAGGTAGAAGAGCTGAGACATTTAAAAAGGGAATTCCACAGCTTAAGCACATGGTAACTGAAGGTACAGCCACTAAAGGTGATGTGATTAAAATCAGGGATGAGAAAGATGCCAGATTTGGAGGAGTGCAGATATCTCATGAGTTGTAGGGCGGAACGGAGAAAAGGTGGGGTGAGGATAGAGAGGAATTTAAAAGCAAAGATGAGAATTTTAGGAATTAAAATTTAACCAAGTACTGTGGAAGAAAGGAATGCATTAAAATCAGTGGGTAGAAAGAGAGCATCTGGCCTATCATGCATGTGCCAGCTCTTTGAACGAGCTAAATAATTTTACCCACCCTCTTTGCTCTTTCTCCATAGACCTGAATATGTTTATTTTCCAACTATTCCCTTTGGAAAGTTAGCACTGAAACTGCTTTCATCACCCTATCAGGCAGTGTCTTCCAGATGTGTTGGGACATTTTTTCCATCTTTGACTGCAGACACTTCACTACAAAATTCATCTACTCAGTCAGATCCAACCCAACCCACCTCTGCCCTCCTTGCCAGGTTCTGTCACAGGGTCAGAAGTTTGATCATATAACATTCATTTAAATTGCAAACTAGAAGCGGATTTACAAAATATAGAATGAAGGTCAAAGAAGTAAAGCAAAGAAAAAACACTGGCTCTGACCTGGCCATCAAACATGAACCAAGTAGGGAACAGTACAAATGAAAAGTAAGAGTCCAAGGGTTGTAGTAAAATGGTATTTGCAGCTCTCCCTGCACCCTCCTGGAACATAAAGGCTGTAAATTAGGACTTGCTTTTACCTGTATTCGTTAGTATTGGTCCATTAGAAAGCTGGTAGGGAGCAGGAACACCTGCTGGTAATGCCAGAGTTGCTGCAGTGGCAGCTGCGCTCTGCAAAATAAATAGGAAGAATTTTATTTGACTGATGAAAAGCAATCACAATGAAAAGATTTATTCAGCCCTTAGGTTCAAACACAAGGATCACCTTTCAATTCAGTCGCAGAGTAATGTGATGACATGCATGCTTGTAAAGTGTAGTGGAGCCACATTCAGTTTTGTGAAGGGAAGCAACATTTTTTTTAAGGATTAATACTAGAGATAGTAAGGGAGAGGTTAGAAGGCTTTTTTTCATGGCAAGAGGATATTTAAATAAGGATTGCAATACCTGATGTCATGTGAATTACATGTGACAGGATATTAGACTTGAAGAAAAAGTCTACTGATATTTTTTGTTGAATTATAAAGCACAAGTACAAAGCAGAAAACATGAATTGCATCTTTTATCATTATGAAGCTTAAGATGCAACTGATGAGCTTTTGCAATTCTAATAGCACCAAGCCACTCACTACACAAATGAATTCCAGAACCTATACCTTTTCCCCTTCCAACCTCCATATCAACAATAAAACATTGTAATTTTTCAGAACTAAATAACAGAACAATGTGATATGAAATAGTACCCCAGGGCATTCTGAAACTGCAGAGAACAAGCCCTACAGGGTTCAAACCCACTATCAAACAAAAGGAAATGTCTCCCAAGACAGAGGAAGATTTGAGGCAGAGCAAACCCTGCTCTTGCACATCTCCTAGAAGATGATTGGTGAGCAGGACCAGCAGCAGTTCTGGAACAAGTCACCAGCCCACACTCTTAAATTGTAGAATAGGATGGAGGTCTAAAAGGGGAGGGAGGGAATAAAATCAGCTGATGTCTTAGACAGATAAGTTAATTGCTCCCACAAATAAACTGGAAAACCAGAAACAAATTAGTCAACTGATGAGTTTTTTACATTCAAAAGCTAATACAACAGCACACATGGATAACTAGGGTCAATTGCCCTCTCCTGGCAGTAATTATAATGCAGCATGGAGTACAGAATATCCTGAAGTGCAAACAGGAAGAGGTTTATGAAACTGACAGCAGCTTGGCATTAGAATACAAACACAACCTAAAGCAGCCACAGGAACTGATGGGCATAAAAGCAAAATACTGCGGATGCTGGAAATCTGAAATAAAA